>NC_089652.1:37490000-37842500 GCF_037042795.1 Molothrus aeneus | reverse complement strand
GGATGGATGGATGATGGATGGATGATGGATGATGGATGGATGGATGGATGGATGATGGATGGTGACAGGGATCAGGCGGGAGGGGCCGGGGCAGCACTCACCGCGCAGGGCGGGCAGCAGGGAGCGCTCCTTGCTCTCGTCACACTTGTTGCACTCGCTGAAGTAGAGCAGCAGGAACACGTCCAGCAGCACCCAGAGCAGCGAGGTGGCCAGCACCACCCGGCAGTAGCCAAACCTCCTCATGGCTCCTGGCACCCAGCAGCAGCAGCACAGCGGGCTCACAGTCCCACGGCACCGACCCACCAGGCAGGCAGGGAGCAGCTGCCCACTGCAGGCAGAGGAAAGGCAGCAGATTCTCATGGATTCCTGGATATTCATCCTTGTACTCAACATTGTTTGACACTGAAATCATCGTTTGCCTCAAATAATGATTTTATATTTCTCAGTATTTGAATTTTCGTCCTGCCAAAATATTTCGGACTCCACCTGGTGAGCACCAAAGATCCCTTGGAAAAGGCAGCAGAGTCACTGACCCAGGGTGGGTTTGGGCTCCTGCCTGAATTAGGGAGTTTGGAAAACAAAGCTAAAGGTGAGGCCTCCATACCCAGTTCTCCAAAGGGTGGAGCCAGGCTGGGAGAGCTGGGAATGTTCCCCTGGAGAGGGGAAGGCTCCAGGCAGAGCTCAGAGCCCCTGGCAGGGCCTGAGGGGGCTCCAGGAGAGCTGGAGAGGGACTGGGGACAAGGGATGGAGGGACAGGAGCCAGGGAATGGCTCCCAGTGCCAGAGGGCAGCCATGGATGGGACATTGGGAATTCCTGGCTGGGCTGGGATTGCCAGAGCAGCTGTGGCTGCCCCTGGATCCCTGGCAGTGCCCAAGGCCAGGCTGGAGCAGCCTGGGACAGTGGGAAGTGTCCCTGGGTGGATGGGATAAATGGGATTTCAGGTTCCTTCCCATCCAAACCATTCCAGAATGCCATGCTCACCCCGCCCCGTGGCTGCAATCAGTAATTAGAGCTCTGTAATTAATGACCCCCACTCACCATCACTGCCTGCATTCCGTGCCCAGACTCCGTGTCCTGCTCCAGCCATGCTCCCACAGAATTCCCTCAGCACTGAACCACTGGATAATTCTCCAAGTGCCTGGAATAGAAAAAGAGAAGAAAATCCCATCACTTTTCCATATTTCCTAAAACATAAAGAAATTTCTTATAATTAAAAATTCCTCCTCAGTTTTATGCACATTTTAACTTCCTTATCCTCCCCACCTCAGCTCCTCATTCCCAAGTGGGATCTTTCCATTTTCCATCTCATTTTAATTCATTTTCATCTGAGCCAAAGGGATGGAAGAGCTGGAATGATTTAAATAAATTAAATAAATGATTTATTTAATTATTCTTGCAGCATTTCTGCATGGACTCCTCATTAATAACAATTTCCATCTGTCCTAAATATCAACCAATGGCTCTTCCTGCTGAGGGATTCCCAGGACACTGATTTAAAATTTCAGGAATTGCTGTTCCAGGGCAACACAATCCATTTCCACAGTGGTCACAGGGAACAGATTCACTATAGGAAAAAAACAAGGAAGAAAAACCCAAATTTCCCAACAGAACTGTGGATGCTCCATCCTGGGAAGTGTCCAAGGCTGGAAGGGCCTGCAGCAATTTGGGATCGGGGAAGGATTCCCAGCCCATGGAACGGGATGAGCTTTAAGGTCACTTCTACCCCAAAACATCCCAAGATTCTGTGATTCCATCAAATCCCCTCCTCCAAACCTCCAAAAGGAAGACCGTTCCCCAAAATAAGTTTTATTTTAACTGAAATTCAGCCTAACAAGGTTTGCGGGAAGAGGAGGAAGGGAAAAACCCACAGGTTCTGAGCTGCCTCTTCCTGGAATAAACCAAATTTTACCCCATTATCCTGCAGCAAGGCAGAGGGAAATTCCTGCCCCAAACCCTGCAGGGCTGGGAGCAGGAAAAGCAGGATTTGGGGAATGGAAACAGGAGGCAAACCGAGGAACCTGCCAGCATTTCCTGGGGCTGACCCCACACAGTGCTGGGGGGAATTATGGAGGCTGCAAATCCAAGTGAATGGCAATTCCAGACTCCAATCCTGGATTAAAAACCTCACATTTTTGTGGATATAAACCAATTGTTCTGGATTTTCTCCTGTAAATTGTTCAGGATTTTCTCCCCCCCAGCCCCTGGTTATCCCCACAGCCAGGCCATGCCCAGAATGACCAATATTGAATTTTTTGAGGCTCAGAGACACAGAATCCATCACTGCTCCCTGAAAATCTCTTCATTCCCATCCCCAATACCCCTGCAAGGTAAAATAAACATGGATACAGCAAAAGTCCCCAAAAATACAGCTCAAAAAAATCCTTGAGCTGTATTTTCCCACCAGTTCTGGTGATTCAATTCTTTAGTGAAACTTGGGGTAATTTCTGACCCTCTCATGGGCTGAAAATGTGGAAATTACAGCAGCACAGAGTGGGGGTAGGAAATAAAAGTGTGTTCAGAAGAAACTCAGTAGAATTTTGGGGAATCACAGAATTCCAGACTGGTTTAGGTGGAAAGGGGCATTAAGGATTATCCCATTCCACCCCCAGGGACACCTCCCACCATCCCAGGCTGCTCCAGCCTGGCCTTGGGCACTGCCAGGGATCCAGGGGCAGCCCAGCTGCTCTGGGAATCCCAGCCCAGCCAGGAATTCCCAATTCCCAATGTCCCACCCATCCCTGCCCTCTGGCACTGGGAGCCATTCCCTGGCTCCTGTCCCTCCATCCCTTGTCCCCAGTCCCTCTCCAGCTCTCCTGGAGCCCCTTCAGGCCCTGCCAGGGGCTCTGAGCTCTGCCTGGATCCTTCCCTTCTCCAGGGGAACATTCCCAGCTCTCCCAGCCCTTCTGGCCTCATTCCAGGAGGTCAAAGCCCTTCATTCCCAAATGGGCACTCGCTGTAAATCCGGCTCAGCTGAGCCCTGAGCTGCTCCTTAATCCTCTGGCACTCCTCAGGCTCATCACGGATGAAGTGTCCTAATCCTCAGCAGGACAGGAATGACCTGGCCGTGGAAATTCCCAAAGAAAATCCCAAAGAAAAGCAGAGGAGTTGGCCAGTTTCTCACCCAGCTCCTTGACTGATTCAGCAGAGTTGGAATTTCAGAGTGCAGCTGCATCCTGACATGGGATTAAATCTTCCTCATTAACCTCAGAACTGCTCTGAGCCCACTGTGACCTCACAAACCTGCAAGACTCCAACTTTCCTTGGCCACCTGCACTCCCAGGAATATCAAACCTAAGTGCCCACACCCCTGTGCTTGGATAAGGAAGGACACAAAATCCAAGTTATTACCAGGGAAGCATTGTTCCCAACCTAAATATTCCCATTTTCATGGAATGAAACCCAAACCAGAGCCAAAACCAGAGCCAAAACTGCTTTTAACGCCACCCTAAGCCCTAAGGAGGGATTCCATGAGCTGGGCCTGGGAAAGCTCAGCTTAACCCAAGGCCTGAGACAGGAGCAGGCTCAGGATGGGACAGGGATTTCCCCTGCTCCCTTGCCAGATGTGGCCACATCTGCAGCAGCTCCAGCCAGCTGCACATCCCAGCAGTTGCCTGGCAACAGAGGGGATGCTGCCCTGGGTACCAGGGTCTGCCCAAGCCCCCAGGCTGCCCAGTGCTCCCCAGCCTGCAGGAGCTTTGGGATCGCGCTCAGGGATTTGTTTTCCCTGCTCCAAGGGGCTCCCAGCTCCCCCAGGAACCCATTCCCACAGGAGAATGCCAAGGACACCCCTCCTGTCCCCTGCTCACAGCAAAAGGATGGAGGAAGAGGAGTAAAATCATCCCAAAATCCAGCCTGGCTTTCCCAGGGGATGAGAGCTCAGCCATGGAAATGGAATCCAGAACATCCCTGGGAATCTGATCCTGTTTGTGCTGTTTGGGGAATGGATGGAACCACCTCCTGCTCCCACTCCAGAGCTGAATTCCTGCCTTTCCACTGTCAGTTTTCCAGGGAATCTCCTATTTGCCACGAGGGCCCTTCACAGGCCCCTGAGAGCCCAAATCCAGCACCTCTCACTTCACCCACAGCTCCTCTCCCACCAAAAGGATCTGGGCTGGAAGCAGGAATTGGATCCCTGGGATGGTCTTGGATACTGCTCTGCCATGGATCCCAGAGAGCAGAATTCCAGAGGTTTGGGAGCATTTAACCCAGGTTTCAACCCCTGCTGCTATGGATCCCAGAGAGCAGAATTCCAGAGGTTTGGGAGCACTTAACCCAGGTTTCAACCCCTGCTGCCATGAATCCCAGAGAGCAGAATTCCAGAGGTTTGGGAGCAGCTCAGCCAGGTTTCAACCCCTGCTGCCATGGATCCCAGAGAGCAGAATTCCAGAGGTTTAGGAGCAGCTCATCCAGGTTTCAACCCCTGCTGCCATGGATCCCAGAGAGCAGAATTCCAGAGGTTTGGGAGCAGCTCAGCCAGGTTTCAACCCCTGCTGCCATGGATCCCAGAGAGCAGAATTCCAGAGGTTTGGGAGCAGCTCAGCCAGGTTTCAACCCCTGCTGCCATGGATCCCAGAGAGCAGAATTCCAGAGGTTTGGGAGCAGCTCAGCCAGGTTTCAACCCCTGCTGGCAAATCTAAAGCAGCACCTGACACTCAGGGATGCTCCTGCTCATGAGCACCCAGCCCACGGCAGCAGAATTTGGGTTTTTCCTGGAATTTTTAGGAAATCTGGGGGGAAACTTCCCCAAAACCCCACAGCAAGAAGGGTTTAAGGCTTCCAGGACTCCCCTGGTCAGGCAGAGCCACACAGGGCTCAGGAAGCTCAGCAGGAGAAATTCCCAAGTGGGAATTAAATCACTCACAAATACATTCTTCCACCTAAGAAAGGCAGAATCCTGATGCAGAATTCCCAGCTTTCTCCTCTGATAAATTAAAAGATTATTTCTCACAGCTGTCCTGGGATTCACCACAAAAAAAAATTTGGCCAGGAAGGTTTGAAACTCCCCCTTTCCAACTTAAAATTGGATTTTAGGGCCACACTGATCCGAGCAAACCTGAAAATAAAACACCCTCTCCAAAACTCATCATTGAATTCCATGAGCAGCTCATTAATTCATGGATAAGGAAGAACTTTTAATGGCAGAACTGTCAAACTCCAAGATCAGGGAAGCTCTTGCACATCTAGCAAGGAATAAAAATAGGGGGGGAAAAGGAAATAAAAGCAATCAGGTACCCTTAGTCAGAGGCACGCAGTGTTTTGTGTCTCAAGAATTCCATTTTTTCTGCCTCTCTCCTCTCCTGAAATTTATTAATAGCCCCATTCTTCCCTTGGGAATTCATTCCTGTGACTCAGGAATTGAAGTGGAAAAGCCTCATTAATTCCTCTCATCCCAGACCTCGGGAGGAAAACCTCTGGGGGACTTTGTTCAGGCACAGCCACACAATTCCAGGCTCCCCCAGTTCCATCCTCCCACATTCCCAGCAGCTCCAGAGCCACAAGGTGGGAAATTCGGGAAGAGCTCACCTGGGTTGATTCCCTCCTTTAAAGTCCTGGGGCTGTGCACGTGCAAAGCACCGAAAAGCTGCAGATAATTCAAATAAAGATTTGAAACCCCCTAAATCTTAACGGAATGTCGCAGAGCCATGGAATGGTTTGGATGGGAAGGGATATTAATCCATGGGCAGGGACAGCTTTTTCTATCCCAGGGTGCTCCAAGCCCCATCCAACCCAGCCCTGGACACTTGCAGGGATGGAGCAGCCACACACCCTCTGGAACAACAAAAATTTTGGGAATTAACTCCCAACTACTGGAGGACAACCCCCCTTCCTATATGTTAAAAGCTCAAAATTCCCCTCCCACTGCTTCTTCCAGATCTTTCCCTCAAACACAGCCCACCTAGAAAAGCAAATTGCAGCACTTTGCTCACCAACTTCCCAAATCCCTCGTTCCCAGGCAGTCCCGGCATCTCCCACTCCCAAACCTCCACCTCTCCCAGGATTTCTCCCTTTGCAGGAGCCTCCTCAAGGCTGATCAGCTGCCTCTGCTTGTTCCCATTCCAGAGCTGGGAGAGCTCCCACATTCCAGGGAAATGCAGAGCACTGAGTGGCACTGACAGCTCGGCACATCCTCCCTGAAGGAGTTTTCCAGCTCCTCCAACACAAGGATCTCCTGGTTTGCCATTCACACCCCACTGTGAACCGAAATTTTTTTGTGGACAGCTGTGAGAAATAATCCTGTAATTTATCAGAGGGAAAAGCTGGGAATTCTGCATCAGGCACATCCCCCCTGGAGAGGTTTTCCAGATCCTCCAGCCCAAGGAAACGCTGCAGAGAGCCCAAGTGGCCCAAGGAGCAGGGAAACCAGGGAATGCAGATTCCCGAGGCTGCCAGAGCTGCAGGAATGTCAGGCAGGAATGTCAGGGACTGTGGGGGTGCACCAGTGATCCTGGGGGTCCCTTTCCAGCATTCTGGGATCTGAGGAGCACGGGATGGCCCCACAAAGCTGTGCCCGAGCAGAATTCCCTCCCTTTTTCCCATCCAACAGATCGGGAGAGACCCCAAATCTCTGAGCACCAAAAGCCCCCATGACAAGCAAGGAATTGTTTAAACCCCGCCGGCTCCCGCTCCAAACTCATCCTCACAAAAGGACTGGGATCTCCTGTGTCCATCCCTGCTTTATTCCTGCCTCATCTCCTGCTCTCTGAGGGAAGCAGATTTGTTGGGATCGATCGGCTCTCACTCCGTGGGGCTTCAAAATAAAGCATCAAAAAACCCAAACATATTTTCCCACGTCCATGAAGGTGCAGGCATGTGGAGCTCCATCTCCCACATTCCCAGGCAAAATTTTCCTTGGATTCACCCGATGGACAAAACACCTCTGGAATTTCCTAACATAAAAAAAAAAAAAATAAAATAAAGGAGAGATTCCCAATTCCTTCTTTGCGGGCAATTCCACTTTTCCTCCGTGAGCCACGATTTTCTTGTCATTTCCCAAACCAGTGGGGCTTGATCCCTGCATCCCCTGCAAACCCAAAACCCCACCGAACACGAGGAGGAAGGAACTCCATCCCTCTCCACACATTCCCACATTCAAAGCAGCCCAAATTTCCTACGGAATGGGGCGCTGGGGGTGCAGATGGTGGGGAGAGCTCTGGCAGCTCTCATTCCTAAAAACCAGGAGCTGTTTCTGGAGCAGGTGGGAAGAAGGTGGGAACAGCCCGAAAACCCCAGAACCGTGTGGGATCGTTCACTGGGAGGAAAAAAAAAAAAAAAAAAAGCAGATTTTTCCTTCAAAAAAAGCAGCTTTTTACATAAGAAAAGCAGATTCTTGACCCAAAAAACCCCACAGATTTTTAAACAATAATATCACTTTTTTTTTTTTGCACAAGGAAAGCAGGTTTTTAAATAATAATATCACTTTTTTTTTGCACAAGTAGAGCAGGTTTTTAAAAAATAATATCACCTTTTTTTTGCACAAGTAAAGCAGATTTTTAGACAAGAAAACCCCTTCTTTTTTTGCACAAGAAAAGCAGGGTTTTTTACACAATTAAAGGAGGGTTTCACTCAAAAAAAAATGAGGCTTTTACACAAGAAAAACAGATTTTTAGCCAAAAAAGGAGGGTTTTACTCAAGAAAATTAGATTTTTTTACACAAGAAAAACAGATTTTCATACTGGTATTTTCCTAAAGTATGGTTTCATTGATAACACAAAACATCAAATGTGCAGCACAAGAGGAAAATTTTAAAAATACCAAAAAACACATTAAACCCACCTAAATATAACCTAAAAACTCCTAAAAATACCTTAAAAACAAGTTTTAAGGCCTCATCTCCCCCCTCAAAGCCCAGCAGCCACCAAGAGTTAAAATAATCTTTGCCTCCATCACTCCCAGCGTGCCTTAATCTCCTGTTAATCTTTCCTCCCCCTATTCCCAGCACCCAAGTAAATTCCAGCCCTTATTTTCCGACAAAAAACAGCTTTTACCAGTTATTTTCTCTTTATCCATTCAGACCGACTCAATTTCTAACGAAAAAAGCGGAAAATAAATGGAAAATAAACTCGATTTTCTGTCAGCTCGGAAGGGGCTTTTCCCCGATTCCTGGGAAAGCAGCTGGCATCCCAACTTCAGGATTTTCTGGGAAAATCCCAGCTTTTAACAGCCGAGCCAAATCCCATTTCCAGCAGTGCGAGCTGTTTCCATCCTTATTTCCACGCGGGAGGAATTTAAGTGGAATTTAAATGGAATTTAAGTGGAATCATCCCGGCATCTTGATCTGTGCAAGCACTGGGAGAAACCACCGGGAAAACCGGGAAGCAGCCAGGCTGAGACACTTCCAGGGAAACCTGCGGCTGGAAGAGGCGCAGCCCCGATTCCAGGGAATCCTGGTACCATTCCAGAGAAATCTGACAGCCCCAAACGCGATTCCAGGGAATCCTGGCAGCCCAAAACATCATTCCAGGGAAACCTGACAGCCCCAAATGTGATTACAGGGAATCCTGGCAGCCCCAAATGTGATTCCAGGGAAATCTGACAGCCCAAAACATCATTCCAGGAAAACCTGACAGCCCCAAATGCGATTCCAGGAAAACCCGACAGCCCCAAATGTGATTCCAGGGAATCCTGACAGCCCAAAACATTATTCCAGGGAAACCTGACAGCTCCAAACGCGATTCCAGGGAATCCTGACAGCCCAAAACATCATTCCAGGGAAACCTGACAGCTCCAAAAGCGATTCCAGGGAAACGTGCAGCTGAAATCGACAGCCCAAACTGCTATTGCAGAGAAATCTGACAGTCCAAAACGTCATTCCAGGGAAACCTACGGCTGAAATCCATAGCCCTGAGCGCTATTCCAGGGAAGCCTGGCAGCCCAAAACATCATTCCAGGGAATCCTGGCAGCCCCAAGCAGAATTCCAGGGAAACCTAGGGGTGAAATCCAGAACCCAAAACGTTCTTGCAGGGAACCCTGGCATCCCTAAGCTCTGTTCGAGGAAAACCCAGGGATGAAATGGATAACCCGCCGCTCCATACCATGGGCAGCCTCCGCGCGGTTTTCCAGGGATATTTGGACGCTCCCTCGCGGCCCAGCGGAGCTTCCTTGGGGAGCTCCTGAGCAGAGCCCGGCGCCGGGGCTGGCTCAGGGCTGCTCACACTCCGCTGGCCCAGCCCGGCTGAGCCCGGATTAACCAAAGCTCCCGGGAAAGCCGGGATCAGGGACAGCGGGGGGAGCGGAGCCGGGGGATCCCTCGGGAGAACGGAGCCGGGAGCCAGGGGAGCCCTCGGGATAACGGAGCCGGGGCTGAAGGAGCGAGGGGAGCCCGGCACGGACCCCCCCGGCCTCACCTGCGGCGGAGCCCCGAGCTCAGAACCGGCCCGGGGGTCTCGGCAGTGTCCGGGGTGGGCTCAGCCCCGTCAGTCCGAGGGGTCAGCAGGATCCTGGGGGGCTCGGCAATGTCCGAAGGGCTCAGCCCCGTCAGTCCGAGGGGTCAGCAGGATCCTGGGGGGCTCAGCACTGTCCTGAGGGATCCAGCACCTCCAGTCCCGGGGTTCAGCTGCGTCCGAGGGGTCTCAGCAGTGTCCGGAGACGTTCAGCAGCTCCAGCCCGGAGGATCAGCAGTGTCCGGGGGGCTCAGACTCGCCAGTTCTGGGGGCTCTCAGCAGCATCCAGGGGCTCTCAGCAGCGTCCAGGGGCTCTCAGCAGCGTCCAGGGGCTCTCAGCCTCCGGCGAGGGCTCAGCTCGGCCCGCGGGGGGCTCAGCTCCGAGCCGCCGCCCTCCTCCTCCTCCTCATGGCCGGGGCAGAGCGGGAGCGGCCCCGCCTCGGCCGCAATGGCCGCGGCTCCCGCGATGCTGCGGCTGGGCCCGGGGGCAGCGGGGAGCGATGGGAGAGGATGAGGAGGAGGAGGAGGGAGGGATGGGGAGGGAGGGCCGGGCAGGTGCCGGAGGCGGCTCCGGCCTCACGAATCGCGCACGGAGGGAAGGGGCGGAGGCGGCGCGGGCGGGGAGGCGGGGATGGGGAGGGAGAGGAGGCAGCGGGGATGGAGAGGGGATCGGGGGCCGGGATGGGGGCCGAGGAAAGGCTGGGATGGAGAGGGGATCGGGGGCCGAGGGCAGCGGGGGAAGGCGAGGATGGAGAGGGGATCGGGGGCTGGCATAGGGAGGAGAGGGAAAGAGGGAAGGCTGGGATGGAGAGGGGATCGGGGTCCGAGGGGAGCGGGGAAAGGCTGGGATGGAGAGGGCATCGGGGAAAGGCTGGGATGGAGAGGGCATCGGGGGCCGAGGGGAGCGAGGAAAGGCTGGGATGGAGAGGGGATCGGGGGCCGAGGGCAGAGGGGAAAGGTTGGGACGCTGAGGGAGGTGGGACAGTGTGGGAAGCGGTGAGGAGAGCAGAGGGATGCGTGAGGGAGAGGTGAGAAGAGCAGGGGATGGGAGGACGTGGGATGGGGTGCTGAGGAGAGATGGGGAAGGCTGGGATGGGGAAATGTGGGATGGGTGCTGAGGGAGCAGGGGAAGGCTGGAGGGGCCGAGGGGAGCCCAGGGAATGCCATGGGGAGCCCAGGGGAGCAGGCACGGGCGCTGGAGCACATCTGCTGATTCCAGGCCCACACCAGAGCAGTTTCCATCCCCAGGGCCGCTCCCGTCCCGCGGGGCCATTCCGGATTCCCAACCCTCAGGCCCAGGGGCTCCAGCTCTCCTGCCGGCATCTGGGTGGAATTCCCTCACTTTTTTTGGAAAGGAAATTCACTCTCAAGGAAAAGAAAACCAAATGATAAATGCTGCTCATCGCTCTGTGCGAGAGGAGCGGGGCAAAGCCTGCCCAGACCGGAGCGTTTCTGTCAGGGATTCCCGGACAAATCCCAGAATCCCGGGATGGGTTGGGTGGGAAGCGACCTTAAAGCCCATCCCAATCCATCCTGTCATGGGCTTGGACACTTTCCCCATCCCAGGGTGTTCCAGCCTGGCCTTGGGCACTGCCAGGGATCCAGGGGCAGCCCCAGCTGCTCTGGCAATCCCAGCCCAGCCAGGAATTCCCAGTTCCCAATGTCCCATCCATCCCTGCCCTCTGGCACTGGGAGCCATTCCCTGGCTCCTGTCCCTCCATCCCTTGTCCCCAGTCCCTCTCCAGCTCTCCTGGAGCCCCTCCAGGCCCTGCCAGGGGCTCTGAGCTCTGCCTGGAGCCTTCCCTTCTCCAGGGGAACATTCCCAGCTCTCCCAGCCTGGCTCCAGAGAGGTTTTCCAGGGATCCCTGCCCTCCTCTCCCTCTCCTGTCTGTCCAGCAGTGCCAGAAACTCCACATTCCCCATGTTTGGTTGCTGAGAATTAAATAAAAACATTATTATTATTATTATTATTATTATTATTATTATTATTATTATTATTATTATTATTATTATTATTATTATATAGCGTTATATTATTATTAATATTAATTATTAATATTAATATTAATATAATATAAATTAATATAATTAATATAACTATTAATAATATTAATACTATATTAATTATTATAGATTATATATAATAATATATTCTATACTATAAATTTATTAATTATTAATATTATTGATTGATATTATTAATATTATTAATATTATTATTGATATTATTACTAATAATAATAATAATAATAATAATAATAATAATAATAATAATAACTTCTTAATTATGTTAGAATTAGAAAGATATTTCTTTTTAATGAGCACCAAACGCACAAACAGAAATTATTTGACACAAGAAACGTCCTGGCACTTGGGATTTTGTTCCTCATCCAAAAACAGAAGCGCTAAAAAAAAAACTTCTCCTTAAAAAAAAAAATTAATTAAAATATTTCCACCATAAGAAATAAGCAATAAAAACCATTTTCCCCTTAAAAATTAAGTAATAAAAACCTTTTCGTCCTTATAAAAAAGCAATAAAAGCATTTTTGTGTATAAAGTAAGCAATAAAAACATTTTTCCTTATAAAACAAGATATAACATGATTTTTTCCTTATAAAATAAGTCATAAAAAGATTTTTTTCTTTATAAAGTCAGCAATAAATGCATTTTTTCTTTTATAAAATAAGGAATAAAAGCATTTTTCCTTAATAAAATAAGGAATAAATCCTTTTTTTCTTCTTCATAAAGTAACTCATAAAAGGTTTTTTCCCTTTGTAAAATAAGCAATAAAAGCATTTTTCCCTCATATAATAAGCAATAAAAGCTTTTTTCCCCCTTATAAAATAAGCAATAAAGGCATTTTCCACTAATTAAAATATTTAATAAATTATTTAGGGACCTCTCTCTCTCTCTCTCCCAGGCACATCCTGAAAAATTCCTCCGAGTTTTTGCCCTGCCTTTGGGCAAACCAGCAGAATTCCATGGGGGAATGGTGGATTTCATCCCAACCCCAGCCCTCTGGAAGAGCTGCAGGAAAATCCTTCCCTTTTACTCATGGAAAAATCCTGGAATGGCTGAGCTGGGAGGGCCCTTCCAAAGCATTCCAGGATTTTGGGAGGTGAGAACCTGGACACCACTCCTGTGCCCGAAAGCAAAGGGATCTTTAAATTCCTGGGTTTTCCAGCAAGGAAAAAGAAGAGTTTTAGTTGGGAAAAGAAATTTCCCACCTAAAAAGGCCTTGGATGAGTGGAGAGGGGGAGTGGATTTTCTACAGAAACAAAAATCCAAGTTTTGCTGGAATTAAAAACTTCGAGAAAACAGCAAAAAAATTAAATATTCCCCCAAAAAGCTCCCTTTTAATTGTGAGCAAGAAAATTCCACGGAGCCTTTGGAAACAGCAAAAAGAGAACAGTAAACCCCAAAATTAGCTGGAAAATGCTAATTGAAAATACTAATTAAAAATGCTAAATTTTAAGCCTGGCAGTCCCAGAACTTTTCCTCTAATTCCAGATGTCCACGTGTCAGGCTCCAACATAATTCCAGGATTTAGGATTCATTCATTTTTCAGATCTCACTGAATCCCTGGCCAATCCACAGCAAAGGAAAGCAGGAGAAAATCGGGAGAGAGGAGGAGGTGTCCAAGCCCTGGAAAGGTTCCTCCCCTTTCCCCTCATATTCCCTTGGAATTTTTCCTCCTCTCTCCCAAAGAGAACTTCCCATCCCAGCTGGAGAGTTGAAAAATTTAAAAAATGAAAATACAGAAAAAGAAAAATTAACATTTAAAAAATGGGGGGGGGGGGGGGGGGGGGGAAATAGGAAAAATAAATATAGGAAAAATAAAAAATGCAGGGAAAAATAAAGGGAAAAAACAGGAAAATAATACAGGGGGAAATTAACAGGGAAAATATTACAGGAAAATATCCTTTACACATTTTAACTTTCATTTAAATGCTCCAGATGAGTGGAAAACAGGTGGAAAAGAGCCAGGTTTGCACTCAAGGAAGTCCCTGCATTCCCTGATTTCCCTCTGGAGCCACCATTACCTCCTTTTTCCAAGCTTCCAAGAAAAGGAAGAAATTCTGGGAATAAAGGCAGGAGATGGGGAAAATCCCCAGCATGGACCAGTGCTCCAGAGGATTCGTGGAATTCCCTGCTCAAAGAGCTGAAAATCCAACTGTTCCCAAAAACACCCAGGGGGTTTTGCTGGATTTGGGAAGCACCAGCAGCTCCTTGGGCTCATCCCAGTTCCCTCCTGGAGAAGAGCCTGGATCAGGCCCTGGGAACCCCTCCTGAGGAGCCTCTCCCATCCCATTCCACCGTTAAATTCATTTAAAATCCATGGATCCCACCTTTCCTTTCCCACAGCACTTCCAGGAGGAGGAATTCAGCTCCAGGATCTCCTGGGCCAGGCAGTAAAGCCAGGCCTAACTCAGAGCTCTGTTTATCTAAGCCAGGCTCAACCCCCCAGCCTCATTTTCCCCTTTTCCCAAGGCTCTTCCCAACCCAGGACACCTGGATCTGACATCCAGGGCTGGGAAGGGCTGATCCCTGCACCTGCATTTGGGATTTCACTCCCAAATCCCAAAGAAAGAGACCACTCCATCCTCTTCAAATATTCCAATAAAGCCACTCCCCCATTCCTTATCCATGGCAAATGTGGATGAGCACCATTCCCCGGGAAAACTGTTCCATTCCCTGGGAAAACTGTTCCATTCCTTGGAAAAAATGTTTCATTCCTTGGAAAAACTGTTCCATTCCCTGGGAAAACTGTTCCATTCCCTGGGAAAACTGTTCCATTTCCTGCAAAAACTGTTCCATTCCTTGGAAAAAATGTTTCATTCCTTGGAAAAACTGTTCCATTTCCTGGGAAAACTGTTCCATTTCCTGCAAAAACTGTTCCATTTCCTGCGAAAACTGTTCCATTCCTTGGGAAAAGGATGGGATGGCACTGGCAGATTCATTTCATTGTGCTTTAATTGGAATTTAATTGGAATTGTGGCTGTTCTTTATATAAAACTCTGTCACTGCTGTTCTGGGAATGTGACCAGAGTTTCCCACATTATCCCACAATCCCAAACTTTTGGGACATTTAAAAAATCTCCATTGAGAGGATGGCTGATACTAATGGGAATTTGTTGGTATCAAACTGATAATGGTGACTTCAGGCCAGGATTGCATTCCCAAGGATCCTTCCTGGAACTGCACAGAGCTGCTCTGGCAATCCCAGCCCAGCCAGGAATTCCCAATTCCCAATGTCCCACCCATCCCTGCCCTCTGGCACTGGCAGCCATTCCCTGGCTCCTGTCCCTCCATCCCTTGTCCCCAGTCCCTCTCCAGCTCTCCTGGAACCCCTTCAGGCCCTGCCAGGGGCTCTGAGCTCTCCCTGGAGCCTTCCCTTCTCCAGGGGAACATTCCCAGCTCTCCCAGCCTTGGAACATCTCCATGGCCTCTGAGCTCACTCAGCAGCTCCACATCCCACCCATCCACGGAATTGTTTTCCACCCTTTCATTCCTGCTTATCCCACTTGTCTAACTGGAGCAGAAGCAAGCAGGGAATTTTTTATATCCCAATAAAGGAGGATCCGGGAGCGGGATGTTGGCCCTGCTGGCAGTGTGGATTCCCAGCTGGATCCTGGGATGAAAGGGGTCCTGGCACAGTCCTTTCCCTAATTTTGTGTGCATTGTCCTGCTCAGAACAGAACAAGATCCAATCACAACCAAATTTGTAGGGGAACAAATATAGGGAAAAATCAAAGCTGCCGGGGTCCTAAATTTTCCCTGTGGAGATTCCCAGGTTTCTATCAGGCACTGGGATTCCCGGGGTTATTCCCACAGGGAGGTGTGCTGGCTGCAGGAGGTCCCTGCCGGCCTGGATGGGGGCAGCTATCCCTGTCCATGGAAAGGGTGGAATGGGATGGGATTTAAGGTCCCTCCCAATCCCAAAGCCTTCCATGGTCTGTGATTCCAGCCGTGGAATTCCCGGGAATCTGAAGCCCAGGGAAGGCAGCGGAGCTCTGCAGTGACAGCGAGCCAGGCCGGTGCTCCTGGGATTTCAGGAATGGGGTTGGGAAAGGCGCTGCCCGGAGCCCGCGGCCGGGCCCGTGCCGGGGCCTGGATCCCAGATCCCGACATCCCGGTATCCCGAGTGTCACTAGGTGTCACTGCTCTCCCGGCAATCCCGCCCCGCTCCGCATTCCGGGACACGGGGCTGAGTGGGACACCGGGAATCGGGAAACAGGGCCGGGACCGGGGTGGGGCAATGGGACCGGGATGTGTGGGACAGGGATGGGGGAACGGGACCGGGATGTGTGAGACATGGGTGGGGGAATGGGACTGGGATGTGTGGGACAGGGATGGGGGAATGGGACAGGAAAATGTAGGACAGGGATGGAGGAATGGGACCGGGATGTGTGGGACAGGGATGGGGAAATGGGACCGGGATGTGTGAGACATGGGTGGGGGAATGGGGAATGGGATGTGTGGGACAGGGATGGGGGAATGGGACCGGGATGTGTGGGACAGGGATGGGGGAATGGGACAGGAAAATGTAGGACAGGGATGGGGGAATGGGACCGGGATGAGTGGGACAGGGATGGGCGAATGGGACAGGAAAATGTAGGACAGGGATGGGGGAATGGGACCGGGATGAGTGGGACAGGGATGGGGGAACAGGACCGGGATGTGTGGGACAGGGATGGGGGAATGGGACCGGAATGTGTGGGACAGGGATGGGGGAATGGGACTGGGGATGTGTGGGACAGGGATGGGGCAATGGGACAGGAAAATGTAGGACAGGGATGGGGGAATGGGGCAGGGATGTGTGGGACAGGGATGGGGAAATGGGGCAGGGATGTGTGGGACAGGGATGGGGGAATGGGGCAGGGATGTGTGGGACAGGGATGGGGAAATGGGGCAGGGATGTGTGGGACAGGGATGGGTGAATGGGGCAGGGATGTGTGGGACACAGGAGGAGTAAACAGGAGCCTTCCTGCCTCCAATTGTTCCTCTCATAATTTAGGGATGGGACTTTTCCTGTCCTAATTGAGGAATGGGATTATTCCTTCCATAACTAAGGGATTGTTCCTCTCCTAATTGAGGATGGGATTGTTCCTGTGTTAATTGAGGGATGGGATTGTTCCTGCCATAACTTAGGAATGGGATTGTTCCCGTCCTAATTGAGAGCTGGGGTTTTTCCTGCCATAACTTTGGGATGGGAAGCATTTTCCCTTGGAGTTGCCAAGGCCTGGAGGTGAAGAGCTCAAGGACAGAGCTCGAGCCACGTGCCTGCTGAGAAGGGAGAGTGCCACACTCCAAAGGGGAACGGTGTGGAGCTCCAAGAGCTCTTCCAGCTTTTCCCCTGGCTGCAGGAGCTGCCAGCCCTCCCTTGGCTCCTTAGAATCAATCCCATCTTCTCCTTCCAGCAGGAAGACAGAATGTTCCCACTGGATGAGGGAGCGAGGCAGGGCCAGCACGGCCCCGCTGCCGGGAGGATCTCAGCAGTGGGGGGACCCCACAAGGGACTGTCACCCCTAAAGGCGGCCCCTAAAGGGGCAGGGGACAGGACATGGGCACAGGTGGCATCCACCATCCAGCTCATGGCAGAATCATGGAATGGCTTCATTGGAAAAGCCCTCCCAGGTCATTGAGTCCAAAACTCCCCCAGCACCGAGTCCCAGGTGCCACCCCAGGTGCCATTCCAAGCCACCACAGCAGGACAAATCAGCTGGAAGGGGTTTGGAAAACATCCTTTCTCCAGGCCCTGGCCTCTCCACCAGGTCATTCCCAGAAGCATCCCAGGAAATCTCCAGGCGCCCCAGGGCCACCACACCCCTGTGGCAGCAGGGATTGTCCCACTGATCCCACACCGGTCCCATTCTGATCTCTGGGGCTGTTTGGGGTGATCCCAATTCCACACACGGATCCCTGGGGATGTTTGGGGTGATCCCAATTCCACACACAGATCCCTGGGGCTGTTTGGGGTGATCCCACACGGATCCCTGGGGCTGTTTGGGATGATCCCACATGGATCCCTGGGGGATGTTTGGGGTGATCCCACATGGATCCCTGGGGCTGTTTGGGGTGATCCCACACGGATCCCTGGGGCTGTTTGGGATGATCCCACACGGATCCCTGGGGCTGTTTGGGATGATCCCACATGGATCCCTGGGGGATGTTTGGGGTGATCCCACACGGATCCCTGGGGCTGTTTGGGATGATCCCACATGGATCCCTGGGGGATGTTTGGGGTGATCCCACATGGATCCCTGGGGCTGTTTGGGGTGATCCCACACAGATCCCTGGGGATGTTTGGGGTGATCCCACACGGATCCCTGGGGCTGTTTGGGATGATCCCACATGGATCCCTGGGGATGTTTGGGATGATCCCACACGGATCCCTGGGGTTGTTTGGGATGATCCCGCATGGATCCCTGGGGGATGTTTGGGGTGATCCCACACGGATCCCTGGGGCTGTTTGGGATGATCCCACATGGATCCCTGGGGGATGTTTGGGGTGATCCCACATGGATCCCTGGGGCTGTTTGGGGTGATCCCACACAGATCCCTGGGGATGTTTGGGGTGATCCCACACGGATCCCTGGGGCTGTTTGGGATGATCCCACACGGATCCCTGGGGATGTTTGGGGTGATCCCACACGGATCCCTGGGGATGTTTGGGATGATCCCATGCAGATCCCTGGGGCTGTTTGGGGTGATCCCATGCAGATCCCTGGGGCTGTTTGGGGTGATCCCACACGGATCCCTGGGGCTGTTTGGGGTGATCCCACACAGATCCCTGAGGCTGTTTGGGGTGATCCCATCTCCACTCGGGAAGGACAGCACAGGGTTAAACTCGGCTGCAGCCCCAGCTCCGCATCCACGCTCTCCTCCAGGAAATCTCCAAGTCATGGCTGGGCCGGAGCTCGGCCTGGCCGTGCTGCCCATCCCTGGGAATGCCGGGGAGCTGCAATGCCGGGATACACACCCAGCCCACGGCTCTGCCTGTCGGGAGCTGCTGCTGCCACCCTCCAGCTATTCCCAAACCTCCAAAATCACCCGTGGGAAACTGGTCCAGAGCAGCCTCAGGCTGGGCGCTCCCCTGAGCAGAGGGGGACGAGAATTCCCAACAATTCCCAACAATTCCCAGGCGCTTGGGAGCTCGGGCGGCCGGGCAGGGATGGGCAGTGGGATCCAGGGGTCCCCGGTGTCACACCCGGCTGGCACCGCTCCTCTGGCACCGCCCCCGCGCACACGGGAAGGCTCCGAAACACCCGGAGCTGGATCTCCCATGAAAACAGAGCCGAGGGAACTTTGGGAATGGGGGTTCCACCACCCGGGCCCCAAAGGGCTGCTCTGGCTCGTCCCGCAGCTCCCAGGACTGGCCCTGCACCCCTTAGCAGGGAAACCCTTCTCCAAAAGGTGTTTTCCCAAAAAACCCACTCCCACTTCCCTGGGAGTGCAAGCCCGGAGCTCACTCCCACTGAAACCCACTCCCACTAAATCTGATCTCTGCGAGCTCCCCTAAAAGCACTCCCAAACCCATTCCCTCAGAGCCACTTCCCAAAGGCTCCTCCCTCCCTGAAATCCGTTTGCCCAAACCCAGCACAAATCCCACGGGCAAAAATCCTGCTCCTCCATTCCCCCAAATCCCCCCATTCCCCCAAACCCCCCTCCTCATCCTGCTCCGAACTTCTCCCAACAAACCCATTCCCTAAACGCCCCTCACATCCCCCTTACCCCATTCCAGCCCTGCAAGCCCCCAGTCCCATTCTCCTGATTCCCAAATCCTCCCCTTGCCACACCCAGAGCCCCCTCCCAGCCCCTCTGTGCCCCCAACCCCTTCCCCACGGCCTCTTCCTCCTCCCCAAACCCGCTCCCCTTCCCGACCCTTTGCCATGCCGGACCCTCTTCCCTCTTCCCAAAAACGCCTCCCTCCCCCTTTTCCTGACCCCTCCCATCCCGATTCCCAAAGATTCCCCTCAAAGCCGCTCCCCTTCCCGATCCCTGCCCACGCCGCCCCCTCCTCTGTCCCCCCAAAACCCCTCCCTGACCCTTTCCCATCCCTCCATCCCTCCAACCTCTCTCCCTTCCCTTTTCCCCCTCTCGCCCCAAACCTTTTCCCCTCCCTCCCGCCCCCCAAACCCTTCTCCTCCCTTCTCCCCATCCCTCCCCATCCGAACCCTTCTCCTTTCCCCTTTCTCCATCCTCAAACCTTCTCCACTCCCTTCTCCCCATCCCTCCCCATCCAAACCCTCTTTTCCTCCCTCTCTCCCTGCCTCCACCCCCTCTCCCCTCCCTTCTGCCCCACCCTCCCTATCTCCATCCCCATCCCTCTCCCGTCCCTCCCTCCATCCCAATCCCCCTCCCCTCCATCCTTTCCCCCGCTCCCAGCCCATCCCGGTCCCTCCCCGGCTGCCCCGCGGGGCGGAGCAGGAGCGGCGCGGGCGGTGCCGGGCGGGCAGCGCGGCGGCTCCGCGGGCGCGGGGCAGCGCGGAGCGGCCAGGCTGGGCTCGCCTGGGCTCGGCACGGCTCCGCCCGGCCCGGCTCGGGCCGCCTGCATGCGGCGGCGGCGGCGGCGGGGCTGCGGGCAGGGATGAACGGCTCCTCGGCGGGGCTCCCGGCGGGGATGAGCGGCTCGCTGGGGGTTCCGGCAGGGCTGAACGGCTCGCTGGGAATGCCGGCAGGGCTGAACGGCTCCTCGGCGGCGGCGGCGGGGCTGCTGGCGGGGGCCGGGGGCGCGGCGCTGGAGCTGGAGCGGGCGCTGCGCTGCTGCACCGCCGCCTCCGTGGTGACCGACGGCAGCGGCGCGGCGGCGGACGAGCGCAGCCTGTACATCATGCGCGTGGTGCAGATCGCCGTCATGTGCGTGCTGGCCCTCACCGTGGTGTTCGGCATCTTCTTCCTCGGCTGCAACCTCCTCATCAAGTCCGAGGGCATGATCAACTTTCTGGTCAAGGAGCGCCGCCCGTCCAAGGAGGTGGAGGCGGTGGTGGTGGGGCCGTACTGACCGCGGCGCCGAGCCCGGGGCTGCCCGCAGCGCCGACCGCCGGACCGACCGCCGGACCGACCGCCGGACTGACCGCCCGCGGACGCGCGGGGTCCGCTCGGAGCTTTTCCTCCTGAAAAACATCGGGCGAATGGATCCCGGCATGCCGGAGGTCGGGAGATGCTCGGGGTGGCCGGAGCCGCCCATCCCGGCCCGGGCCCGGTCCGGTCCCGCCGAAGTAAAGCGTGCTCTGATGGCAACAGGTCTGGGCTCCTTATTCCGTCCGCCTCCATCCCTTCCCCTTCCCTTTCTCCTTCCCCTTCCCTCCCACCCGCGAGTCCCGGGATGCGGCCGGGATGAAGCTCTCCCTGTGTCCCCGCGGCCCGTCCGGCCGGGCTTTCCCGTCCAGCCGGGCTAAATCTCCGCTTTTCCAGCGCTTTTCCAGCGCTTTTCCAGCGCTTTTCCGGCCCCCGCGGCTGCTGAGCGCGGGACCCGCATCCCTGCGCGCCGGGAGATGCGGGAATTGCGTTCCTGCCCCTGGATCGCGGCTGTGGCCAGGGAAAGCGCCCAGCCCAGCCCAGCCCAGCCCGGCGGGATCCCGCTGCCCGGGAACACAGCGGGAATTCTGGCTCTGGGAAAGCCCAAAATCCGGGTTTATTATCCCAGCTACGAGCCGGACCAACAGGTGACTTGGCGCGGGCACATTCCAGGGAGGGAGAAGCCGCTGCTCCCACGGGATTTGGATTTCTCCGTCCTTCCCTCCGCAGGGATCTTCCCGTGCGAGCTCCCCGAGTTGTTTCTCCCATTCCCAGGGGCTCCGCTGGCTCCTGGATAAATCCGTGCTCCCTCCCAGAGGCGCTTCCCGGGAATCCCGGCAGCGGGATGGGGACGCAGAGGCTCCGACAACCTGCGGGAAAATCGCTCTCCTGACACCCAAGTTCCTGCCTGGAAATATTGATTGTCCGTGTTTTTTCGTGCTGGAAGCTTTTGGAGCTTCCTGGTTTATCCCGGCGGTGGAGATGGCCGAGCTCCCGAAATTTAATGAACGCCCCTAGGAGAGGTTATCGGGAGTTTAAACTGGGGATGGGGAAGGTGAAATCCATTTCCAGCTGGGCTGGAAGGGGTGGAAAAAGCTGGAGCTGCCAGAGGCGCTTGTGGGAGAGGCTGAGGCAGAGCAGAGCATCCCCATGGAATCAATCCCCTGCGCCCGGCAGGAATCTCGGCAGCGATCCCTCATTTCCAGCCGCGTTTAGGGAAGGACAAAGAACAGATCTGCCTGTTCTCCCGGGAACAAACACACCCCGGATCGGGAATCACAGAACAGACACGTTCCCCAGGCTGAACCGGCCGCAGAAATGTATCCGAAATTCCCCTTTTTTACCCTTCAGTGCCAGAGGAACGTTGAGAAAAGGGGAAATTTAGGATAGCACAGTAAGAGGGAGAAATAATGGAGAGGTTTCAGTCATTCCAAAGCATTTGCAGCTGTTTAACTGCAATACTTTGTGGTGTGGTGGAGAACACGGAGCATTCCCGAATCCTGGAATGCTTGGGCACTTTTTGGGAGTTAATTAATCAGGAATCCGTCATTAATTACAGGGAATGCTTAGAGTGGAAGACATTTTAATTAACCTTAATTCCCATCACCGGAATTCCAAGCCAAGGCAAACTCCTGGTTCTGACCTAAAATTGTGGAATTTTCAGCCTCAATCCAAGATCCCTCCTTGCCTGGTGCCCCCGCTCTAATCCAGTGTTTGTGGCTCTAATCCCTAAAAATATCCCTCATTTTAGGCAGGGATGTGTTGGGGAAAGGGTTTTTCCTGCTGGGTGATGTGGAGATGTTGGGACACATCCAGTGCATCCATGGGATTTGGAAATTGGAGAACAGATGGGATATTTATAACCTGAGCATGGGCTGGGAGAAGGAGGGGGAGGAAGAACCTCTCAGACTCTGGGACCACCTCAGTCCCAGATTTTTGGGGTGATGGAGGAGCAGGAACCTCATGGGGAGCAGAGATTTTCCCAGCTGCTCCCACCATTTTTAGGAAAACACCTGGAAAGCTGCAGGAAGAATCTGTGGGATCGACAAATTTTGGATTTTTTTAGGGCTCTTTTGAGGTGAACAAGACCCAAAAATTCCCTGCAGCCCCAAGGAGAGCAGGCCCCGGATGGAATACTTGGAATTCCCCTGGAGTACAGCAATGCAAGACTCCAGTGTGACTTTGTTGGAGTCGGGGCTGCAATGCTCTCACCTCAGGCTCCCTGAATCCCTCATTGCTGTCTCCACAGCCATGACATCATTCCCGTGGATTGAATCCCAGTGCCAGCAGCTCCAGGGCAGAGCTCAAGGCCACACACCCTCCGTGCTCATCTCCCAGCTGGAAAACCCCAGAAAAAGCCTCTGCTGGGAATAAACCTCCCCAAATCCCACCTGCATCCCCAGGAACGCGGGATGGGAGAGCAAGGATGGATTTCCCCCTCCCAGCCCCAAAGTGCTGCAGATCCATCCCAGGACAATCCTGGAGGCGCCTCGGGCGCTCCCAGAGCCCCTCTGGAGAGGCTGGGCTGACACCTCGGCCAGGAAAAGTTCATTAAAACTCATTAAAATCACACCTGGAGCCCCGGAGCGCTCCAGGTAATGGCCCTGGGGTTTCATCCTCTGCTTCCCACCTCTTTTTGGGGATCCTCGTCCGGCCCCGGCTGAGGGAGGAGGGGAAGGGGCACTTTGGCCGCTCAGCCACACCAGGAGCAGGGGGGTTAATTCCAATTCCATGCTCAGGCCACATTCCCAACGATTTTTAAAGCAGCTCGGCCCCAATCAGGAAAATCTGCACCCGGGGTTCATTTGGAGCTAAAAAGTCAAACCTTGGTAGGGACAGAGCAGCTCCAGCTTCCTGGTTTGCCTTCATATTTATTATTCCAAATGGAATGCATTCCTGGATCCTGCAGCGCTGGGGCTGGCAACTCTTAATGAAAGGATGTTCCCTAAAAATCCCAATATTCACCTGGGAATCCCTCTAAATATCCCAATATTCAGCTGTAAAATATCCCCCACTTTAGAATTCCTGATATTCAGCTGGGATCCCCCTCTAAATATCCCAATATTCAGATGGGAACCCCTCTAAAAGTCCCAGTCTGGGATCCCTCTCTAAAATTCCTGGTATTCGGTTGGGATCTCCCTCCTAAAAATCCCAGTATTCAGCTGGGAATTCCTCTAAATATCCCAATATTCAGCTGAGAATTCCTCTAAAAATCCCAATATTCACCTGCAAAATATTCACCACTATAAAATTCCTGATATTCAGCTGGGATCCCCCCTCTAAATATCCCAATATTCAGATGGGAATCCCTCTAAAAGTGCCAATTTTAATCTGGGATCCTTCTCTAAAATTCCTGATATTCAGTTGGGATCTCCCTCCTAAAAATCCCAGTATTCAGCTGGGAATTCCTCTAAAAATCCCAATATTCACCTGCAAAATATTCACCACTATAAAATTCCTGATATTCATCTAGTATCCCAATATTCAGCTAGGAATCCCTCTATATATCCCAATATTCAGCTGAGAATGCCTCTAAAAATCCCAATATTCACCTGCAAAATATTCACCACTCTAAAATTCCTGATATTCAGCTGGGATCCCCCTCTAAATATCTCAATATTCAGATGGGAACCCCTCTAAAAATCCCAATATTCAGCTGGGATGCCCCTCTAAAATTCCTCATATTCAGTTGGGATCTCCCTCCTAAAATCCCAGTATTCAGCTGGGGTCCCACTTTAAAAATCCCAGTGTTCAGCTGGCCCTCATTAGCAGGAGCCCATTAATGATCATTTAGGAGCGCTCATGAGGGGGCTGCTCCTCCTCCCGGGCCTGTTCGTGTCCATGAATGGATCGGCTCCCATTGATCCCAGCGGGAGCAGCGCTGCAGCCCCAGGGCACCGCGACCCTTCCGTTCCTCTGCCACAGAACCCAGCAGTGCCAGCTCTGCAATTAAGGCTTGGAGTTGCTCTCCCAAAATCAGAATTTTGGAGCTGCTGCTGGCACCAAATTCCTCCAGCCGATTCCCAAACTCTGGAATCGAAGGGTTGGTGCAGGAATTATTTTGAAGCGTTCCGGGAAATGCTGGAATTAAGGGTTGGTTTTTCTCGTCCCAAAATTCTGTAAATCCTCCAAGGTGAAATTCTAACAGCAGCGCCTTCTCCCTTCACTGAACTGAATTCCAGCCCAAGGAATACTGGTGGATATGGAATTTCTTCCCTCTGGAATATGGGAGAGCTGGGAATGTTCCCCTGGAGAAGGGAAGGCTCCAGGCAGAGCTCAGAGCCCCTGGCAGGGCCTGAAGGGGCTCCAGGAGAGCTGGAGAGGGACTGGGGACAAGGGATGGAGGGACAGGAGCCAGGGAATGGCTCCCAGTGCCAGAGGGCAGGGATGGGTGGGACATTGGGAATTGGGAATTCCTGGCTGGGCTGGGATTGCCAGAGCAGCTGGGGCTGCCCCTGGATCCCTGGCAGTGCCCAAGGCCAGGATGGACATTGGGACACCCTGGGGCAGTGGGAGGTGTCCCTGCCATGGCAGGGGTGGGATGGGATGGTTTGAAAGTCCCTCCCATCCCAAACCATCCCATAATTCCATGATTTATCCAATGGTCACTGATGCATTTACTGGGATCTGTTTTGTTATTTTTATGGACACCTTTATTATTTCATGCCAAAAATCCGATATTTTTTATAGCTGGGGCCCAGACGCTTCCTCTGAAGATGGAAGCTGAAGGAAGCTGGAGCTTTCCAGGGCTGGGCAGATCCATCAAATCAGCCACGGGCAGCTTGGGACCTATTCCACAGTTATGGGATGTAATTTTAGCCCGTGGAAAAACAGTGCCAGGAGCACCTGATGTGACAAACACAGAAAGCAATCCATCACTGTCCTGGCTGTTATTCCATCACATTCTGGAGGGTTTCATTTCCCCACTCCTTGCTGCTGCTTGGGAAGTGTCTCCAGGGAGCCTGGCTGGAGCAACCAGGGAGGGAGATGGAGAGGGGATGGAGGAGGATGAAATAAATGGAATTGGGATGAAGGAGATGGAGTGAGAATTGAGGAGATAGAAATAAAGGAGCCAGGATGAAGGAGATGGAATCAGGATGAAATAAATAGAGTCAGGATGAAGGAGATGGAGCGGGGATGGAGGAGATGGAGCAGGGATGGAGGAGATGGAATGGGAACGGAAGAGATGGAAATAAAGGAAATGGATGAAGGAGATGGAATCGGGATGAAATAAATGGAGTCAGGATGAAATAAATGGAGTCAGGATGAAGGAGATGGAGTGGGGATGCAGGAAATGGAGATGGAGCAGGGATGGAGGAGATGGAATCGGGATGAAATAAATGGAGTCAGGATGAAGGAGATGGAGTTGGGGACTTCTCCCTGTCTCCAGCAACATCCAAGGAGCTGGAGTGAGGAACATGAGGATTCACCCATGGATACGGGGCCTAAGAGGAATGTAGGGATGATTTCACAGTGGGAAAAATGCGAGTGTGGATTAAAACCTGACACAGGGATTCAGACAGGTTTGTTTTGGGGCTGTGCCACGGAATTAATGGTGGATTTGTAGTCCTGGATAATGGAAGCTCAAAATCCCACTGGGATATCACCAATGAACTGGGAAGGGAGAGGAACATCAACAAAAATCCCCTGGAATCTGGAAAAGTTATGAAGAAATAAATCCATGAAATAAAAACGTGTGGCCTTGGAGAGAGAAATGGAAAGGAGTGTGGCATGTGGGATCCCAGCAGCCACTAATCCCTAATTCCATGTGTCAAACCCCTTTGGAACATCAACAGAGAGGGAACCATGAATCATCCTAATTCTCTTTGCACATTCCATGCACTTCCCATCCCTTTTTGCTCTTTTCCAATGGTAATTCCCAAACTCTGGAGTCAAAGGGTTGTTGCAGGAATTATTTTGAAGTGTTCAGGCACCTGTTGGAATTAAGGGTTGGTTTTTCTCACCCCAAAATTCCATGAGCCCTCCAAGGTGAAATTTTACCAACAGCATCTTCTCCCAGGCCCATTTTGTCACAGGAATTACAACTGGAACAAAGCAAATCCAGGGATAGCCTTGAAGTGGGAAATGAATTCCCTTGGGAAAAAAAGAGGATGTTACTGGAAAATGGAGGCCAGCAGGAATTAGCTAATGAGCCCTGATATTGGTCATCCTTGGACACAGCAGGAAAACCCAGACATTAATTAAAGTGAGGGTTTTGGGAAAAGTGATGAACTTTGCTATAAAAAGAGCTCAAAGTTTCCAGGGAGCTCCATGTGCCATGGAGGAGCTGGGGCATTAATTGGATTAAAGGCCTGGGAAGACCTGGAACAGCAGCTCTGGGCTGTGGAGCAGGGAAAAGGTCTGGGAATTCATGGAGGACTTGACATAAAACCATGGAATTGTTTGGGTTGGGAGAGACCAGAGCAAGCCACGAACCATCACCGTTAATCCTGTCCTCAAGTGCCACCTCCACAGGTCTGGGAACACTCCCAGGGATGGGGATTCCACCTCTGGGTGCTGTGCCAGGGCTGGAAAACCCTTTCCATGATGGAATTGTCCCAAATATCCAAGCTGAAACTCCCCTGGGCCAGCCTGAGGCCATTCCCTATGCTCCTGTGCCTGTCCCCTCCTGGCAGGGAATTCCAGAGAGGGAAAAGATCCCTGGGGATCCTCCTTGGCTCCAGCCTGAGCCCCTGCCCAGCTCCCTCAGGGATTCTGCAGCCCCTGCCCAGCTCCCTCAGGGATTCTGCAGCCCCTGCCCAGCTCCCTCAGGGATTCCCCAGCCATTCCCAGCTCCCTCAGGGATTCTGCAGCCCCTTCCCAGCTCTGTTCCTTTCCCTGGCCCCGCTCCAGCCCCTCAGGGTCTCCCTTGCCGTGAGGGGAAAACCAAAACGTGGGAGAAAAACGTGAGGGGAAAAAAAGTGCGGGAAGTTTGGGGAAGGTTCTGCTGCAGAGCTTTTCCCTTTGGATCCTCCTTTCTCCAGGCCGAGCCCTTTCCCAGCTCCCTCAGGGATTCTGCAGCCCCTCAGGGTCCGTCCTGTTGGATCCTGGAGCTGTCCCCAGCCCTGGAGGTGCCCTGGGCTGTGTCACCCTGAGCTGGCACAGCCCAGGTGCCAGTGGCTCTTTCCCAGCTGGAAGCTCAGGTTTTTTGGGAGATGGGAATGACTGCGCCTCCTGAGCCAACTCCACCACACTCTGGGATGAGTCAGAGCCCTGCATTAAGCCCTGGGATTTTCCTGCATCCAGCAAAGGTGGGATGAGGGAGAAAAGCACAATTCCATCATTCCCTCCCAGCCCTCAGTGCTGGTGGGTGTTACCTGTGCCAGTGGAGCGCATCCATCCCACAGCAGGGCTGGAAAAGGCTGGAAAATCCCTTTCCATCCAAGATTGCTGCCGAGGATGGGCATCCTGTGGTTTCCCAGCTGAAATCCAGGAGCACTCAGAGCCCTGGGCTGGTTTAATGGCCGTTAATGGCCCCGTGCTGCTGCCTCCTCATCATTCCCATTATCCCGTGGCTCAGCAGCTCATTCCAGGTACCCAGAGCTCCTTCCTTGCTGCCCGTGGGGAGGGGAGGGAATGGCTCCTGCTGTGCCAGGATTCATTCCCAAATTGCCTGGGGAAAGCAGATTGAGCCAGGCTGCAGCAGCTCACGAGCGAGAGGCGCCACTGATCCCATCCAGAGCCCGGAGAGGAGGAAAATCTGCGCTGCTCCTAAGGCTCCAGCAGGATCCACATCCCGGATTTAGGGCAGGAGCGGGGTGCCAGGGGCAATCTGGGGGTGGAACTCCCAATACTGTCCCAAATCCCAGCCGGGACCAGGTTCCTGCATTCCTTCTGGAAGTTTTCCTGTCAAAACACCGAATCTTGGCAATCCACGCAGGCCTGGGGTGTGCAGCTCCTGGAAGAGCCCAAGCCTGGCTTTGCCTCCCAGGCAGAGCTCAGAGCATTCCAGGGAGCTGGCCTTGGAATTCCAGGCTGGGCTGGGATGGAAAGGACCTTAAATCCCATCTAATTTAAAAAAAAATTGGTTTTTTTTTCCCCTCGAGTGTCATTCTGGACCTGCAGAACTTTTGGGGTTGTGAGGACGATGTATGGGAATATTTAGTTGGAAATGGATGATGGGATTATGGAATTCCAGACCGGTTTGGGTTGGAAAACACTTTAAAGCTCATCCCAAAAAGTCAGGAGGTTTGCACGTGAAAATAGAGGGAAATTCGGGGGAACCAGGAGGTTTACACAGAAAATAAAGGAAAATAATAAAGGAAAATAAAGGAAGGAAAAAAAATAAAGGAAAATAAAGGAAGGAAAAAAATAAAGGAAAAGAATAAAGGAAAAGCAAGGAAGGAAAAGAAAGGAAAACAAAAAGGAGGTTTTTACTGGAAAATAAAGGGAAAAAAGGAAAACAAGGAGATTTTATACCATCAATAAAGGAAAAGAAAGGAAAACTGGGAGGTTTGCACCTGAAATAAATGGGAACAGGGAAAACAAAGAGGTTTGCCCCTGAAATGGAGGAAAATAAATGGAAATAAAGGAAAAGCAGGAGGTTTGCAGAGCCAGAGGCTTTACTTCCATCTCATTTTAACCTGGAAAATCACCTCCTGTCATCCAGGCTTCAGCAGAGGATTAGGAACTGTCCGGGACATAAAGGGAAAATAAAGGATGGAAGATTTTATGACAGGAGAAAAATGAACAATAGCCAAAATCCATCTGCGAGGGAGAGAGGGGCCAATCCATGCTTTCTGCTGGGTGTAATGTAATTTCTCCAGCATTTTCTGACTGATAAGCTTGGATGAAGTGTTTGTGTTGGAAAAATTCCGTGTGCTCAGGAAGGGCTCGTTGCAAGGGATGGCAAAGGAAGGAGAAGGGAGATGGGAGCGTGGCCTCCAGCACTGGAAGTTTCTCTGGGATAATTATCCAGAATTACCTTCTCCCACACAAAACCCACTGAGAGCCCGTGGAAAATCCTGGATGCAGGTGCACAGCTCATCAGCACAGGGACAGAGGTGGGAATGGCAAAGGAATTGTTTGGAGAAGCCTCCAAATCCAAGTTCTGCTGTCCCTGAGCTCCCCCAGCTCCGGCCCAGCCTCCTCTGGGAAGGGATTAATTCCCAAAAATCCAGGGGTGCAGCTGCCTCACCTTGGAATCTGCTGGGAAACACCTGCAATTCCCAGGAAGCCCATCCCAAATGCAGATTTTTGGGAAGCAGAGGGACCTGACCTGCAGCCAGGGTTAACTCTGAGCTCGGGTTTAACTTCGGGAGCCTCCTCAGGGCTTCTGAATCCCCATCCAAGCTGCAATTCCCCGTTTCTCCTGAAGCCTCAGCTTCCAGGGATTTCCTGACTCCTTTTCCTAATTCCTCCCCGCTGTCCTGCCCTGCAGCAGGCAGGGAATGCCAAAGGAGAGAATCTTCTCCTGATCCAATCCCGTGGGATTCCCAGGCTGGAGAACCGGGATCTCCGCTCCAGGGCAATCCCACCTCTGGAATTCCTGCCAGAGGAGCAGGAAAAACGCCCCTGAGGCTCCATCCCCTGCATCCAGCTGCCCCAGTGCCTCCCATTCCTGGAGGGATTTCAAATCCACTCGGATGTGGCACTTGGGAACACGGATTGGGCCCTGGAAGTGCTGGGAATTTTGGGATCCCATGCCCTCGGATGGTTTTCCCAACCCAAGCCCTTCTGTGATTCTCCAATCCTGCTCCTCATTTCCTGGCTTTCAAAAGTGCTTGGATCAATATTCCCTCAGTTCTCCCAAGGTTTTGGGTCTGGAGGATTTCCTCAAGAGATGTATTTGGGAAAATCAAGGATTGGCACAAATGACAGAGATCCAGTGACAGCCAGGCGTCCCCAGGTTTACTGGGACAACTGGGAAGATTCTGCTTGTAGTTTTGCACCACATTCCAACATTTTCCCTGACTCAGAAATCTGCTTTCCCACAGAAACCACAGGTTTTTCCCATAGATCCCAATGATTTTCCACAATCTGCCTGATTTGGGAAAATCTTTCAAGCTCTGGAAATTCTTTGTAGCGACCGATTTCGAAATAAAGATTCCAAGAAAAACTTTTAAATAAATGATTCTTTTAGGAAATACCTGAGATGGTTTGGAAAACATTTGGGATACTGAGAATTCCTTAATTCCTGCCTTTCCAACATGTCCATCCATGTTTTTGAATTTGGTTGCATTTCGAGAGGGGAAAAGCAGCAGCTCCAAGGAGCTCTGGAGGGATGGGAAAAACCCTGGGATAAAGGGATATAAAATTATGAGGAATTTGAGCAATCCATGAAGCCTGGAGGGGTTTTCCTTCTCTAATCAGTTCTCCAAGAGGCACAAAACTGGAAAACTGAAATTCCAGCCCTGGATATCACCAGAGTTGTTTCCTTGGTGACTGTAACCATGGGAAGGACCTGCATTCCCTTCCCTGAGCCTGAGTGAGCTTCTTCTGATCAAACCAAACAAACAAAACCATAGGAAAAAGAAAAAAAAAAAAAGAAAAACTGAAATATATTTTCCACTCAGGTGCCATTTTCATATTTGGGATTCAGCTGCTGCTGCATTTTGAACACATTTCTTAATGGCTCTAAACCCAGTGGGAATCAGCAGTTCCTGACCTGTCTGCTGCCCTTATTCCCACTTTTTATTGAGTTTGAAAACTTGGAAAATATCCCTAATGTTGTCAAATCTAATCCTTGGCCTGCCAGGGTCCCCAGGTGCCACATCCACAGGGCTTTAAATCCCTCCAGGAATGGGAATTCCACCTCCCAACCTTTTCCCTGCAGGAATTTTCCCAATATTTTCCCAGCTGCGCAGGGACAGGCACTGCCCCAGGCTGTGTCACACCAGGGCTGGGACATCCTGGGTTTCCTCGGCCTCCTTCCCATCAAAAAGGCATTTCCAGGAGCATCCCTGGAATTTGCAGCACAATCCCTGCTTTAAGGAATCCCTGAGATCCCTCCTGCTGCAATTTCCAGATGGCGCCAGGAGCTAGAACCACATCCCAGGTCCAAGGTGGTTTGGGATCCACTCTGGGATCCAAGGTGGTTTGAGATCAACTCTGCAGAGGCTCCTCATCCCTGAATCCCTGGGACCAGCCTTTCCCAGGCTCCTCATCCCTGAATCCCTGGGACGAGCTTTTCCCAGCTTCTCATCCCTAAATCCCTGGGACCAGCCTTTCCCAGGTTCTCATCCCTAAATCCCTGGGACCAGCCTTTCCCAGGTTCTCATCCCTAAATCCCTGGGACCAGCCTTTCCCAGGTTCTCATCCCTAAATCCCTTTCCCAGGCTCCTCATCCCTGAATCCCTGGGACCAGCCTTTCCCAGGTTCTCATCCCTAAATCCCTGGGACCAGCCTTTCCCAGGTTCTCATCCCTAAATCCCTGGGACCAGCCTTTCCCAGGTTCTCATCCCTAAATCCCTTTCCCAGGCTCCTGGTGCCAGCCCCTTCCCAACGCTGCTCCTTCCCCTCCTGGGGAGCCACTGCCCGGTGGATGCAGGAGCTGAGAGCTGCTCCTCCCTCATTCCTCCGGGAATTTCACCTCATGGAAGTCTGGGATCCGGCCAGGCTCAGCTTTTCCTGCAAAAAGCAGGGATGCCAGCAGAGGAAGGAGCAGAGGGAGCAGCTCCTCCCTGCTTCCAACCAAACCTTCCTCCCTCACAGAGAACATTCCATGAATTCCCCAGCCCCAGCCCGCCAATCCAATGGAAATGAGCTCCTGAAAATCCCCGAGCTGTGAGGAGCTGGACCTTTGGACAGAAATCATTCCCAAAAACCATTCCATGGTGTGGGATAGACACAGTGATCCCAGCCCTGCTAGCTCCGGGTTTGGGGACATCCAGGGAGTCTTGGGCACCAAAAAATGGGAGGGAAAACTCCAAAAGGAGGAGGAAAACTCCAAAAGGAGGAGGAGGAAAAACTCCAAAAGCAGGAGGAGGAGGAAAAACTCCAAAAACGTAACACTGGTTCTTAAATCTTGGAGTAAAACAAGTTTTTACCCCAAATGCACATCCCACTGGATAGGGGGAGGTTGGCTTGAACCACAGAGCTCCTCTTTCCCTAAAAATAAACCAGCAAAAATTCCCTGCAAATTAAACATTCTAAAATGATGGGTTAGTGAAAAATCAAGGATTTCTCTTCAACTCCAAAATTTTTCTCCAGCACAAAAATTTCTCTTCCCAACAGAGATTTCTCCTCCCATCCCGAGGGAGGTTGGGCTCTGCCAAAAATTCCTGGAAGAAAGCAGGGATTTGGGGAAGCCCTGGATCTTCGGGTGCAGATTCCCAGCTCTACACTCCTACAAATCCTCTTTTCCCAGCTGGAATTATTTTGTCAGATGAGGAAGGCTCAGCTAGGAAAGGGATGATCATTTTGCACGGAGTTGTAAACACGGAGTTGTAAATATTGCACGGGAACATCCCAGCTACTCTTGGGTTTAATGCATGCAGACAAAGTGGGACAAATTCTCCTCCCAGTGCCAAATTTTCCAGCTGGGATCTCATTTGAGCAGCTCCACTCCAGCTTTGCACTGAGCCATCCCTTTGTATCCTGATGGAAGTGAAGGGGAAAGAGGGAAAATGGTGCTCCAAACCATGGATCTCCCATGCTCCCTCCAATTTCAGGGAATTCCAGCCCCTCTGGGAGCCCAGGGGGTTCATCCCTCCAAGCACAGCTCCAGAATCAGCAAGGATTTATCGTGGTTTCATGGAGTTGAGGAATGGTTTAGGCTGGGAAATCCTCCAGGATAAAGGACAGGAGCCAGGGAATGGCTCCCAGTGCCAGAGGGCAGGGATGGATGGGACACTGGGAACTGGGAATTCCCAGAGCAGCTGGGGCTGCCCCTGGATCCCTGGCAGTGCCCAAGGCCAGGCTGGAGCACCCTGGGATGGTGGGAGGTGTCCCTGCCCATGGCAGGGAGGGAATAAATGGGATTTATGGTCCTTTCCACCCCAAACCATCCCATAATTCCATGGATTCTGAGTGTGTGCTGTCCAGCCTGGTAGAGGGAGGTTAAACCCCTGCAGCAGAACAGATCCTGGGATTAAACCCAACTTTTGGGATTACATTTCTCCCCTTGGGACACTCCATGAAAAACAAACCTGGAGGGACACCCTGAACACAAACCCAGCAAAATCTCAGATATTCCAATGTTGGCCCAAAGGAGCCAATCCTGTTATACATTTTTAATCCAAACATTTCTCTGGGAAGAAATGCCTCAGGAATGAGCTTCTCCTGGAGTGACATCCATGGAAAATATCAGGAGTTACAGAAGGAAGTAACAGATGTCACTCAGGCTCCCCTGCTCCCATCCCTAATTAAGTTTGGAACCAATCAGCTCTCATTAACATATGGAGCTTTTCCCAAACATATTTCCTTTGGTTTAAAAATATCCCATTCCTGCCGCACAGGGAATAACGGCTCGGGGAATATTTACCTTTCAGCCACTGATTTGCATATTTAAATTTAATTTTTTAAAATGGATTTTGAACAATTCTGATCCGAAAGGAAAAGGGACCCTCCAAGAACAGGGAGCAGGAAGTGGCTGTGCAGCATTCCCAGGGAAGGCAAATTTCTGGGAGCTGCTCCCAGGGTGGGAAGGGCTTCAATATCTCATATTTTTTTGGGAAATTTTCCTGCACACCCTTGGATTAATCATGACAAAACAGGGACTGGCCTGGCTTTTTGTATCCTAGGAAAATGGGGGGGGAAATCTCATTTTAATTCATGAGAGCTGTGCTTAGAATTTTGGGAATGATCAAATCCATCCAGGGAGAGATCAGAGCTCCTGAAGGGGCTCCAGGAGAGCTGGAGAGGGACTGGGGACAAGGGATGGAGGGACAGGAGCCAGGGAATGGCTCCCAGTGCCAGAGGGCAGGGATGGGTGGGACATTGGGAATTGGGAATTCCTGGCTGGGCTGGGATTGCCAGAGCAGCTGGGGCTGCCCCTGGATCCCTGGCAGTGCCCAAGGCCAGGATGGAGCAGCCTGGGGCAGTGGGAAGTGTCCCTGCCCTGGGATGGGATGGGATGGGATGGGATGGGATGGGATGGGATGGGATGGGGCCCTGGAAAGGCTCTGAGCTCTCCCTGGATCCTTCCCTTCTCCAGGGGAACATTCCCAGCTCTCCCAGCCTGGCTGCAGAGCAAGGACAGAGCCCATCCCAACAACATCCCTGTGAACCATTTGAATTCCTCTTTACAGCATCCTTCCCTTGGAAAAGCTCAGGAAAATCTTCCCATCCTTTTGTGAGCTGCAGCAGCTGCTCGGGGGGAGCCTCTGCTCATCCCTGGGGGCGAGGGGAGGGATCCCAGGGGAGGGATCGGGAGCAGGAGGGGATGGATCCAAGAGGGATGGATTGGGATCAGGAGGGGAGAGATTGGGATCCCAGGGGAGGGATCAGGATGAGGAGGGGATAGATGAAGATCAGGAGGGGAGGGATCCGAGGGGAAGGGATGGATCCCGAGGGGAATGGATCGGGAGGGAATGGGATGGATCCAAGAGGAGGGATTGGGATCAGGAGGGGATGGATGAGGATCAGGAGGAGAGGGATCTGAGGGGAATGGATCAGGAGGGGATGGATCCAAGAGGGATGGATCGCGATCAGGAGGGGAGGGATCGGGAGGGGATGGGATGGATCTCAGGGAAGGATCTGGAGGGGGTGGATGGATCGGGCTGGGATGGATGGATGGATGGATGGATGGATCAGGCTGGGATGGATGGATCGGGCTGGGATGGATGGATCGGACTGGGATGGATGGATCAGGATTGGATGGATGGATCGGGCTGGGATGGATGGATCAGGCTGGATTGGATGGATTGGGCTGGGATGGACGGATTGGGCTGGGATGGACGGATCAGGATTGGATGGATGGATCAGGCTGGGATGGATGGATCAGGATGGATGGATTGGGCTGGGATGGATGGATCAGGCTGGATTGGACGGATCGGGCTGGGATGGACGGATCAGGCTGGATGGGACGGATTGGGCTGGGATGGATGGATCAGGATGGATGGATCAGGCTGGGATGGACGGATCGGGCTGGGATGGACGGATCAGGATTGGATGGGACGGATCGGGCTGGGATGGATGGATCAGGCTGGATTGGATGGATTGGGCTGGGATGGACGGATCGGGCTGGATGGGACGGATCGGGCGCTCAGCCAGGCGTGGCCTGATGCCGTGTGACACGGCGCTGCCCCGTGGTGTCCCAGGGACGCCGCTCCCCGGGACAATCGATTCTGGAGCAGAGCGAGCCCGGGTTTGCGTAACCGCGGCGCCCAGCGGCGCAGCACAAACACCCGGCTGCTCCCGCTCCCACAGCCCCACCCCGGCCCGAAAGACACGAGAAATGGCTTCCTCACCCAATACTGGACAGAATTCCAGTGAGTCCCAGCAGATCCCCATGGGAGCGGGGGGACACGGCTTCCCCTGACCTGCTGCCTTGGAGTTCCACACCAAAAATCCATCGGCTCCCGACTCTGCCCCAGGGCAGCTCGCTTTTCCAGGCCACTCTCCTGTCACATCCCTGCTCTCTCGCTCAGTGCCTGGTTTTATTTTAAAACACCAAATTACCCAGTGCTGAGCCCCCCACCCACCTCACTTCGTCCCCAAAATCCCAAAGAGACTGCAGGAAAATCCTGCTCTGAGCTCCCCCAGGGCTGGGGATTTAGTCCTTTCCTCAGCTGCCCCCAGAATTTGGGTCTGGGGAGGAAATTCCTCTGGGAATTATTGATAATCCCTTAAATTTATTTTATTTTTAAGCAGTCAGGGTTATTCTAAATTGCCTTTATCCTTCTCCTGTGAAGCCTCATCTCACCCAACACCTCCTATTCCTGCACCACATTCCCACTCCCATTTCATGACAGGGATGGAATCAGTGTGAGGAAAACACAATTCCTCACCTCAGACCCCAAATCCAGCTGGAATTTGGTGGAATCACCACCACCCTTTTCTCACACCCAATTCTCCACCTCTCTCCTTCCTTAAGGAAAACTGCTGGAGCTTATTTAGGATTTCAGAGGCACTCCAGCACCCAAAGGTGACCAAGTTCCACGGAAATCACCCAAATTTGGGTGGGAAATGCCCCAGCTCTTGCCCATTCCAGTGGATTTGGGTATTCCATGGACTCCCAAGCTGGGAATTTGTGGGAAAACAAAACATTCCTGGCCTGAAATCCAACAATTCCCAAGGCATCTGAAGGATCAGAGAGCGCCCCTGGCTGTCTTACTCCTGAGTTACTCCTTGAGTAGCATCTGAGATGCGGAGATGGATGAAGAGAGGCCCCAGCCTGGCAGGGAAAAGCAGAACAGACGCATCCACAGCCTGGCCTGGACTCTTTTCCCATCTTTTCAATCATTCCACCCTTTTTGTGCCCTGTGGGATTCATCCCTCTGCTGCTCCCAAGCTGCTTTTCCCAGGATGGATTCATGCCTCGACAGGTTTGGGATTTAAGAGTCCAATTCTACAACAAAAAGCAGCAAATAAAATCAATAATGAGCACGGCTGACTGAAAGAACCATGGAAGATAATTTGAAAAAAGACTCCAAATTCAGGAGTTTCCACACTGCGGGGAAAACCAATCAATTCCCTGGAATGGTTTTGCTGGCACTGCTGGAGTTTTGTTTTAAAAGGAATAAAAAATGCCACCAAGATGGGCCAAGGTCTTTGTTTGCCCCGATCTCAGGGAAAAATGAGGGGAAAAACCCTATTTAATCCCAATGGATGTAAAATCCTCAGTTTTCCCATTAAAGCCTGGGAACCTGCCCCTCTGGTCTCACTGAAATGTCAGAGCCTTGCTCTGCAAAACCAGCAAAAACACCAACAGGAATCCTGGAATAGCTGAATTCCCTCTCATTTATTTCCACACAAACTCCAGGACTGCAGCAGGACAAAACCAGTGACAGAAATCTTGGGCCAAGTTAAATTTATATTGGATTATTTTCACTTCTCCCACAGGAAAAGCAGGCTGAGGGTCCCAGGCCCAGCCCAGGCAGGGGCTGCACCCTCCCAGGAACAATTCCTGCCCAAAATTCCAGGAAATTTTCCCTCTTCCACCTCCTTCCCACCCTGCTCTCCTGACATTTAAGCCAACCCCAGCACCTTCAGAATAAATTGTATTTTCAGGAAGTCTTTACATTTACACGAACACCAATGAAGTCACAGCTGAAGGAACTCCAGGAGTGGCTGCTCCCAGCTCCAACATTCCCAAAAATTATCCAGGATTTACCTTGGCTCCACTTGTTTCTGTCTGGAATTTGGGAGAGGTTTATCCATGGAAACCCAGGAAGTTCCCCAGCCCCTGGATATGGGGGAACATTCATTATTTGCCCTCTTAATATTCCCACTGTTCACTCATTTTTTTACTCCCCATCACTTCCCACATATTCCCCTTTTTCCCATCAGCATTTCCTCATTTTACTGGAATTTCTCCTCAAGGAAAATTCCTATTTAAAGAACAACATGGTTCCATGAATATTTCCCTGATGGGAATCATTTGGGCCTAAGCAGCAGTTTAGCAGCTGGAGAAAACAAATGGGGTTATTTTAAGCTCAGCTTTTGTGCTGCAGTTCAGGCCTAATTTCATTTTATAATAAAGCCAAACTCTTATCATACTTGGGGAAATATTTGGATGACTTTCCCAATTTTTAATCTAATTCCTGCCAATTTATTTGGAAGGCTTAATTTCAATTGTCACAACCAGCAGCAATATCCAACCTGGAATTGCACATCCAAGCTGTGGGAGGATCCCACACCAAAAACTGCTGGGAACTGCCAGGAATCTCTGATTTTATCTCAGTGCCTCGGTTCCCACTTGTCCAACAGCACAGAAAATAACAGCGATCACCTCTATAAAACTTAAATAATAAAAACAGCAAAGTATTAGAGGGATAATTAGTATTTCAATTAATTAGAAACAAAAGAACGCACGGAAGTGGTGGATTTAAATGCAAATTATTCACTGGGTTTAGGAGTGAAAAAATGAAAAAATTCATCTTCACAGATGAATTTTGTGCTATTTTTTATTTGATCTGGATGCATTTTGTTGGAAAAATAAATGTGGGAGTGTAGACTTAAACTGTTGGGACTCTGTGTCCTCATTAAGCACTAATTGCTGCTGTTTATCTGGCCAACATTCTTCTGCAGGAGAAGCTTTCCAAAACCCTCCTTTTCTCCTTTAAATCATCCCAGTACTCGTTGGAATAAAAGGAAGGCTTCCATTCTGGTTTGGATTCATTTTGATTTAACCCCATGACTGAACCAACACTCTCTGGGCAGCGGAAGCCAAAATCCCAGGAGGAAATGGGATGTGTTTCTCCAGGAGGAAGTGGATGCTTCCCTAAAAACCAGCCCAGCTGTCAAAGCTCCCCTCCAAATCACCTGATTTGGGACAAAATGGTTTTGGGAAAAGAGGATTCTGCCACAAAGGGTGACCTTGAGATTTTTGGGGAGCAGCCACCGGTGGGTTTGAACAGGGCAGAGCTCTGAAAACCAGGAAAATGGGATTGAGGGGATTTGGGAATTGCAGCCAGACCTGCACCCATATCCCACAAAACCCCTCACAACCCTTTAACTCCCAGGGCTGGGAGAGCTGGGAATGTTCCCCTGGAGAAGGGAAGGCTCCAGGCAGAGCTCAGAGCCCCTGGCAGGGCCTGAAGGGGCTCCAGGAGAGCTGGAGAGGGACTGGGGACAAGGGATGGAGGGACAGGAGCCAGGGAATGGCTCCCAGTGCCAGAGGGCAGGGATGGATGGGAGATTGGGAATTGGGAATTCCTGGCTGGGCTGGGATTCCCAGAGCAGCTGGGGCTGCCCCTGGATCCCTGGCAGTGCCCAGGGCCAGGCTGGAACACCCTGGGATGGGGAAGGTGTCCCTGCCCATGGAATGGGTGGAATGGGATAACCTTTAACATCTTTCCCAAGCCCAGCAATCCCAGCATTCCATGAAACCCAAACCCACACTTTTTTTCCTCTCCCTGTGGGTTTTTGGCCCAAGAAAATCCAGGCCCCAGGGCAGGAATTGCTTCTCTGCACTCCTTGCCCAGGAACACTGCCCACATTCCCAGCTTTTATTTCCTTAGGGGTGGGAAATTGGCCAAATCCCAACATCCCCCTCCACCTGCAGCCCTCAGGCTTTTCTAGGATGAGCTTAATTCCTTCTCCATGCTCAATGCCCAGAAGGAATGGGGCAATAGGACCTAAAAGCCCCAAATTCACTGAATTTGGGGGGCCTGGAGATGTGGAGCCCCAAAGGTGTTGGAATGTGATTCAATCCCACCTTTCTCCCCCATTCCTGCTTCACTGAATCCCAGTTCTGGGGCTTCATATGGAAAAGGGATTTGTGTCCATCTCTCATCCATGGCTTTATTGGACTGAGGGTTACACAACTCCACAGCCTCATAAAACACAATCAGCTCTGGAAAATGCTTTTCCTGCCTTCCAGCCCACGGCACAAATCAGATTTCAGGGATAAGATCCAGCCTGGCTTTATGAGGAGAAAGGGCATTAAACCAGGACTAAAATAGGAACCACACCACCCTCAGGCTTATGTGGAGAAAGGATTGGGATGTGCTTTTAAAAAAAAAAACCCACTTCAGATATCTTGCCTTTCACTGTAATTCTCCAGTCCCGGGCAAATCTGGGATCAGCAGCAGGAGGCTGCCCAGACACACAGACAGGTGAAGCATCTGCCCACAAAAAGCTGCTCAGACCTGGCAGCACTCCCAGAGGTCGGAATAAATCCTTCAGAAATTGTCAGCCGAGGCACAAAGGGCAGGCAGAGGAAGGAGAAGGAGATGATAACAAGAGAAATTTGCTTTATTGAAGCTGTCTCTGCTACAGAGGGAACGGCGCCTCGAGGGCAGGGAGGGCTCGGAAACACGAACTTCTCCTTGAGCAGACTTTTCCATGTTTGCCAGCCCCAGCAGCAGGAAAAGGCAGACCAAGGGAATTGTTACAGCTCAAACATGCAGGGAAGGGCCCAAATGCTCTCCCAGGGAAGGTGGGGCTGCCCCGGATCCCTGGCAGTGCCCCAGCCAGGCTGGAGCAGCTGGGACCGTGGAAGGTGGCCCTGCCACGGAATGGGTGGAATGGGATCATCTTTAACACCTTTTCCAACTCCAGCTATCCCAGCATTCCATGAATCCCAAACCCACTTTTTTTTTTTTTTTCCCCCTCTTTCTGTGGGTTTGTGGCCCAGGATAATCCAAGCTCCAGGGCAGGAAGAGCTTTCTCTGCACTCCCTGCCCGCATTCCCAACTCTCACCTCGCGGCAGGGGTGCCACTAAACGGGATTTCAGCTCCCTGGGATTCTGGGATTTTCAAAAACTCCATGTGCAGACCAGACCCCACCAACTCCTGTCCTGAACTGCCTTTCACCCAAGCCAGCCCAGCCCTGAGTGATTTCTGGTGTTGCTCTGAGGGCAGAGGTTCCCCATCCCTCTTCTTTCCCCACCTGAGTGCTGAATTTCTGCCCTGAATTCCCACTTCCAGCAAAACCAAACCACGCTCGACCCAGGAGCATTTTCCAAGAGATCTGCGGAGCACAAAAAGAGATTTATTTTGGATAAATCCCCATTTCCTTCCCAGCTCTCTGAAAGGAGGCTGAGGCAGAGCGAGCACAGCTTGGATTGGAAATGAATTTTTCTCCACATGCTCTGGAAGAGGATCCTGGGAATAGAACCAACAGCAGGACAGGCAGCTCTCACTGCACTCCCAGGGTTTGATTTACCGTGGAGCTTTAGCACTTCCACTGCTGAGAAAACACAAAAAGAATGTGTAAATCCAACTCAATATTGCACCGAGCAGCAACAGCCCCGAGCACGCTGTGAGAGCTGCAGCTCCTCTGGAATTGCCCTGCTGGGAGAGGCCTGGAGATGCAGATTTATTCCTGCCACTCCAGAATTTCCATCTGGGAGCAGAAAAGGTAGGGTTGGAGGTGCTGTCATAAGCAGCTTTTTCGTCCTGACTGCTTTTATTGCTTTGGGAGGGAATAAACAGAACCAGGGTTCGTTTTCTGGATTATAATTTGACTTTTTCTTGCTTGAAAAATGGATTTATTTCAAATCAATCCGTGCACCTTGGAATCTTTCCCTCCCTGGAGGGATTTGCCTTTTAATGGCATTCCCACACATTCCCCTCGTGGAATGTTCACCCTGTCCTGTTTAAATGCTGAGGTGATCCTTGAGCTCTTCAAATCCAACAAATCAACAAATCACCACAAAACAGCAGAGCCAGCACTGAAATGCCACTAAAACTCCTCCTTGGGCATTCATTTCCCAGATTGTCAGCAGTTATGGGCAGCCAGGCATATTTAAACCCAAATTCAAGCCTGGTTTGACTCCTCTGACACCTTTAGAGCCAGAAATCTCCATCCCACATCCTTCAGGGATTTTTCTTTTTTTCCTCCCTGCCAGAACTTCCTCAGCCCTTCCAAGCCACTCAGCACTGTCCCAGGGAATATTCCACAGTAATTATTTGACATTTACAGCTCAGGGAAGCTCAGGGTTTGCCTCAGGGCTGTTCCAGGCTCCCCAGGCAGCCAGGAGGAACCTGGGCCATGGTGGAAAAACAGGGAAAAGGGAGTTAAAAACATCCAGGGACAAGGGATGGGATTCCATGGTGTGATGGCAACCAGGACAAGGGATGGAATTCCATGGTGTGATGGAAACCAGGACAAGGGATGGGATTCCATGGTGTGACAGCCACCAGGACAAGGGATGGAATTCCATGGTGTGATGGCAACCAGGACAAGGGATGGAATTCCATGGCGTGATGGTAACCAGGACAAGGAATGGAATTCCATGGTGTGACAGCCACCAGGACAAAGGATGGAACTCCATGGTGTGATGGTAACCAGGACAAGGAATGGAATTCCATGGTGCGATAGCAACCAGGACAAGGGATGGAACTCCATGGTGTGATGGCAACCAGGACAAAGGATGGAGTTCCATGGTGTAATGGCAACCAGGACAAGGGATGGAACTCCATGGTATGATGGAAACCAGGACAAGGATGGAATTCCATGGTGTGATGGTAACCAGGACAAGGAATGGAATTCCATGGTGTGATGGTAACCAGGACAAGGAATGGAATTCCATGGTGTGACAGCCACCAGGACAAGGGATGGGATTCCATGGTGTGATGGTAACCAGGACAAGGATGGAATTCCATGGTGTGATGGCCACCAGGACAAGGGATGGAATTCCACGGTGTAATGGCAACCAGGACAAGGGATGGAATTCCATGATGTGACAGCCACCAGGACAAGGGATGGAACTCCATGGTGTGATGGTAACCAGGACAAGGGATGGAACTCCATGGTGTGATGGCAACCAGGACAAGGAATAAAACTCCTTGGCATGCCAGCAACCAGGACAAGGGATGGAATTCCATGGTGTGACAGCCACCAGGACAAGGAATGGAACTCCATGGTGTGATGGCAACCAGGACAAGGGATGGAATTCCATGGTGCGATAGCAACCAGGACAAGGGATGGAATTCCATGGTGTGATGGTAACCAGGACAAAGGATGGAATTCCATGGCATCCATGGAATCAAATGTAAAATCATCAGGGCTGGAAAAGCCCCCCAGGATGGAGCCCAACCATTGCCAGCACTGCCCCCTGTCCCCCCCAGTGCCATATTCCCACAGCCTGGGGATCCCTCCGGGGCTAGGAATCCAGGGCTGGAGAACTTTTGGGAATGCAGCATTCCCAGCTGGCAGGGAAGGAAGGAGGGAGGGAGGCAGGATCCATGGACAGCCCTGGAGCTGGGACAGCTCTGCAGTCCCACAGCCAGAGCCAAATAATTCATGGGCAGCCTCAGACACCCCCACAGAACCCAGGAGTGTCACTTCCACATTTTCTGAAAAATCCCTTTGCTCAGGATTCTTCTCCAGGGAAGCTGAGAAGCCTCTTAGAAACAAAGAAACAGCGTTATCTGGTTTGCTTCTCCTGTGTTCTGCTGCTTTGGAATGTGGTTGGAGGTTGGTTACCCACAGGTGATGGTTTCTTTGGGTTTCTAATGTAAATTGTTTTAACTTATTGGCCAACCAGTGCCAAGCTGTGTTGGGACTCTGGAAAAAGAGTCATGAGTTTTCATTTCTGTCTTTTTAACCTTCTCTTTGTATCCTTTCTGTATTCTTTAGTATAGTTTAATATTCTTTATTATTAGTTTAATATTCTTTTATATAATATAGTATCGTAATAAATATGATAAAATCAAAAATCTCAATAAACATAAATTATAAAAAATAATAATTTAGCCTTCTGAGAACACGGGGTCAGAGTCATCATTCCTTCCTCCACCTGGACACCACAGATCCAACCCAGGAGCTGAGGAGGCAGCTCCATTCCAGGGTAACAACTCCAGGAGGGAGCAGAGCTGCATTTTGGACACAAATGGAGCTGGCAAATGCTGATTTTGGGCCCAGCCTGGCAGCTTGGGGCCTGTTGGGCCTTCAGCTGTTCCCTGCTTTCCTGGCATTCCCAGGTTTGTAAACATTCCCTGGTGTGGTGGTGCTCACAGGGGTCCCAGGACGAGGGAAGAGATGAGGATCTGACTCCATGTTTCAGAAGGCTGATTTGTTATTTTATGATATATATTATATTATATTAAAAGAAAATGATGCATTAAGACTATACTAAAAGAAAAGAGGAAGGAGACATCAGAAGGCCAGCAAAGGAAAGGAATGGAATGATAATAAAATCTTGTGACTGCTCACAGCCTCCACTGAGGTGGCTGCCATTGGTCATCAAGCAAAACCAATTTCACACGCTGGCTAAACAATTCTCCAAATCACATTCCAAAGCAGCAAAACGTGGAGAAGCTGAAACTTCTCAGGAGAAAAGGAATTTTCATAAAACACGTCTGTGCCAGCCTGGCACCATTCCCCCCATCCTTCAGCTTTGGGGACATTCCCTGGCACAGCTCTGAGCAGCCAGGGAAAGGCAGGAATGCTGTCCCAGCCCCACGTGGGACAATCCCAAATCCCCAGCATCCCTGCCCATCCCAAGCCCAAATATTTCATTTTTCCAGAGGATTCAGAGGGGTCGGAGCCAGCAGGAGCTCCAGGGGAGGAGGAGGCTGGCTTTGGTCAGGATAAACAGCTGGAACAGCTGCCCCATCCCTCCCTTCGTCTCCTCAGACACCTGGGAGTGAAAACCTGGGATTAGGGCCAGAAAAACGGGAGTGAAATGGTTCTGATCATTAATTCCACCCCCTTCCACTATCCCAGTGCTCCAGCCTGGCCTTGGACACTCCCGGGGATGCAGGAGCAGCCACAGCTGCCCTGAGAATCTGCGCCAGGGCCTCACCTCCCTCAGTGGGAAAACCTTTCCTTACATTTAAATTTCCTTATCTCTGAAAAAGATTCCACCCCAGAATATTAACAGGATTAATTACAGTTATCTCAGCCAAACAGACGCTTAATTACAGAATTAAAGATCCACAAACCCACCAGCATTCCCAGTGTTTTAGTCAGCATTCCTTTTAATCAGAGGGAGGGATAGGGGGGTTATTGATCATGGAACGGGTGGGACATTAAAGGAAAAAAATTCCAGCCTTGGCACAAATATTTGGATCGAAATGTGGAATTCTGAGGGCTGGGGCCCATCCCCAATTTGTGATTGCCCAGCACAGAGTTCCTGCAGGAATCCCTGGGAACGGGGAATGCTCCAGCCCTCCCACCCTGAGCTGCCCCAGGGAACCATCCAGAACATTCCACCGCTCTCCCACTCCCCATCAAAAATTCATGGCTTATTCCTGCTATTTGTTTTTCATCTCCTGTTTTGTCATAAAATAAATTCCACCTCGGATTCATTTCAGAGCTTTGCTTCTTCAGGGCAATGGGGGAAGATCAATTTGCTGCCTTTTTTTTTTTTTTCGCCTGGGAAAAAAAAAAAATACCCAAAAAGCTGCTGAAGAATCCAATTAACTTGGGAAACTTCCTGTCAGTGGAGATGATGGGAGTGAAAAATGGGAATAAATGCAGCTGGAGTGGCAAAGGCTTCTCCGAGTGTGCAGAGCACAAAATCCATCATTGTGTTCCTGGAATTTTCCAGAGGGTTTTCTCTGCTCTCTGCCCCCCAAAATGCTCCCTGGCCAGACCCACATCCAGGTGGGAATTCCCAGCAGGGACATTCCTGCCTCGTGCTTTTTTACACCAAAAATCCCAATAAAACCCCATCCCAGCCGGAATTCCTACAGCAGCTCTGCTCCTGTTTATTGCTCCTTGGATTCAAATCCTGCTTTATCGCTCCCAAAAAGTGCCAAAAAGATTCCTGGGAAGCTGCAGGAGCAGGCAGAGGGGAACTGCAGAATTCCCATTATTCCCTCCAGGTTTTTTGCACTTCGGAAACCTGGGAACAATCCTTTGTTTCCATGGTCTGCTCATCCCTGGGAATTTCCAGGTGAAAAAGTTCCAGCAGACACAAGGATGGTTCCATTAAGAGAAATTATTCCCCATTTCTGTAATAATCCAGGAGGACAAAAGCAACAATTCCTCACCAGTAACAATTTCCTTCCAATAATTCCAGAGAAATCCTAAGGAAATCACCCCAAATTACCCAAATTTTAAACCCATGGAATATCCTGAGCTGGAAGGATCCCCCAGGATCATTTTCCAGCTGCTGGCCCTGCACAGGACACCCATCCTGTGCCCAGCAGCATTGTCCAGACATTCCTGGAGCTCCAGCAGGAGAAATCCAGCAGGATTCTGCTGGAATTCAGCCTCAAATCCAAAGCACACCAGGCAGAGCCTGAAATTTGGGATTCATTCATGCAGGGATCAACTCAGCTCCCCACATTTTTATTCCATCCTGGGAGTTCCTGCTGGGAGAGGAGGAATCTCAATCCCTCACCTGCTTCCAGGGGTCCTCAAGGGCAGGGGAAAACAAATCCCAGCAGGAATATTGGGGAAAGGACACTGACCACTGAAACTCCCAAGATTTATTTAATTATCAATATCCAACAGCTCCCACTGCTTCTTTCCCACCCCATTCCCAAGCTCTGGGCAGGAATTCCCTGAGCAGACACCCCCACCCTGATTTTTCCAGCTTCTGAGCAGGGTTTGGAGGGAAAATCTCCTGGGAATATCCTGATTCCGGGTCGTCTGGGCTGACTTCCATGCGCTCATTAAAATAAAAAAACCTCGGAGTAAGAGCTGCTGGCTGCCCACTGAGGGGGCGGATTCAGATCCGCATCCCTCGGCCCTGGAAAACTGACACCACCGAGGCTGCTCCGAGCATCCCTCCCAAATTACCTCCTGAATCATCCTCCCCTTCTGGGAGAGAAAAAGAAGGGGAAAAAAAATAAATAAAAAAAGGAAAACAAGCGGCAGCTCCGTGGTTGGTTTGTGTTTTGTCTCGTTTCACCATTGCCACCTGCTGAGGGATATTTTATGCTCCATTTCTCTCACTCTGGCTGTTTCCAGGGGGGGATAAAATGTCATTTCTTTTCTCCAGGAGTGGGAGGCCTTTGGGCTTCGTGCTGCGCGAAGGACATCCATGGAATGGGAAGAATGGGAGCAGGAATGAGCCCAAGGAGCTGGAAAATCCCTCCCTCCATGTCACCCCAAACCAGGGGTCAGCTGCTCCAGGATTTGGGGAAAAGAGCGTGGGAAAAGAATGGGATGTGTTGGACATCCCAAAGAGGGATTTTAAAGGAGGTGACCAGTCCGGGATCCCCCTGCAGCCCTGGATTAATCCCCCCTTTTTTTGGGAGCAAGGATTTCTCCTGCTATTCCATGGAACACCGCCCTGAGCTGCGCTGCCTCCCCTCCATTCCCAGTGATGGATTTGATGCCTGAAGCCAAATTTTCTCCTTTTTTTGGCCTCCTCCCAAGCCAAACCCCAGCCCTGCTGTCACTTCCCTCATCACCTCGCAGGAATTATTGCAGCAGCTGCAAACGCCCCAGGATGCAGCCCCGGCTCCCTAAAGCCTGCCATCCATCTCTGCAAAGGAGAACTAATGGCTCCTGCAGCCAACCCTGCCTCCAGTGCTCCAGAGCATCTTTTATTTAACAGCAGCAGCCACAGCCCCGCTGAGAGCAGAGGCTGGGGGGGACCTGTGGGATAACAAATCCATTCCTGCCCTTCCCATTAAAGCTGTTCCCCCCAGGATACCCCAGAGCACAGGGAGGGATGGTTTGGCAGAGCTTGGCCGCTCAACCAAACCCCAAGTTCATCTAATCCCAGCTTTGTCTCTCTCTCTCTCTCTCTCTCCCCCTGTTCCTGGTGTTGCAGACATTTGGACATCTCCCTCTGGAGACAAAACTGGGGGAAGAAAAGACAATTTTCCTGCCTAAATTCCTCCAGTTTTGCCAGCTCCTGGCTCCAGCGGGATGCAGCAGAGGAGGTGAAAAAGGCAAATCCTTTTAATTGACCTGAGGCTCAAATCCTTCTGCTTGTACCTGGATCTTGGAATATTCTGACTGTTCCTGCCTAAATAATCCCATTCTCAGTGGGCAGGGTTAAGGGCTTGGCTGAGTTTTTCTGGGATAACCCCAGAGCCTCATTTTCCCTCTCTGGGCTCCTGGAATTGCAGTTTTCCTTGCCAAACAGAAGGAAAAGTGTCCACTCCGACTCTGGCATTCCTGCTGTTAAAAAGGAATCCCAAATCCTTCATTTTCATGGGACCAAAGTTGGAAAAGAGCCCCAAAACCCCCAGATCCATCCCCTCCTCTCAGCTGAGCCATTCAGGCTCAGAATCAGCCCAGGAAAAGGCTCTGGACCCTGCAAAGCCAGAGTAATTTTAATTGGGAGCTAATTAAGGGTGTGAGTGACAGCGCAGATGGGAGCCAGCAGAGCTGAACCTTTGGAATTCAAACCTCCCAACAATTCAGCTCCCAGCAGGTGGGAGATGAGGCTGGAAATCAGAGCAGGGGAAGGCAGAGGCACGAGAGGGAGAAATGACAACTTGGGGCACCTCAAGGAGCCTGGAATTTGTAGGGATTTTACACAGCCAGGTATTAAGGAAAAGGATTCTCCCTCAGGAATGGACATTTTTTAACTCTCTTGGATTTTGCACAAAAAAAAAAAAGACGGATTTGTGCATGTTTTGTGACTAAACAAAACCTCCCACACCTCCCTCCTGCTTCCCTCGGGACTGAAAGAAACATCTGGAGAGGAGATTTGGGAATAACCCCATTCCCAGCTCTGGAGAGGAGATTTGGGAATAACCCCACTCCCAGCTCTGGAGAGGAGATTTGGGAATAACCCCATTCCCAGCTCTGGAAAGGAGATTTGGGAATAACCCCACTCCCAGCTCTGGAGAGGAGATTTGGGAATAACCCCATTCCCAGCTCTGGAAAGGAGATTTGGGAATAACCCCATTCCCAGCTCTGGAAAGGAGATTTGGGAATAACCCCACTCCCAGCTCTGGAGAGGAGGTTTGGGAATGAGCCCATTCCCAGCTCTGGAGCGGACATTTGGGAATGAGCCCATTCCCAGCTCTGGAGAGGAGGTTTGGGAATGAGCCCATTCCCAGCTCTGGAGAGGAGGTTTGGGAATGAGCCCATTCCCAGCTCTGCAGAGGACATTTGGGAATGAGCCCATTCCCAGCTCTCCTCCCCTTGTCCTGGCCCATATCCCCGCATGGATTGTGCCCCTTCTCCTCTCCTGTGTTCATATCCAGGGATTTTTGGCAATCCTGAGTTCACATCCAGGGATTTTTTGGCATTCAGGGAGCAGCTTTGGGAGGCTCCAAGAGTCCATTTTGCTGAGCCACCGACACCAAATCATCCTGAATTTTATCATCTCAGTCCATTTTCATTCCCACATGGAAAAAATACAATTTTAAGTCCAGGAAGTCCCTGAAATCTCCTCCCTGACCTTCAGCCAAATCCATATTTCACCTTTCCCTGCCAGCACAAACCACCCACAGATCCTTTCCCACCCCCTCCTTCTCACATGTTTTTGAAGTGGGGTTGCTTTGTGTTCCAGCAGAGGAAGGATAAATGTCAGGGATTCATTGTTATGGGAGATAATGGAAAAAAATAGCAGCCAGGAAGAAGGCTGGGGTATTTTCAGGAATGCAGGAAAACATTTAGGGAAGGATCCAGGGAGAGCTCAGAGCCCCTGGCAGGGCCTGGAGGGGCTCCAGGAGAGCTGGAGAGGGACTGGGGACAAGGGATGGAGGGACAGGAGCCAGGGAATGGCTCCCAGTGCCAGAGGGCAGGGATGGATGGGACATTGGGAACTGGGAATTCCTGGCTGGGCTGGGATTGCCAGAGCAGCTGGGGCTGCCCCTGGATCCCTGGCAGTGCCCAGGGCCAGGCTGGAGCAGCCTGGGATGGTGGGAGGTGTCCCTCGGGATGGGATTTCAGGTCCCTTCCCACCCAAACCAGTCTGGAATCCTACCAAATGCTGGACTGATCCAAGAGAGTAAATCCAGGGAACCGATGGAATCGGGATTAGCTGAATTAGGACCCAGCAAACCTGGAAAATCCCAGTGATTTGGCCATGCTGTGATTAGAACAGCATTCCTGTGCACTGGCAGCACACTCAGATATAAATTCCCAATTTCCCATGACAACTTTATGATTTTCCCAGGAACAATTTCATAGTTCCCTGTGAACTCTTCCATTAAGGACCCCCCGGTTTGGAGCGGAGTGGAATTAATCCCAGTTTTATCTTTTGGAACATCAAACCTCCTTTTCCACCTCGGCACGGGTACAGTGTGTGAGGGAAGACAAAAAGGGGAATTTCATTGTGTGATAACAGCAGAAACTCTGCGTGGAGAGCTCCATCCCTAATGGCTTTCATCTGCATCCCCAATTAATCTTGCCTCGTTATCTGCCCGTTAATTACCTGGCATCAATCTTTAAAGTGCTGCAGGGAGTGGAAAGGAATCCTCCATGGAAACTGCAGAGCGCCTCAGAAATGCCACGGGTGGGGTGGAGATAAACCAGCTAAACCTCATGGGAGACCCCTAAAAACAGCCCCATCCACGGGCTCGGAATTCCCGGGATCAGTGGGGAGTAACCTGGGCAGATCATCCCAAAGATTTGGGTGCTAACACACATTTATCTCACCAAAATCCCAAAATACAAACCCCTCCTGGTGCCTTCTTCCCATCCTGCTTTCCTCAACTCTCACTGCCAATCCAGTGCATGCTCCAAACTGATCATTTGCCAAATATAGGAATGTTCAAATGCTTACTAATATCCAATAAATATCAATAAATATCCCTAAATATCCAATAAATGTCATCACGTCTGGGCCCCCCAAAGGCAGAACAAGTCACCAAATTCTGATTGAATTGATAAAAAGGGCAAGAACCACATCAAATTATAATTCCCACCCTCAGCTGGGAATTTAAAGCTTCTCCCAGAGCTTGGTGGGCAGAGTTAAACTCAGAAACACAAAATAGGGAGACCCAGGCTTGAATTACTTGGGGAAAGAGGGGCTAAACTGGGCATATCCCAAAGATTTGGGTGTTGCCACACATTTATCTCACCAAAAACCCAAAATACAAACCCCTCTGGGTGCCTTCTTCCCATCCTGCTTTCCTCAACTCTCACTGCCAATCCAGTGCATGCTCCAAACTGACCATTTGCCAATTAGCGTCCATGAAAATCCAATAAACAATTAACATCCAATAAACACCATCACACCCAAAAGCAGAACCAAAGCTTTACCTGTGCTGCTCCTAAAGGCCAAATTCCACAGGAGCATCCCAGCTCCTCCATCCCAGAGGGCCAGAGTCCCTCTCCAACCTCATTTATACCCTGGCAGTTACTACCAGGTGTAGCTGCTCATCCCCCTGCCTTTTCCCTAAAAAGCTGGGAGGAGAGATGGGGATGGGGTTATTCCTAAATACCGGGGTTTTTTTTAATATTTATATATTATTTAGTTTATTCTTTTAAGTATTATTATTTTAATTATTATTAAAATATTATATTTAGTATATTTACTTTTATTATAATTATATTTATTTTTCAATATTTATATTTTAAATAATTTATATTATACAAACCTTTTCTATATTTATACTTTTCTTATATTTATATAATTTATATAATATATAAATTAATTATTTTTATTATAAATATAAATATAAATAAATTATAAATTAATTATTTTTATTTTTATCTTTATTTTGTTTTTTATTCTTTTATTTATATTTATTTTTATTATTATTAGGGCTGATATTTGTTTTTATTTTATTTATTACATTTATTCTATGATATTTGTATTTATTTTGATTCTTGTGATTTTGATTATTTTTTTTATCTTCACAACAATTCCAAAGCTGCAGTATAGCAGGACTTTGCTGTTCTACTGTCATATTCAGATATAATTGAATATAAAAAATTCATTTTAAAAATGAATATTAAAGAAATTGAATTCATCCCAGCTCTGCCTGGATCCTTCCCTTCTCCAGGGGAACATTCCCAGCCCTCCCAGCCTGGCTCCAGAGGGGCTCCAGCCCTTGGGGGCTCCTCCAGACTCATTCCAGCCCTCTGAGACCCTGGAGCTGATTTTGGGAAGTTTTGCCTGAAATTCCCCGAGTCTCCAAATGACCCAGAGCATTCCCAAGGCCTCAATAACTCACTCAGAGCTGCTCTGGACTTTGGTCAAGGCCAGCAATTGGTCAAGGCCAGCAATTCCTGCTGGGTGGCCCAAAGCCCACGGGGACAATTCCTCACGGATCAGGGGCGGGAGCAGCTCCAAGGAGGTGGCAGATCCAAGGTTTTATTGAGGAATTAAACCCAGCAGCAGCTCCCTGTGGTGCTCCCAGGACATTCCCAGCTTCCTGGGGCAGCCTGGAAGGAGGAGGAATGAAGGCCAGCCCTAATGGCTCGTTAAGCCCAGCAGTGAAAAAGGCCACAGATGGAAAATAAGTCGCGCTAAGCCGATCCGAGCGCAAAGATCCTTTCTGGGATCAAGGATATCCTTACGTCATCCCACGGAGCTCAGGAAATCCTTCCCTGCCTGGGTTTGCACGAGCTGCGGAGAGCACAGCGAACATTCCCTCCCCACAGGGATCCCATCCATAGGGGGATGATCCCATCCATAGGGGGATGATCCCATCCATAGAGAATGGTCCCACTCATGGGGGACTCATCCCAGCCATAGGGAATGATCTCACTCATGGTGATAGTGGAACCCTGGAAAATGTTAAAGATGGACTTTGAAAATGTTGGGCTTTGTGTTTTCTCAGGTCGCTGCACCTGCGTAAGCAGTATGATAAATGATATAATTGTTAGATGTGATGATTGTTTAGCAACTAAATATAATTGTTGTATAATCATAAGAAGAATCGTGAGAAACTATGTTGGAAATTTAAGAGGGAGCCATGAGAAGCCATGCTTGGCTGAAATCTGTGTATACAATAGAACAATATAAGTTTGATAACTAACATGAAAGTTATATAATGATAGAATACAAAAACACGATCATCTCAAATGTATGGTCAGAATCAGATTTGGGTGGAAACCACCACAATTCCCAGAGCTCTTAAATAAAAAGCACCACATATAATCACTCATGTGATTTCATGTGTTTTTGAACGCTAACAATGGGGGAATGATCCCAGCCATGGGGGATGATCCCCCCCAGAGGGGATGATTTCGCTGCTGAGGCACTTTAAAGGCATTTCTGTCGTATCCATAAAATCTCGAGCCGTGCGTTCACTGGAATTGGGGAAAAGGGGAGAATTTGGGGAAAGCAAAGGGAAACTCTTTGGGAAAAGAGATTCTCAGCTCTGCCTCCACGTGGATCCCTGGATGGGCTCTGGGATCTGGGATGCCAGAGCCTATCCATCCCTTCCCATCCCTGATCCCTGATCCCTCCTCCTCCCCGAGCGTGCTCAACCCTGTTCATTAACAGCCTGGCGCTAATTGTGTTAGGTGTCTGTCCTGCCCCAAAGCCGGGGTGCAGAGAGCCCCAAGCCCCCTTTCCTGCTGGGTGCAGCTCCCTGCAGGAGATCCTGGGCTGATCCCAGGGGAGGGAGCTGCTCTGCTGCCCTGGGATGTGCCGCAACATCTGGCAGGAGCCGCAATCCCGGCAGCCCAGGACGCTGCACATCTGGGCGAGATTTGTTCTGTCACCTCGGGACACGCACGTGGGAAACGCCACGGGATCAGTGGGGTCGTGGGGAGCTGGCCTGGGGAGGGACAAGGATGGAGGGCACACAAAGGGAGCAGCAGGACAGGCTTGGGACTCTGGCTGCTCACAGGGACCCCCAGATGTGTCAGAAATTCTCTTTTCCCAGCCCGGCGCTCCAAGAAGGAGTCAGAGCTCTTCAGTTCTCGGTCTCAAGGTTGGTTACTGTTCCTTATCTATAAAATTCTTTCTCTGACCTGCCCAGGTCTGCTCAGCAGGACAGACAGAGGCACTCTGCCTGCCCTGGGGCTGTGTTATCTTTTTATACTAAAAACCACCTGTACAATATTTACAATGACTTCCCAATGCCCATCACCTGTGTTAGACAGTGAGCTTCTACTCTAAACCAATCCAAAAGTGCCACCATCACAGCAGGAGATGGAGGCCAAGAAGGAGAAGGAGAAAGGCTGGACACGCCCAGATTCCTCCATCTTGCCCCCTGAACCCCCATTCTAAAACCCCCAAAAATCTATTTTCACCCTGTGCCAAACTGATTATTATTCCACTTACACTTTCGTGGCTTGCAGACCTTCATATTAGGTTGGTAACTTTTTCCATGGGTCATAACCAAACCCACAGGTGTGTTGGGCCCTGTGCCAGGGTCTGTGAGCCCCCTGGCAGGGTCCTGGCAGTCCAGGACAGACAGAGGGATGTCCTGAATTCCGACAGGACAGCAGCAGGACCTTGGATTGGGAAACAGCCCCTGGGGGCTGGCATGGGGAGCGCTGGGAATTCCAGGGAATTCTCTGTAAGGACAGGTTGGGAGTGGGAGCACAGCCTGCTCCATACCTGGGCTCTGCTGGATTTGATCTTCCCTGAGGGAACTGGGGAGCTTATCCTAGAAAAAAGGGGGATCAGAGGGAGCCTCTCATTCCATAATTCCCTGCCAGGAGGGCACGGCTGGGGGGCTTGGGCTCTGCTCCCAGGGAACCGGGACAGGAGGAGAGGGAACGGCCCCAGCTGTGGGAGGTTTAGTTGGATACGGGGGAAATTCCTTCATGGAAAGGGTTTTCCAGCCCTGGCATAGCTGCCCAGGGCAGGGGTGGAATCCCCATCCCTGGAATTGTTCAAAACCTGTGGATGTGGCACTTGGGGACAAGGGGCAGTGGTGACCATGGCGGTGCTGGGTGGGACTCGATGATCTCAAAGGTCTTTTCCAGCCCAAACAATTCCATGGCTCCGTGGTCTCCTCAGCAGTGATGGACCAACAGCCATTCCCACCACCATGGCTGGAAGCAAATTCCATCCCAGAATGATCAATTCCCACCTTGGGGCCACAGCCCTGGGTAAACCATCAGTTTTCCCAATGTCCACCTGGGAATATTTGAGCCCACACCCTCAGACCAGGCTGGAATTGTCCAACGGGAGAACCTGGAAGTGCCCACGAAGATTCCTCAAAACCTTGCTTAGGGCACCCACACCCCATTAGCCAAAATCCCTGGACTTCAGCTGTGTGACCTCCAGCCAGGTTGCACTTTGTGGATATAATTCCAAGGATTTCCGATCAGGGAAGGGTTCAGACTCAGTGTGGAAGTGACAGAGGTCACTTCCCTGCTGGGTTTGTCCTTCCTTGCCACTGGAATCAAAAGTAGCATTGAGGCTGTCCCATAATTCCGATATTTTAGATCCCTGTAAAATTCCCTGGGGATGGAGCAGCTGGAGGAGGCTCATCCCCACCAACCCCAGGTTCCATGGTCCTGGAACAGAAGTGTGGAGATCCCAGGGCTGTGGACACCTCAGGGTTTGTCCTCCCACCTTCATCTCCACGAGATGCACAAATCCTCCAATTAAGTTGGCACCTGTCACGATTTTCAATAATTCCCTGCTCCTAAAGTTGAGAAAAACTTGGGGAATGGCTCCAAAGGCTCCTTTGTGCCAGGCTGAGGGTGACAAGTGGAGCTGAAGGAGCAGCAGGGACAGAGGGAGCCACAGATGCTCTGCTGCTTGAGCTGCTGCCTGGGAAAAAGTTCCAGGAAACCAATCCCAAATGCTACCACTGCCCTTAGAGCCGGTTGGAATTGCTGTTCCTGGCTGAAATCAGGGATTTATTTGGGGTATCCCAAAGAAATGATGCCCAGAAAGGGGTGCTCCATTCCCAGCCCTGCTCTCTGGGCCACTCAGCTGCTCCAGACATGAACTGTTAACCACAGGCCAGGGAGAATCCCTTTGATTCTTTGGATAATCTTCCAATAAAGCCCAGATTTGGCTGGGAGCGCTCCCACTTGGTAGCAGAGGCTCCTAATTTGTGGCTAAACCACTTTGGGAGGGATATTGATGGATATTCATCAGCGCTGGGATTATCCTGCATTTGTCCCTGCTCCATTGGCAGCTCCGCCTCAATCCCCCACAGGTTTCAGAGCAGTGGGAGCACAGAGCCTCCAGCCATTCCCGGGAATACTGAGGGTGGGATGCTCCCCACACACCTCTTCCACGCTCAGAGTCCTCCTGAGAGCTTGGGAGAGGATGGGAAATGTGTGCGAGGGAAGAGGGGATGAAATGTCTCCAGGAAAAGTGGGGAGTGCGATGGGATGAGTTCTGCCAGGAACGTCCCAGTCCTTTCCCACCGGTGTCCTTTGAGCTGCTCCAAGGATGGCAAATCCAGGGAAACATGGAGCTGGATCCCTGCTGGGCTGCCCAAGCACCCATTTGTGCTCCAGGGAATCCCACAGCTCTGCAGGGATGCCAATGGAGCCGTTTTCCAAGTGCCCTGAACTTCGGGATGTGGAGGGATCTGGGAGCCTTCTCCAAGGTCCTTCTCCCACAGCTGCCGCCCACAGCAATGAATATTCCTTGGAGATTGAATCCCAGTGTTCTCCAAGGTGCAGATTCCTCTTTCCCAATGAAACCAGACACAACAATCCCAACAAAACACGCACTCCAACCCCAAAATCTCTGGGATGTGGGAATTCCCCTGTTCCCATCTACCACAAGTCCCAGATTTGGGAATTTCCCGACTCTGGCCATGATGGATCTCCCCATTGCTGGGGAGGTGATCCATTCCTCTTTCCCAAAGAAACCAGACACAACAATCCCAACAAAACACGCACTCCAACCCCAAAATCTCCGGGATGTGGGAATTCCCCTGTTCCCAGCTACCACAAGTCCCAGATTTGGGAATTTCCCATCTCTGGCCATGATGGATCTCCCCATTGCTGGGGAGGTGATCCATGCCCTGCTCCAATGGCTGGAGATTCCAGAATTCCAAATTCCCCATCCAGCTCCAAAGCCCTGCAGCCACAGCCCCCAAGCACCTGGAGCCTGGGAGGCAGTGGAGAGATCCCAGGAATTTTGGGAATTCCTGCATGTGGCTCTGGGCTGGTTGGGATCCATCACAGGTTGGACTCAGTGACCTTGGAGGGCTTTTCCAACCTCAACAATTCCACCATTTTGTGGGATGTAATCACCTTTATGCCTTATTCACTGTGACAACTCACACTAGATTTGTTGGAAAAATAATTTTAATTTTAATCTTAATCTTAATTTTAATTTTGAAGTGGGAATGGATTGTAAAGTTCCTCATGGATTTGTTGGAGAACAAATCCGTGAGGAACTTTACAATCCATTCCCACTTCAAAATGATTCATTTCCATGAGAAAACACATATAAATGTTGGTTTCTGGGAGAACTGGATCCAAGAACACCAGAGCATCTGCTCCAGAAAATTCCCAAATTTTCCTGCAAAAAGCCTGGCCAGGATGCTCAGGGCCACTTTCTCCCTCTTTCATCAGTGTTTAAGAATCCTTTTGATAAGGATTAATTTTAATTTTAATTTTAATTTCAATTTTAGTTTTAATTTTAATCTAATCCTAGCAATTGGACAGCATGGAATGGGCAGGAGATTCCTACAGGGATGGGAGAGCCATGCCCGTCTCCAAGGAACTCACTGGAATTGTTAAAGGGGTTTTGAGCTGCATTAAAATATAAAATCCAGCAATAATTAGGTTAAATCAGAGGTCTAATTAGGTAAAATCAGAGCTGTAATTAATCACTCCTTTTAATGAAGCAGCACTTTAGGTGGGCAGCACGTGAAACTTCAGGAGAATTCAATTTTAGGGCTTTTTCCCTGGAATTTCAGGCTGGTTTGGGTTGGAAGGGACCTTAAAATCCATCCCATTCCAACCAAGGGACACCTTCCACTATCCCAGGTCGCTTCAAGCCCTGTCCAACAAATTTTCATTTTCATAGAATTAATCTGCATTCTCATTCTCATTTTTGTTTGAATTTTAATGTTAATTTAATTTTAATTTTAGTTTCAATTTTGACTTTAATTTTCTCTTTCATTTAGAACTGAGATAAACAAAATTGAAACCCAGATCCAGGTTTCTTCTTCCAAGAGCTGCAGCCAAGCCTGATCCTGGAGTTCCTCCACAATAAATCTTCACGGATTCCTCCTGGAATTTACAGCAGCAAGGAATTAGTGGGGAAATCTGTTTGCTCTTGTGTTCTTTTCTGGGTGAAGCCAAGGAAGAGCCAGGCTTTGATGGAGTGTCTCCTCTCAGGAGTTTTTCCCTGGAATGAATGACCCAGCCAGCTTCAGCCGTTCCAGAGAATTACAGATCATTAAAATGTGCATCACCCCCTGTAAAATGAGATTTATCGAGGCCTCTGTGTTCTCCACAGCCCCAAGCTTGCTGTCCATGGAAATAAATCCTGGGAATGCTAATGGGAACATTTCTGGAGGCTGATTTAAAAGGCAGGAGCAGCCAAGCAAGTACAAATTAGCACAGGTTTGGGCTGAGGAGGTGTGGGGTGGGGTTAAGGTGTTTAGGAGCTTATGGCAGGAAATATCTTCATTTATTTAGGTAAAAAAGTAATTAAATTCTCAGAGTTTTCAACACCTGTAAAGCTTTTTTCCATTTCCAGCAATTGTTTGATATGGTGATGTTATGAACAGATTAAATATAAAAAAAACCCCATAAATGTAAATGTAAATTAATTATAAATATAAATGACCTCCACTGGGTTGAGCTACAGCTGCCACCAGGGAAGTTGTGGGACACCAGGAGAGATCAATCCTAAGCACAGTTGGGATTCCAGAATATTCCTGAATTTTTTTCAACACCTGTAAAGCTTTTTTCCATTTCCAATAATTGTTTAATATGGTGAAGTTATGGACAGATTGAGTATAAAATAAATGTAAATGTAACTGTAAATATAAATATAATTGCAAATATAAATATACATTTAAATATTGTAAAAATAAATTGTAGTATTGTAATATATTGTAATATTTATATATTACAATATAATAAAAATTGTAATATTGTATATATTGTCATATAATATTGTAAATGTAACTGTAAATATAAATATAATTGCAAATATAAATATATACATTTAAACAGAATTGTAAATGTAAATATAAGTATACATATAAATATGAATATAGATAAACTGTAAATGTAAATACACTATAATTATAACTAACTATAACTATATCACTAAAAATAATCTCCCCTGGGCTGGGCTGCAGCTGCCACCAGTGAAGTTGTGGGACACCAGGAGACATCAATCTTAAGCACACTTAGGATTCCAGAATATTCCAGATTTTTTTTTCAACACCTGTAAAGCTTTTTTCCATTTCCAATAACTGTTTAATATGGCGATGTTATGGACAGATTAAATATAAAATAAATGTACGTGTAGCTATAAGTATACATATGACTATTATAAATATAAATATAAAGTAGAAATATAAAATATAACTATATCTGTAGCTATAAATATAAATACGTGGATTTGTAAATGTAAATATACTGTTATTATAGATAAGTATAAAAATATATATACATATACATAAACACATATATACATATACATATAAAATTGTAAATATAAATACACTGTAATTATAACTGTAACTATAACTATATAACTATAACTATAACATATATACATATATATATACATATAAAATTGTATATATAAATACACCGTAACTATAACTATAACTAACTATAAATACATAAATATAAATATCCATAGATATACGCATATAAATATAGAAAAAATTGTAAATATAAATACACTGTAATTATAACTATATAACTATAACCATCCATATATACATATATATACATATAAAATTGTAAATATAAATACACCGTAACTATAACTATAACTAACTATAAATACATAAATATAAATATCCATAGATATATGCATATAAATATAGAAAAAATTGTAAATATAAATACACTGTAATTATAACTATAACTAGAACTATATAACTATACCTATCCATATATACATATATATACATACATCTATACATATACATATAAAATTGTAAATATAAATACACTGTAATTATAACTGTAACTAGAACTATATAACTATAACTATCCATATATACATATATATATACATACATATATACATATAAAATTGTAAATATAAATACACTGTAACTATAACTGACTATAAATACATAAATGTAAATATACATACACATATAAATATGGATAAAATTGTGAATATAAATACACTGTAATTATAACTGTAACTATAACTATATAACTATAACTATAACTGACTATAAATACATAAATATAAATACACATATAAATATAGATAAAATTGTAAATATAAATACACTATAACTATAACTAACTGTATAACTATAACTAACTATAAATACATAAATATAAATATACATACACATATAAATATGGATAAAATTGTAAATATAAATACACTGTAATTATAACTGTAACTATATAACTATAACTATCCATATATACATATATATATATCCATACATATATACATATACATATAAAATTGTAAATATAAATACACTATAACTACAACTACAACTACTATAACTATAACTGTATAACTATAACTATCCATATATACATATATATATCCATACATATACATATAAAATTGTAAATATAAATACACTGTAACTATAACTATAACTACTGTATAACTATAACTATCTGTATATACATATATATATACATATATATATACATATAAAATTGTAAATATAAATACACTGTAACTATAACTATAACTATAACTATAACTATCACTACCCTCCCCTGGGCTGGGCTGCAGCTGCCCCCAGTGAAGCTGTGGGACACCAGGAGAGATCAATCCCAAACACACTCAGGATTCCGGAATATTCCTGAATTCCTGGATTAGCCAGCACCATCCCAGGTAGCCATTAGCGTTTCCTCATTAGTGTTTCCTCATTAGCACTCCTCATTAAGGGGCTGAGCAGCCCAGCTCCATGCCCTGCTGTCACCCGGTGCCCCTGGCAGTGCCAGCCTGGCAGTGCTGTGCTGCTTTGTTTTTCCAAGTTTTTCTAAGTTTTCTGGTGTTTACATTTTTGTAACAAACTTTCTTACACACTTTATGCAAATAACTCATTATTTTACTTTTTTTTTTAATGGAGGAAAAAAAAATTTACCAGGCTGTTAGCTTGTCCAGCATCATTGGAGAGGTGACACTGTCACCCTCCAATCCACTGCCACTTTTAGAAACCTACAAATGTTCAAATCAGAAATTAAAAACTCTCTTTTTTACCTTAGTGTCCACAGCATTTTATTTGGAGTTCTATGAAGCAGTGCCACGCAATTCCCATCACATTCCCTGGGCAGACCCCAAAGCCCCCCTGCTCTCAGCTGATCCCAGCCCTGCTGCCATGGAATACACAGGGAGAACGGGATGTGGGCACTGCCATGGATATATTTGATCAAAAACCCTTTGCTAGGAGTTTTTCTCTTGAGAAGCTGAGAAGCCTCAGAGGAAAAGAAAAACAGCAATTATCTGCTGCTGTGGAGGGCAACAGGTGCATCTGTGATTGGGCTCATGTGGTTGTTTTTAATTAATGGCCAATCACAGTCAGCTGGCTTGGACTCTCTGGTCAGACACAAGATTTTATTATCATTCCATTCTTTTCCATTCTTTGCTAGCTTTCTGATGACATCTTTTCTTCTGTTTTTTTAGTATAGTTTTAATATATCATTTTATTTTAATATAATATATATCCTAAAATAATAAACCAGCCTTCTGAAACATGGACTCAAGATTCTCATCTCTTCCCTCCTCCTGGCACCCCTGCAAACACCACCACAGTTAACTACTAACTCTTAACTTCATCAAGGCCTACCCATTTATTTTAATTAACTCCAATAAAACTTATCTCTAACTAAAATCTTAGCTCCTCTAAAATCTGTAATCCCTTCAAGTTTATGTCTCAGCGGGTGTCACCACCGTGTCCCTGTCCCTGCCAGTCTCTGCCCTCCCCAGGCTGCTCTGTCCTTCCTGCTCCTGAGCCCATCCCTTGTCCTTGGCAGCACCACGGGATGCTCATGGAATAATTTTGTGTCCGAGTGGCATCGGGCAGGGCCATCTGTGCCAGCTGCAGGGACAGCGCTGCTCCTGCACAGGGAAAGCTCGGGAGCTGGCAGTGACATTCCCTGCCTCCGGTGTTTGTCACGAGGTGAGAGATGAGAATCTGACCCCGTGTTCTCAGAAGGATGATTGTTTATTTTATTATATTATATTTATTGTATTTAAGAATGCTATACTAAAACTATACTAAAGAAAGAGAAGGATGCAGACAGACAGAAGGCTTAACAAGAATGAATAATAAGAACTCGTGACTGACTCCTCAGAGTCCAACACAGCTGATGGTGATTGGTCATGAAGTGAAAGCAATTCACATGTTTGGATAAACAATCTCCAGGCTACATCCCAGAGCAGCAAAACATGGAGAAGCTGAGGCTTCCCATCTTGCCAGGAGAAGAAATCCTGGAGAAGGGATATTTCAGCAAACATGACACTGACACGTGCCCTTGGAATCAGAATGGGAATGACAGGATGGTTTGGGTGGGAAGGGGTGGGAAAGGTCACCCAGGGCCACCCCTGCCATGGCTGGGACATCTCCCACCATCCCAGGCTGCTCCAGCCTGGCCTTGGGCACTGCCAGGGATCCAGGGGCAGCCCCAGCTGCTCTGGCAATCCCAGCCCAGCCAGGAATTCCCAGTTCCCAATGTCCCATCCATCCCTGCCCTCTGGCACTGGGAGCCATTCCCTGGCTCCTGTCCCTCCATCCCTTGTCCCCAGTCCCTCTCCAGCTCTCCTGCAGGCTCCCCCAGGTCCTGGAAGGTCACAGTTCTGTCCTCCTGGAATTCTCTCTTCTCCGAGGTGACAATGCCAAGATCCCTTTTTTTTTTTTTGGCAAGCTCCTGTGACAATGCCAGGACGCTGGTTCCATACAAGCCCATGGACACAGATCTTGCAGGAGGGCTGGGATATTTGCTTGGGATGTTTTTTGAGGAGCAGTTTGTGAGGGATAACTCTGCCCACAGCTCCCTGCAGGCCCTGATAAAGGCTGGCATTCATCACGGGGATGGACGGGCGTCCTCAGGGCCGCTCCGCTCCTTCCTGCAGAGAACAATCAGGGCCTGGAATTATGATCCCTCAATTAGCTGCAGGGATGATTCCTGATGGAAATGAGGCATCCAGAGAGCCTCAAACTGTGCTTGATGAGGCTTTTCCTGATGAATCTCCCCAGCTTTTGGGCACCAGCGGGGCTGGGGCTGGGCCGAGCTGCAGGGTGCAAAGTGTGAGCTGGGCTTTGTAAATCCGAGCTTATGCTGTGGTAAAGCAGGGCTAGGTGGGATATTGGGAAGGAATTCCCGGCTGGGCTGGAATTCCCAGAGCTGGGGCTGCCCCTGGATCCCTGGCAGTGCCCAAGGCCAGGCTGGAGCAGCCTGGGACAGTGGGAGGTGGCCCTGCCCATGGCAGAGGGGGATTAGGAAATCTCTAAGGTCCCTTCCCACCCAAACCATTCCACAGTTTAATGATTTTTGGGCTTCAATGATCTTTGGGAACCTCAAGGCTCTGCAAACTGGGGAAATATTGAAGGATTCATGATCCTTATGTCCTGTATGGAGCTATGGGAGCAGAGGATCCGTGGATTTTCCTGCCCCAGTGGCACTACCTGATTTTGGAATCAGCCTCTGGAAGCCCCAGCTGAGCCTCACTCTGCATCCCTGCCTGGATTCCAGAAGAGCAGATCCATCCTCTGCCCTTGTCTGAGGGCAGGACTGGAAAAAGGCACAATCCTGAACCTGTGGATGCACTTGGGAAATAAAGGGATATCTGTGGGGCAACTGTGAGACCAAAGAGAAACAAACCCAAGCATTTCCCTTTGCTATTTCCCAAGAAAAGTTGGGGACATCATCTCTTGATTTTTTTTCTGCCCCATCCAGGCTTTTCCAAAGCCAGCAGACCCCCAGGAGCAGCATCTCCTGCTGTGCCCGTTAATTCCAGCTCATTCCCAGGGAGACACTCCGATGTGAAGAGCAGCTCTCAGGGCATCCTTTATTCCCTACAAATAATTCCAACACAAAGCAACGTTGGTGTAAAACATCAGGACTCCAATTTATGAAATGCCCGTGGCCCAGATGAATCACTTAGCACATTAATTATGGTAATTTATGCAGATGAAAGGCCAGAACAAGAGAAGTTTCTATTTATTTAGACCAAAAGCACAAAAGACTCAGCAAATTGTGTTTTAACCAGTGAGGAAAAAGGGTTTTCAGTCATTGCAGGCTCACAATGGAACTCGGGCCGAGCTGGCATTAAAGAGATAAGGAAGAAGGATTTTAATGGGGTTTTTAAGCTGCTTTTTGCCATTAGTTCCTTGAATCATCCCAGAATCCCGGATTTTTGGGTGGGGAGGGACCTTAAAGCTCATCCATGTCCACTCCCAACACCTCCCACCGTCCCAGGCTGCTCCAGCCTGGCCTTGGGCACTGCCAGGGATCCAGGGGCAGCCCCAGCTGCTCTGGCAATCCCAGCCCAGCCAGGAATTCCCAATTCCCAATGTCCCACCCATCCCTGCCCTCTGGCACTGGGAGCCATTCCCTGGCTCCTGTCCCTCCATCCCTTGTCCCCAGTCCCTCTCCAGCTCTCCTGGAGCCCCTTCAGGCCCTGCCAGGGGCTCTGAGCTCTGCCTGGATCCTCCCCTTCTCCAGGGGAACATTCCCATCATTGCACCAATAACATCAATTCCATTTTTTTTCTCCCAAAAGCCAAAGGTTTTCCTGCTGCTGGGCACCTGTATCCACCTGTTGGGAGCAGGACAAGATTTCCACCTATCCCCCCCAGCACTGCCTTTCCCGATTTCCTGCTTTTATTCAGGATTCTGCACTGCAATCGCCTGGCCTTTCCTTTATTGCCTAAAAAATAACTCAGTCAGTGCCTCTAAATAAACCCTCACAACATTTCAGGGCTGAAAGTGGGAACAGGGGCCACCCCTTTTAAAAGCTGAAGGAACACGAAATTCTCAGCTCATTTTCAGAGTTGTCTTGATGAATAAATTAACAAAAATAGCATTTGCTTAAACTGCAGCTTTCCAGGACAATTTGTTTGTTGTCAGAAATTAACCCCAAAAAAAGGAATTAAACCAGGCCACAGGTCCTCTATCCAAGAGGAAAAAAAAACCCAGGTGAGTTTTAGGAATCCTACAAAACCTAAAGGAATTGTACATTACAGATAACAGTGCAGGAGGAATATTGTCCTGGAAAATCCTTTGTTTTGTCCCACACTTGGTTCCTTCCACAGGGTCCATCAGTGACTGACAACAAGACATCAAATTTGATCCCACTCCATGGATTTATGGCAGCAGGTTTTATGGAATTTAGTTTTTAGGATTTATGGAAACCTGCAGTTATCAGTGGTGCCACTGCTTTCCATTTTCCCATTGTTCTCCTTTTATTCCTTTCCAAAATCCCTTCTTTCCAAGATCCATCCTAATCCAAGCACAAACACTGTGTGCAGCAATGGGGGCTGGGAAGGGGCTGCAGAATCCCTGAGGGAGCTGGGCAGGGGCTGCAGAATCCCTGAGGGAGCTGGGAATGGCTGCAGAATCCCTGAGGGAGCTGGGCAGGGGCTGCAGAATCCCTGAGGGAGCTGGGCAGGGGCTGCAGAATCCCTGAGGGAGCTGGGCAGGGCCTGCAGAATCCCTGAGGGAGCTGGGCAGGGGCTGCAGAATCCCTGAGGGAGCTGGGCAGGGGCTCAGGCTGGAGCCAAGGAGGATCCCCAGGGATCTTTTCCCTCTCTGGAATTCCCTGCCAGGAGGGCACAGCCGGGGGGGTCGGGCTCTGCTCCCAGGGCACAGGGACAGGAGCAGAGGGAACGGCCTCAGGCTGGCCCAGGGCAGCTCAGGGTGGATTTTGGGGCAATTCCTTCATGGAAAAGGTGCTCAGGTGGAGCCCCCACCCCTGCAGGGATGTCACAGCCCTGTGCATGTGGCACTGGGGACATGGGGCAGTGCTGGGAATGGTTGGACTCCATGATCTCACAGGACTTTTCCAACTGAACCATTCCATGATTTTATCCTTGAGCATCATTCCTTCAATCACCTTTTCACCTCTCTGTTCTTCCTCCTCCATGGTCTCAGCCCCCTCCAGCAGCCCTTTCCCCAAAGGCAGCTGAGGCCAAGTGCCAGAAGGGAAGGAAGGATGGGATCAAGGGCTCAGGGTGGATTTCCAGAGCCTCTCCTGGGTCTCCAGAGTTGAGAGCAGCTGAATAATTCATCCTTGGGATATCATCACCCGCCTTTTGTAGGTCACTGGTGGCAGTGACAGACGTCGAGCACAAACCAACGGCCTGAAATTGCTCCACGGAAGGAAATTTAATCCAAATCTGGGAATTATTTGGGAAAGTTAAAAATAAACCTTCAAAAAAAAAAATCTGCTGGTGATGCTGGTTGTGCTCCGGGACTCACACACTGGAATAAAGAAATTGTGAATCAGCTCCTCAGGGTGAAGGGTTTTGGGAGCCATCCAGGGGGATGAAGCTGCAGGGAATGACAAGGGCTGGAAGGTCAGATTTCAATCCACACAGGAGGAAAAAAGAAGGAGAAGGGATGAAGCCACCCAGGCACAACTGTGGCAACTCTCAACACTCCCTCAGTGACATGGAATTGGATCTCAGACACTGTCCTCACCCTGCGCTTCCAGCCAGCAGTGCTGAGAGAAATCGGAAAGCTCTTGGGAAAATCTGATCCTGCTCATGGAAAAGGTGCAGGGCTGGGTCAGGGAGGGGTTTGTCCATCAGGTACAGGCCAGGATCTGACCCTTGGGAGCCTCCAGGGCTGGGGACAGTCCTGGGACCCTCAGGACAAGAGGGGCTGGAGCAGGGCAGGGAAGGGAACAGAGCTGGGCAGGGGCTGCAGAATCCCTGAGGGAGCCGGGCAGGGGCTGCAGAATCCCTGAGGGAGCTGGGCAGGGGCTCAGGCTGGAGCCAAGGAGGATCCCCAGGGATCTTTTCCCTCTCTGGAATTCCCTGCCAGGAGGGCACAGCCGGGGGGATTTGGGATCATCCCAGGGCACGGGGACAGGAGCAGAGGGAACGGCCTCAGGCTGGCCCAGGGCAGCTCAGGGTGGGCACAGCAGGAATTTCCCCATGCAAAGGGGGCTCAGGGATTGCAGCTGCCCAGGGAGGTTTGCAGTGCCCATCCCTGCAGGTGTCCCAGGAATTCTGGAGGTGGCACTCAGGGCTCTGGGCTGGGGACAGGGTGGGCATGGGCACAGCTGGGATTTGATGATCCCAGAGGGCTTTTCCAGCCTCAGGGATCCTGGGATTCTATCTTGGGAATCTCCAACTTTGCATTTGCAGATATGCAGATGGAAAGATGCCGTGCACAGCTGGAATTCCCCTCCCACCCCTGGCACACAGGGGGAAATTCCAGCTCCATCCTCACTCCATCCCTCAGCTCTGCTCTGCTGGGTGGCAACAGCTGAGCTGCAAACTCATTTTATTGAATTATTGCAACAACCAAACCAGGCTCTGCAGACTCACCCTGACTTTTAAATGCATTTATTTGAAATTCCTCAAATCCTGGTGGTGAAGAGACTTGAAAGGAGAGCAGGAATTTGTTTTCCTGGTGTTTTGACACCAACAGCTGGAGAAGGAAGGGGACAGGCCTGGTTTGAGTGCAACGAGCACAGAACCTGCTGATCTCTCCCACAGACAGCACCTGCTTGAATAAAACGCATTTTTAGACCAATCAAAATGTATTTTGATACATTTTTAATAGGGGCTGTCAGTCACACGAACACCTGCTGCCACTGCAGCTGTGGTTTCTAAGAGAATGGCTCATTCCCAGGCTTCCCTGGATAAATAATTCCTTAAAATCCTGCATTTCTTACAGGGAATGTTCCTCCACAATTTAATCCTGACACACAGCCAGTTTATATTTCTCAGAGCCACATCTTTTCCCTCATGATTTATATGAAGGAAATTAAGTGAGACAAATGAAATTCCACACACGACTAGAGACTTGATTTTCCTGGGAAAAATACTGCAGGAAAGGTGGGTTTGTGTCATTTGTAAGGACAAAACCTCCCCTAATAATTTCTTCTGCAATTATTTAGTCTTTAAATCCTGCAACCAAATTCTAAACAATGCTAAAATATATAAAATCTAAATGTACAATAACACAGCAGCAATTTTAGCTTTTGTCTGTTTGTCCAAACCCTTTTGTATCCTTGGTGCAATTAATTTTGGAATTTACTCCTGGCTGCAAATGTCTGGCATGGAATTACAACTCCGGGATTTATGAAAACCATAGGGAAGAAAAACTCCTAAAATCAGATAGAAAAGCAATCCTGTTTTCACTGAATCCAATAAAAATTCTTAAATAACTCAGTACCTGCGGGGTTAGAAAATAAAACAGTGCTGTACAAATATCACTAAGCCCAAGGGTTCGAATATAGGAACCCAAAATTGCTGATTTGTATCAGGTGGAAGTTAAACAGAAGGAGAAGTGAGGAAAAATTACTGTATTTCATCACATTTTAATTGTAAATTGGTTTTGTCTGCTTTTCCCTTCATCTCCAAACCAGCATGAAAATAACATCAAGAAAATCAGAAAATATCCCAGGGGTTTTGAATTCTGTGTTGTGTGGAAGATAAATATTCCAGTTTTGCGTTCTGACACTTCCACTGTCCCAGGCTGCACCAAGCCCCCATGTCCAGCCTGGCCTTGGGCACTGCCAGGGATCCAGGGGCAGCCCCAGCTGCTCTGGCAATCCCAGCCCAGCCAGGAATTCCCAGTTCCCAATGTCCCATCCATCCCTGCCCCCTGGCACTGGGAGCCATTCCCTGGCTCCTGTCCCTCCAGCCCTTTCCAAAGTCAGCTCACGGGCACAGGCACTGCCAGGATGGAAACACAACATGCAGTAATTGCATTTTGCATCCAAATTAAAAAATCCAATTACATCCAATGCCTTTAAACACAGTTAATGAATTGAAAACTTCCTCAGGAACTCAGCCTGGAGGAGAGGAGCTTGGGGGTGACCTAAATGTGACCTTCCAGGGCCTGAAGGGGCTCCAGGAGAGCTGGAGAGGGACTGGGGACAAGGATGGAGGGACAGGAGCCAGGGAATGGCTCCCAGTGCCAGAGGGCAGGGATGGGTGGGACATTGGGAATTGGGAATTCCTGGCTGGGCTGGGATTGCCAGAGCAGCTGGGGCTGCCCCTGGATCCCTGGCAGTGCCCAAGGCCAGGCTGGAACACCCTGGGATGGTGGGAGGTGGCCCTGCCATGGGACGGGATGGGATGGGATTTAGGGTGCCAACCCAAACCAGTCTGGCATTCTGTGGAATGAACTCCAGAACTGGGATAAGGTTTAGTAAAATAGGAAGAAGTAGAAGGGAAAAAAAAGGAAGAAATAAGGGGGGAAAGCATTCCAGATGATTATTCACTAAGAATTTGCCTTCCTGAGGGGAGGCCATACCTGGATGTGGAGGGAGCCGATGTCCACAGCTATTCTGAAAAGTCTCCCCTCAGGGTGTTTATCCCAACTGATCCCACTGGATATTGCCTGGAAAAGCTGCCTTTGTTTCCCCTGCTGCTGAGGAAGATCCTGTTCCCAGGAGCAGGGAATGGCCACTATCCCACTGCTCTTCCCAGGGCTTGGGAATTAACTGTGGCTCAGTTCCCTTTAAGCTTTATCCCCACACTTTTATCTTCAGCCTCACGAGGCTCCTTAGGGCACATCCCAGACAGCTCCAAAGTGGGAAAACAACAATCCCAGCTCATCCAGAGCTGCTTTATTGGGATTTCTCCACACGCTGCTCCCCCACCCCTTGCCCACTTTTATTTCCCGTATCCAAAGGCTCCCAAGTGCCGCTGCAGAGCTGGATTCTGGGAAGCAGCTGTCACCACTCTCTCAGCTTTTGAACATTTCTCCGGAGAGATTTTTTATCTTTCCAATTTTAATCCTCTCTTACGACTCCCGGATTTGTGTTTTTTCCACCAATAGTCCGGAGCCCGTTTTTATTTCTAGCACTTGCTGGTAATGAAATCGGGATTATTTGCCCTAAATCCATGAATTCATCAGCTATGCAGCAGCGGGATCAAGGCAGAAATATTACTGATCTCTGCTCCGGGGCGTGATTTTTATGGAATGCAACAAGCAGATGGAAACAATAAGGTCGGAGCTGCAATTCTTTAGGATCAAATCCCTTGTTAACCACCAAAATCTGGGATTAGGCACGTGAGGTGCAGCAGGGCTTAACTGGGATTCTCCTGGAGGGCAAATCAGGTGGGAAATGTCCAACATTTATTACACAAAGTCCAAGTTATCCCTCTTGCAGTGAGAATTCCTGTATCCAAGGAAGTATCCAAGGGGATCCAAGGGGAATGTCAATTTATTTCTGGAATTTTCACATCTTTTCCTTTGCAGTTTGCCCTGGCTTTGCTCCTCCTGCCTCCCATCTTTCCTCTGGCACTGCATTTGGGATGTGCTGCTCCTCGTGGTGCCCATCCCTAATATTCTCACCTTCCTGAGCTGTTAAAAAGAGGAATTCCCCAGATCCTGAGTTTTCCAGGCTCCCAGATTCCCTCAAATGGATCTCCTGAATGGACACCTCCATGCCCAAGCTGCTCCAGGGACATTCCAGACCCCTCCAGAGGTGACATTTCCAGAGGAACTCCCACTGTCCCCATCACATGAAACATTCCCTAGGAATTATTAATCCTCAGATTCAGACTGTTTTCCCAGGAAAAGAAGCTGGATTTTGTATTTTTACGTTTCCCTACATTGGGCTGGTGACAATCCAGCTGTGGCCTGATGTTTTCTGGGATGAAAAGCAGGAGCAGAACATGCCTGGGATAACACATTTCCATAGGGAATACTGCAGTATCCAGAGAACCCAATCCCACAGAAAATTTATTAGGAAAATTCTGATTCATAAGGAAAACTCACTGCTGGGAAATTTGATTTTCATGGGCTAAAAAATGAAAAACAAATTTATCAGAGGAAGAAATAACAGCAAAAAATACTTGAGGGATATGGAGAAAAGCTCCCTGCAGCTGCATTCCAAAGGGTGATGTGCAGAATCCATGGATTCAGACATCCTGGCACTCCTTGGAATATGGGGAAAAGCTCCCTGCAGCTGCTCTCCAAAGGGTGATGTGCAGAATCCATGGATTCAGACATCCTGGCACTCCTTAGAAGGAAAGCAGAGCCCCACCTTCCCCACAGAACCACTTTAAAACCCCAAATCACTGCAATTCTTAAATAATTTATGAGCTCTAATGGAAAAAAAAAAAAAAAAAAAAAACCAAAACAAACCTACAAACCCAACCAGAAAACAACCAGCTAAATCTGCTGGAGGCGGAGCTGCCGGGAAAAGCCAGCCAAGGGAAGGCAGCCACAGCTTCCCGCTGGATCCCACTGGATGGAATCCCACTGGATCCCACTGGATGAAATCCCTCTGGATGGAATCCCGCAGGATCCCACTGGATCCCATTGAATGGAATCTCCCTGGATCCCATTGAATGGAATCTCCCTGGATCCCACTGGATGGAATCCCACTGGATCCCACTGGATGAAATCCCGCTGGATCCCACTGGCTGAAATCTCAATGAATGGAATCCCACTGGCTCCCACTGGATGGAATCCCGCAGGATCCCACTGGATCCCATTGAATGGAATCTCCCTGGATCCCACTGGATGGAATCCCCCTGGATCCCATTGAATGGAATCTCCCTGGATCCCATTGGATCAAATCCTGCTGGGTCCCACTGGATGGAATCGCGCTGGGTCCCTTTGGATGGAATTCTGCTGGATCCCATTGAATGAAATCCTGCTGGATCCCATTGGATGGAATCCCATTGGATGCCATTGGATGGAACCCTGCTGAATACCATTGGATGAAATCCTGCTGGATCCCATTGGATCAAATCCCACTGGGTCCCACTGGATGGAACCCTGTTGGATCCCACTGGATGAAATCCCCATGGATCCCGTTGGATGGAATCCCCCTGGATCCCACTGGATGGAATCTCGCTGGATGCCATTGGATGGAATTCCTGCTGGACCCCACTGGATCAAATCCTGCTGGATCCCGTTGTATTGAATTCCCCTGGATCCCATTGGATTGAATCCTGCTGGATCCCATTGGATGAAATCCCACTAAACTCCACTGGATGGAATCCCACTGGATCCCGTTGGATGGAATCCTGCTGGATCCCATTTGATGGAATCCTCCTGGATCCAGTTGGATGGAATCCCCTGGATCCCAGTGGATGGACTCCTCCTGGATCCCATTTGATGGAATCCTGCTGGATCCTGTTGGATGGAATCCCCCTGGATCCCAGTGGATGGAATCCCCCTGGATCCTGTTTGATGGAATCCCCCTGGATCTCAGGGGATGGAATCCTCCTGGATCCCATTTGATGGAATCCCCCTGGATCCCGTTTGATGGAACCCCCTGGATCCCAATTGGATGGAATCCCCCTGGATCCCAGTGGATGGAATCCTCCTGGATCCCGCTGGATCAAATCCTGGGTTTGGGAATGCCCACAGCGAGGTCTCACCGGGCAGGGCTGGATCAGCAGCTCCAGATCTCCTGGAGCGGGACACGGCTCCAAGACCACCGTGCCCATGGAACCACCCCGCGTTTTCCCGGGAATCCCAGAATTCCAAATGGATCGGAAATGAAAAATCTCTTCCCAAGTGCTCTCTGGTTTTCGTCCTTGCCCAGCTGCGGCTGATTCGGGGTCCCGGGACCATCCGCGAGATCCCTGCCCGAGAGATTCCGTGTGCGAGCCCTCTCCCTGCTGGCCGCTCCAGGAATTCCCTTGGAATTCTCCGGCTTTCCAGAAGAAACCCGGCTCTCGGCGCTGGGAAACACCTGAGGGCGATTTTATATTGAGTTTACGGGAAATAAAAGAGTTTTTATACGAGAAAAAAAGGTTAAATACATTAAATACAAATCCCACTGGTTAAACACATTCCAGCTAACAGGTAAAACTCCATGGAAAAGGAATTCCAGGGCTCATTGTCCCAAATATCTTGTATTCCAGAATGCCATATTTCACAATTTGCATTGCAGAATTTATATTTCCAAATTTTTATTTCACTTTTTTTTTTTTAATTTTGGGGAATTTGTTTCAGAATTTGTATTCCTGATTTTTTTTTTTCAGAATTTTTACTTCCATTTTTATTTCTGATTTTGCATTCCTGAATTCGGATTTCAGAATTTGTGTTTCAGGGTTTTCATTTCAGAGTTTGACTTTCCAAATTTATATTTCAAAGTCCTCTTTTTTAGAATTTTCAGCTCAGATTTTTTATTTCAGAATTTTTTATTTCAGAATTTTTAGTTCAGAATTTCTACTTCAGAATCTGCAATTCAAAATTTGTATTTCAGAATTTTTATTCCAAAATTCTCTATTTCAGAATTTGTATTAAATTGTTTTAAATTTTGGAATTCTGTATTTCCTACAAATCCTGCCTGAAAATCCAAATTAAAAACCAGGGGTTTCCTCCAGGATCAAGAAGAAGAGTGAATGCTTTATAAAAATTTGTGTAAAACCACAAAAAAAGTTTAAAAAATCAGAAAAATTTAAATAAATTCACTTGATTTGGACTGATTTTAGGCAGCTGTGTTTAAAAATAAAGAAATAAAAATACTCCAAGTACTAAAGTTACACCTCAGGCTGACAAAAGCAACTGTGCCCCGCTGGAGCTCTGCTCACTGCACACCAGGAGAGACTGAAATGGGATTGCAAGATTTAATTAAAAAATCAATTTAAATTTTCATTTCACTGCTTGATTGTGGCAGAAAAATGTGATTAATCAAGGCCTTTTTGGGTGGATTTAGAGAATTCTTTAGGCTCAGGGGGGTGAGGTGTTTATCCCAGGAGTCCAAGGCCAGGCTGGAAGAACCTGGGTCAGTGGGAGGTGTCCCTGCCCATGGAAGGGTGGGATTGCAGGAATTTCTGTCCTTTTTATCCCAACCATTCCACATTTCCATGAGCTGAACCAAACCAGCCCCTGCCTCACAGCAGCCAAGGGGTTTATAAAATATCTACGCATGAAAGTGTAAAATGAGGTGTTTGATAAACCATGGGGGTGTGTGGAAATCCAGAAATATTATGGAAAAATAAATCCACATCCCTGAAAATCCCCTCTGCTCAAGGAGGACAGTGAGACACGGGCCATGCAGTGCTGGGGACAGGAAAATATTCCAAGTTGTGCAATTCCGAAGAAGAGAAACACAGATAAATAAATACACCAAGGGAGCAGAGATCATTCCCTGGGTCTCCTGAGTTGTTCCCCTTTGAAGTCCTCCCTTAAATTCATTTATCCCACAGAATTCCCAGCCCTCTCCCACTCTGCTGTGTGGGGTAGACTCCATCTAAATAAACTTGGTGTGAAGACCAAATTATAGATTATACAAGACCAAATTATAAATTATTGGGAATTTCTCCTCAACTTTCCCAGCCCTTCTCCCACTTTTTTTTTTTCAGGTGGATTTTGGGTATTAAACCAAGATTATCAAATATATCAAATGCATCTCTCCCAGTGATTTGATTGACAGGCAGGAATTTTAGATCATACAGAATTTTACCTTGATTTAATCAATTAACTCCTTCCTCCGCACCAAAACCTTGACAGGAGGGCTTTGTGCGAGGAAAACAGTGGGATTTTAACCTTTCCCGGAAAACCGGAGTTACATTTTAGACACTTCCAGCCGAAGTTACATTTGAGCTTTAACATTGTTTGCTTTCAGTTCTCCTTTTCTGGCCGTTTTCCCGAGGCCCTGGAGGGACAGGACACCGGGAATGGGTTCCCTCGGCCATAGGGCAGGGAGGGGTGGGATATTGGGAATTCCTGGCTGTGAGGGAGAGGAGTCCCTGAATGGAATTCCCGGAGAAGCCGAGGCTGCCCCTGGATCCCTGGCAGCGCCACGGCCTCACGGCTGCCAGAGCTCCCGGAGCGCTTGGAAAGGACTCGCGGTCACAGGGGGGGACTGTGGGGCTGTGCAGGTACAGGAGTGGGACGGGCTGTCTCCCGTGGGTGCCTTCCCAGCGGGATATTCCCCAATCCCACAGGGATATTCCCCACTCCCACCGCGCTCTCCCGCCCGCCATGGCGGCCGCTCCCCCTCAGCGGCCGCAACCACGGCGCGCGGCGCGGGGGGGGGGGTCCGAGCGCCTCCACGGCCGCGCTCGGCCCGTACCACCCGCACCGTCACGGGGGGGAAGCACGAACCCGGCGCGTACCACACGCAGCACAGCTGAGGGGAGATCTGCCGCCACCTCCCGAGCTGAGCTGAAATGGTGGCGGGGGAAGTCACCCCCTCCTTGCGGCGCTGTTGGTACCGCCCGGCTGATCGCGCACCGCCCCCGGTCCCACGTGAGCGGTTTCCCGGCGTGCCCCGCGTTCGGCCGCCGCAGCCGCCGCTTCGCTCCGCGCCCCGCGCTCCCGGGAGCCGCCCGAGCCAGCGCCGCGCCGCGGGGCCGGGCCGCCCGCCGCCGCCATGTCCGGCGGGGACTCTACGGCCGCGGCCGCCGCCGCCTCCCCGCAGCCACTGCCGTTCTCGCTGCCGAAGCCGCCGCCCCTCATGCAGCTGACGCCGGGCGACGCCGTGCGGCCGGTGGGCTCGGGCGCCGACCAATCGCCGAAGAGCGCGCGGCTGGCGGCGCGCCCCGATTGGCCGGCGGGGAAGCCCGTCAGCCTGCTGGCGCCGCTGCTCCCGCCCCGCGGGGAGCCCGAGCCGCTGCTGCCCTTCGGGCCCGCGGCCCCGCGGCCGCCGCTGCGCGGGCGCCTCCTGGGCCGCTGCGGGGGCTCCCTGCTCAGCCCCGCCATGCGGCCCGGCGGCGTCGACCGCGGCTCTCTCATGGTGAGTGCGGGCTCGGGAGGGGGGGCACGGAGTCGCAGCGTGCGGAAGCTGGTCCCGCCTTCCTGCTCCGGGGTCATCCCAGGGTTGGGTGGGATGGGCATCCCATGGTGCAGGGCTGTGTCCAGGCGGTTCTGGGTGTCCCCGCTGAGGGAGACGCTAAAACCTCTCTGGGCACCTGTCACCCGCACAAGGAGGAAGTTGATGCTCGTGTACAGGTGGAACTTCCTGGGCATCAGTCCTTGCCTTTCTCTGGTGCCATTGCTGGGCCCTGCATGGAGCCTTCCGTGCACCCAAGGACAGCCAGGGCTGAGGCCGCTCTCCCTGGGGCTCCTCTCCAGGCTGGGCAGCCCCAGCTCCCTCAGCCTCTCCTGGGCACCGAGATGCTCCAGGCCCTTGCTCAGCTCCAGGAGCTGCTGTCCCTGCTGTGCTGAGGAGCCAGAGCTGGACACAGCACCCAGAGGTGCCTTGGAGGGGCAGGATCCCTGCCTGACCTGCTGGAAATGCCCTTCCCGATGCCCCCCAGGACACAGCAGATCACAGACCTGGCTCTATCCAGAGCTGGGGAGGATCTGGAGCCCCAGGAGCAGCTGAGGGAGCTGGAAAGGGGCTCAGCCTGGGGAAAAGCAGGCTTGGGAGGACCTTCTCTGCACCAGGGTGGTAGGGCCCTCTGAAAGGGAATCAACACTCCAAAGAGGGTCAGAGGAGATTTTTAGGAAACACTGTTCCACCTGGAATTACCTGGGGCTTGGGAAACAGGAGCTGTCACTGCATGTGCTGTGAGAGGATATGATTGGGAAAAGTCAAGTGTTCTGCCCAGAAGACTCAAACCTTTTTAGTTGCTCGTGGTTTCTTTTTGTGACTCCTAGCCCCTGGGAGATTGGGATAAGAAGAAAATCACTGGAAAACTGCTTTTGGACTGAAAGGGTGTAAAGTTAGGGGAAATTAGGAGAGAATTCCTTCCCTATGAAGGTGGGGGTTCCTGGGATGGAATTCCAGGCTGCCCCATCCCTGGAAGTGTCTAAGGCCACGTTGGAGCACCTGGGATAGTGGAAGGTGTCCCAGAAGGTGGAACTGGAAGAACTGTAAGGTCCCTCCTACCCAAACCATTCTGGGATTCTGTGATCAATAATTTGATTTTTTTTTTCCTTCCTGCTAAATGTATTTTCCAAAGGGAAAAGCGCCCAGGCTTTATCTTAAGGTGTTCTCAGAGCTGTTGCATCTGTGTGGAACAGAAAGTACTTAAAGTGTTGGAAAATAATGAAAAACTCCTGGAAAGGGCTTTTTCTTATTCCTTTTGGAGAGTGTGTGTGGGGTGGCTGCCTCGGTGCTGATTTTCCCTGTTGTTGGTGTTTTCCAGATGGGCCACCCGGGCATGCCCCACTACCCCCCCATGGGGATGCACCCCATGGGCCAGAGACCCCCCAACATGCCCCCAGTTCCCCACGGGATGATGCCTCAGATGATGCCCCCCATGGGAGGACCCCCGATGGGGCAGGTAAGGCAATTCCAGCAGCGTCCTGTTCCCTGGGATCAGCCCTCGGCGGGGAAATCTCCCTGGGAAAAGGAGGGGGGAGAACTCAGGGGGAGTGAGCCTGGCCAGGTAAAACCCTCCTTATGGGGAGCAGGGAATTGCTGCACCTCTGGGACTTTAGCTGGAGTTTGGTATGATAACAGGTAATTAACATACCTCTAATTATCAGTCCATAATTTGGGATTTATTGAAGTGTTTCGGAATGAGAACAGGTAATTACTGTACCTCTAACTTTAATTATCAATCCATAGTTTGGGATTTGTTCAAGTGTTTTGGGTGAGAACAGGTGAGTAATGCACCTCCAACTTTCAGTCAATTATTTGGGATTTATTCAAGTGTTTTTGGATGGGAATAGGTAATGCACCTCTAATTATCAATCCATAATTTGGGATTTATTCCAGTGTTTTGGATGAGAACAGGTAATTAATGCACCTCCAACTTTCAATCCATTATTTGGGATTTATTCAAGTTTTTTTGGATGAGAATAGGTAATGCACCTCTAAGTTGAATTATCAATCCATAATTTGGGATTTATTCCAGTGTTTCGGAATGAGAACAGGTAATTACTGTACCTCTTACTTTCAGTCAATTATTTGGGATTTATTCAAGTTTTTTTGGATGAGAATAGGTAATGCACCTCTAAGTTTAATTATCCATCCATAATTTGGGATTTATTCCAGTTTTGGATGAGAACAGGTAATTAATGCACCTCCAACTTTCAGTCAATTATTTGGGATTTATTCAAGTGTTTTTGGATGAAAACAGGTAATTAATGCACCTCCAACTTTCAGTCAATTATTTGGGATTTATTCAAGTGTTTTTGGATGAGAATAGGTAATGCACCTCTAAGTTGAATTATTAATCCATAATTTGGGATTTATTCCAGTGTTTTGGAAGTTTCCTGTAGATTTTTGAAGGGATAGGTTTGTCTTGAGACTTCACGTTTCTGTAATTCTTGGCCAGTTCCTACACAGTGAACATTACAGCAAGAGAAGAAGCAAAGAAGTAGAGGATTTTTGCAGGATTCCTGTTGGAATCCTAGGGGTGGGTTTGTAATCCCTGCATCCCATTGTTGCTGATGCCATGGGATTGGAAAAGCCCTGGCAGGTGACACGGCCACGACCATGGCCCTGCTTTTGGCAGCTTTTCTTCTCAATTGCCACATTTCCTGGGTGGTTTGTGATGAAATTCTCAACTCTTAAAAGAAATAATTCTCCTGTGGGTATAATAAATATCCCAGGAATGCTGAATGTCCTTGGGATGCTCCTTGTGATGGTGGATTATGGAAGAGAGGCAGGGAAGGATTAAACCTTGGTGACAACTCCTCTTCCTTTGCAATTCCTTGGACAGTGCATCCTTGTCTTCCTTAAATTAAAAGGGCTTGGTAGGAATTTTTTCAGTGGGGATTTGCAGCTTCTGGGGTATCAATAAAACAATTTTTAAAAAATGAGGAGTATTTGACTCATTAGCACTGTGTGTGTTCATTAGGAGGTGAAGTAGAAATTCTCATTTATTTCTCTGCTTTTTTTGTACCTCCTTTTCCACAATTCCCACACTTAGCCAGGGAATATTTCAATATTTCACATTTTAGGGAGCAACTCAGGACTTTTTGGTAGATGGAGAGCAAAAAGCTGAAGGTAAATGTCACACCTGGGGGTTCACCTTTCCTTTGTTCCTTTATTCCCTGTAGCCTTGGAATTCTGTGGGAATTCATCATCCCCAACCTTCGCTTTTCCTGCTTTCACTCAGGCTTCCAGTAATGGAATCAGGTCCCACATCATTTGCTATTGTTCCTTTGGAGCTTAAATGGTTTTTATTGTTATTTCCTGTCCAGCTTTGGAATGTGGACATGCCATTCCTAATAGGAATATCCCAGTTTAGTGGGAATGTTATGTAGGAAATCACAATCCCACAAATCTACTTTATTTTTCTGTACCTAAGAGGGATGTTTGGTTGGGGTTTTTTTTGGGGCTTTTTTATTTAATTAGAAAGAAGTATAATAGAATGGCTTTTAAATAGAAATACTGTATTTTGTGTTGAGAATATGATAAAATATATGGGAAATGCTCTTGAATTCCAGATGCCTGGAATGATGCAGTCGGTGATGCCTGGAATGATGATGTCCCACATGTCCCAGGCTGCCATGCAGCCCACGGTTCCTGTGAGTTTAATTTAATTTCTTTTCTTTAGTTTTTAAAAGCTCTTTTTAGCAGTTGCAGTTGATCACTCTTGGCTTTCTTTAATTAGAAAATAAGAATTTAAATTTTAAATTATTTTCATTACAGTGGAGTTTTATGTGACTCTTGAATAATTAAAAATAAGATTTTTGTGATTTTCATCAGTCTTTAAGCTCCTTTTAGTTTTTCTTTCATTGCTTATCCTTCACTTCCTGGAGTTTGGCAGGAATCACTGTGACCCTGGATTGTTAAATTGTCTGACCAAGAGATTCTTTACTCTTAAATTGTAATTTATTTAAAGAATTTTGATTCAAAATTAGAGAGATTTGAATCCATTAGAATGAGATTTTTTTTTATTAAAAGTTCCTGAAATTCAGTTGGGTCTAAAAATTGCTGGAATAGCTCATTCCACTCTTTGGGTGGAAGTGGAGAGGGAAAAGTTAAAATACACATGAAATCTCTGAGGGGAAAAAATTTAAGTTAAATCTTGTTCTTAAGAAATAAATTTAGTCCAAGCCTAAGAGATTCACTTAAAACCAGTTCCAGCCATTTCAATTTAGAAATAAATTATTTTTATGGGTTTTCTTCCCATGCAGGTTTAAATCCCTGAATTCCTCTGGAATTTCCTCTAATGCTGAGCACAAACCTTTGCTGTGCTGATTTGAAGAGTGAAATTCCTAAAAATTAGTATTTTGGTCAGATTAATGCTCTTAAAATACATTAAGAAATTCCTGTTTTGGTCAAATTACACAACAAATACACAACAAATTTCTGGGAATTTCCTGGTTTATTCCTGTTGGATAATATCAAATCAAATTGATCCAGTGTGATTTATTTTCACTTGTTTCACAATTTTTCTGTTTTCTTGAGGAATATTTGTAGTTTGTAGCTGAGAGCTGAAAATAAACCTTAAGCAAAGCTAAATCCACAAGGAAAAAAAATGGGAAGCCTTGGAATTTGGTTGATTTTTTTTTTTTTCCTTAATTGGAAGGAATTTCAGGAAGAGTTCCAGGAATGCAGTTTTAATACACCCAAAGCCATGTGCCCCCTAATTATCCCACCTAATGATGTTCCTAATTGCTTATTTAAGGAGCAGGAATAATTAAGGGGGAAGCAGGAATCCTTATTTAAGGAATTGAGCCTTTTTTTTGGCAGAAAAGCCTTGTTTGGATAATGAATATTGGATTTTTTTTTTAGGATTTAATTCCTCAGGAATTAATTAATTTAATTGTTTAAATGTTTGTTTTAATTATTTTTACAGCCAGGAGTGAACAGCATGGATGCACAAGTAGGTAAGTAAAACAACTTGATATAATTTCAAAATATTTAACCAAAATCAACTGAAACATTAAAAAATTCCCCTTTTCCCTAAAATGGAATGGAGCATTTCAGTCCTGGAGTCTCCACTGGTGCCCAGGACATTTTTTTCCTTGCACACGTGGAGGAATATTTAGGAAAATGAAGCAACCAAACCTTTTATTAATTTTTAATTATTTATTTTTCAGGTGTGACCCCTCCTGGGACTCAGGTATGTGGAAAGCACAATTCCAGAAGGTTGGAATTTCATTGTGATGTGGGGCAAACTTGGTTTTAGGGATTTAAAGGAAAACCTTAATTCTATTTTTTCCTCCCCTCCTTTTTTCTCCTGCTTTTTTCCAAGTTTTTGCTTGTTCCTCGAAATCTGTGGGCCTTGTCCCAATTTAATTATTAAATAGATGATATCCACATTATTTCCATGGAATTTCCATCCTGTCCATTGGCCTCTGTGGAAATCCAGTTTTCCCCGGCAATACCAAATCCCTGATCCACAGCAGGGATTCCAGGGAATTCATGGGAAAGCTGGCCATGGAAAGCAGCAGGAAGTGTGGTGTGAGGGAGCTCAGGCAGCCAGAATCTTCCTGCAGCAGATTTCCCTCCAGATGTGGGAACAGGGAGTGCTGCTGGAACTGTGGCTTGGGCTTGCTGTGCTCTGACCCCTTCGCTCGCACTTCCTGGGGGAATCAGGCCCTTGGGAATGTGCAATTGAACAGCTCCACTCCCAAAGAAGGAGGTTTCTGGGAAAAACACTGCCTCAAGGTGTGAATTTGGCTCCCTGCCTTTGCTGTGCTGCTGCACCACTTGGAGAATCCAGGGTATTTGGGTGAAACCCACCAGTTAATGAGGATTTTCCAAGGCTGTTTTGTGTCCTCCTCAGACAACGCATCCCGTGGTGTCCACAGTCCAGCAGAGCTCCACCACCACCAGCTCTGCCAGCGAGGAGCACTCCAAGCAGGTCTGTATCCCACTCTTTCTGTGGACTTGGATCCCATTTCTTATTACATCATTATTAATTTCCCTTGGGGTTTTTTCAGAAATCCACGTGGACGGAGCACAAGTCCCCGGATGGAAGAACTTATTACTACAACACTGAGACCAAGCAGTCCACGTGGGAGAAGCCAGATGACCTCAAAACCCCTGCTGAGGTAACCAAATCCCAAATTAACTCTGGGATATTGTGGGAACACGAGGAGTTCCAAGCCTGACACCTGCAGCAGGGAGAATTCTGCTGGAAGCAATGGGAGCAAACTCTTCCAATAGGAAATGTTCCTAAAATATTTGGATTGTTCTCCTTATGTTGGGAGAACTTGAAGGTGCAAAGTGGCCAAAATTCCTCATTTTCCTCATTTTTAGATAGGCTTTTTTATTAAAAATGTGTGGGGGGGTTATTATTTAGAGAGGAAAAATTCCTAGACATTACTGTTTTGGTCAAATTAATGCTCTTAAAATATACAAGGAATTCCTTAGAATTCCCCATGTTTATTCCTGTTAGATACTATCAAATCAAATTGATCCAATGTGATTTGTTTTCACATTTTTTAACAATTTTTCTGTTTTCCTGAGGAATATTTGAAGTTTGTAGCTGAGAACTGAAAATAAAACTTAAACCAAAGCTAAATCCACAAGGAAGAAAATGGGAAAACTTGAAATTTGATTTTTTTTTTCAGGAAGAAAGAGCTCCAGGAATGGAACTTTAATGCACCCGAAGCCTTGTGCCTCATAATTATTCCACCTAATGATGTTCCTAATTGCTTATTTTAGGAGCAGGAATAGGGAAGAGGGAAACAAGAACCCTTATTTAAGGAGTTACTAAAGGAGATTTTCCTTGGAAAATCTTTGTTTTCTCTCCATCAGCAATTGCTGTCCAAGTGTCCCTGGAAGGAGTATAAATCAGACTCTGGGAAGCCTTATTATTACAATTCCCAAACAAAGGAATCCCGCTGGGCAAAACCCAAAGAGCTGGAGGATCTTGAAGGTAAAAGAGATAAGAACTTGCATTTTTATAAATACATATTAATTAATTACATTATTTATTTAAATAGCAACAAAATCAGCTGGGAGGGAAAGAATAAATGTTAAAAAAGTAATAGGCAACAGTAATTTAAATATTTTCTTTCTTAAAATTCTGTTTAATAATCCTGACTTTCTTTCTGGGTCTTTGAACTACTTTTTTACAAATTAAAAGAATTATTTCAAACCAAAAAGTCATTTTTATATTCCCAATCTCTCTGTAGTGGCATTTCTAAACTTTATTTTAATCTCGATTGATTTCAGTCTTTGAAGGACACAAACATTAAAATTTTTGATGTCACAAAAACATTTAAAACTTTGCTTTTATTAAATCAAGAATTACAAGAACTTCCTATGTATATGAACTATTTTAAAGCTATATTTTAATGGTTTTTCTCCTTTTTTCCTCTAGCAATGATTAAAGCTGAAGAAAACAGGTACATTTTTATCATTTTACTAATTTTTTCATGAGGGCCTTCAAACTTTTTATGAGGGCCTTCAAGCCTTTCCTGGGGATCTTCAAACCTTTCCTGTTGAAGTTTAAACCTTTTTCCTGAGCGTCTTTGAACTTTTCTTAGGGTCCTACAAACCCTTTTTCCTGAGGCTCTTCAACCCCTTTTTCCTGATGGCCTTCAAGCCTGTTTTTTCCTGAGGGCCTTTCAGCCCTTTTTTTCCTGAGGGTCTTCAAACTTTTCCTAGGATCCTTCAAGCCCTTTTTTTCCCTGATGCTCTTCAAGCCCTTTTTTTCCTGATGGCCTTCAAACCTTTCTTAGGATCCTTTAAACCCTCTTTCCTGAGGATCTTTTACCCTTTTTGTCCTGGGAGCCTTCAACCCCTTTCCTGAGGATCTTTCACCCTTTTTTCCCTGAGGCCTTCAAACCTTTCCTAGGATCCTTCAGCCCCTTTTTTACCCTGAAGGCCTTCAGCCCCTTTTTTCCCTGAGGCTCTTCAACCCTTTTTTCCCTGAGGTTCTTCAGCCCCTTTTTTTACCCTGAGGCTCTTCAGCCCCTTTTTTTACCCTGAGGCTCTTCAGCCCCTTTTTTTACCCTGAGGCTCTTCAGCCCCTTTTTTTACCCTGAGGCTCTTCAGCCCCTTTTTTTACCCTGAGGCTCTTCAGCCCCTTTTTTTCCTGAGGTTCTTCAACCCCTTTTTTACCCTGAAGGCCTTCAACCCCTTTTTTACCCTGAAGGCCTTCACCCCTTTTTTACTCTGAAGGCCTTCACCCCTTTTTTCCCTGAGGGCTTTTCACCCTTTTTTCCTGAGGCCTTACAAACCCTTTTCCCTGAGGGCCTATAAACCTTTTGCGAGTCTTTCACTCACCCCAAACCCCACATTCCCCACTTTCACCACGTCCTAAGCTGCCCCGTTGCCCTAAATCTCCAGACCGGAGCCCGCAGGTGACCGCTGTTGTTTTTGTCCCCAGCACGAAGCCAGAGGATGCGGCTGCCGCCGCCTCGGCTCCGGCCACGGCCGGGGATGCCCCGAGCGGGGCCAGCGCGGCCCCGGCCGCCGAGAGCGCCACGGCCGCGGCTGCTCCTGCAGGAGCTGCTCCTGAGGGGGAATCGGCCCCGGCCGCCACCACGGGGGACACGGACACGGCTGGCACTGCCACGGCCGAGGAGCAGGGCCAGGGCGGCGCCGCCCCCGGCACGCAGGACGGGAGCGCGGACACCGCAGCGGCCGCCACGGATGAGGCAGCCAGGCAGGAGGCCTCGGGAGAGTGAGTGCCAGGGGATGGGCGTCAGCTCCAGGAAAGGGGATTTGGGGGGGATGTTAGGGGGGATTGTTCTCTGTGAGGCCCTGGGATGGAATTCCCACAGAAGCTGTGGCTGTCCCTGGATCCCTGGAAGTGTCCCAGGCCAGGTTGGACGGGGCTTGGAGCAGCCTGGGATAGTGGAAGGTGTCGCTGCCCATGGCAGGGGTGGATTGGGATGATCCTTAATGCCCCTTCCCACCCAACCCATCCCACGGTTCTTATCCCAAACACCAAGGTCTTCCCACAAACCTGTAGCACACTTAGAGCAAGTTCTTCAAGGGAATGAATAATTCATCACAGGACAAGAGGGAATGGCTTTGAGCTGGTGGAAGGCAGGCTTAGATCAGGGATTGAGAAGAAATCGTTTCCTGGGAAGGTGATGAGGCCCTGGCACAGGTGCCCAGAGCAGCTGTGGCTGCCCCTGGATCCCTGGCAGTGCCCAAGGCCAGGCTGGACAGGGCTGGGAGCAGCCTGGGACAGGGGGAGGTGTCCCTGCCCATGGAACTGTGGGGGCTTTACTGTCCCCTCCCATCCAAGCCATTCCAGTTTATGAAACCTCAAGGCTTTGCTGCAGCTTTTCATTTCCCAGTAGCATCAGTGACAGGAACATTCCATGGATTTTCCAGTGTCTGTAAGAATTTCCCAGGGTGCCATTAAACACTTCCCTCCCTCTTCATGCTCCTTTTCCATGGATCGGTGCCATTAGTTATCACTTGAAGAAAATAAAATACTAAAGGGATTTTTATGTGTTCCAGCTATGATTCCTTTTTATTTTAAATAATGAAAGATCTATTATGTGGAAAATTATAACTTAGGATTTTTATAATTCAAAAAAAAAAAGAATTGCTGTGGGGGATTTTAGACAGCAGGATATAATTAAAGAGAAGCCCATTTTTAGGCACTTCTCGTTACAGTTTTATATAAAATGTTAATATTCCTGCTGAATTTCAACATTATATTTTTAGGAATAATTTCTAGATAACTTCAGCAGGCAGCCAGTTGCAGGAGGGAAATACTTTGCCTCAATAATTCACTTTTTTTGATCTTTTTTTCATCAGTTGTGGTGCCTGTAAGGAACAGCCTTGTATGAATTATTAGAATTATTTTTTTACTTGAACTTGCTGTTTATAAAACTCACTTTGTGGTGGTTTTTGACTCTTCAGTGCCTCTAACTTAGAAAAAAATTCTGAAATAATAAAATTTGTTTTGTTTTAGTGCTGCTGCAAAGAAGGAGGATGAGGATGCCCAGCCAGTTAAAAAAACCTACACGTGGAACACAAAGGAAGAGGCCAAACAAGCATTTAAAGAACTGTTAAAAGAAAAGGTATTTGGGCCAATTATTAATATTTTATTGACCAATTATTAACGTTTTCTTGAACTACAAAACCTAGTCTCATTTCTATTTTATTTGCCAGGTTTTATTTGATTTTTCTAGGGAAGAACTCCTCACTCTTGAGGAAATGAAAGAGAAAGAACATTGCAGTGAAGTGTTGTTTTAGCTTAAAAATAAAATGTTGTTCTTTTTTTTCTTTTCCCATGGCTGTTTTTAAGGAATTATTCATTGTTGGATGTTAACTCCAGGTCTGATTCATCCATAATTTCCTGTTTTCACAGCGGGTTCCCTCCAATGCTTCCTGGGAGCAGGCCATGAAAATGATCATTAATGACCCCAGATACAGGTACTGAGTCCTCCTTCAGTTCCATCCAAACCTTTTCCTAGGGAATTTACTTCCAGAACATCCAAACTCCTGTCAGCAACAGATACTCCTGGCTTGTGCCACTGGCAGGGAATTGTCTTCCTGCCCTCCATAAGGAAATGCTTCCAACAGCTTCATTGTTATTGGGAAAAAGTGGGGAAGTTGGTGTTTTATGTTGATTTAGGGATTAAAATGTTCAGATCAATTTTATCTCAAATCTGAATTATTCAAACCTGTTGCCTTTTGCTTTCTGGTTTTGATTTTCTTAGTTATTTTTCTTTATTTTCCTTTTCTGATTGTTCTGGCTTTTCTTTCCTTCTCCTCAGTTTTCTTTCCTTCTCCTCAGTTTTCTTTCCTTCTCCTCAGTTTTCTTTCCTTCTCCTCAGTTTTCTTTCCTTCTCCTCAGTTTTCTTTCCTTCTCCTCAGTTTTCTTATTTTCTGGTTCTCTTCTTTTCCAATTTTTCTTCTGATTATTTGATTTTTCTTTTTTCTTTCTTTTTTTTCTGATTTTCTTTCTTTTTTTTTTTCTGATTTTTTTTTCTGATTTCCTCTGTCTTCTCTTCCTGATTTTATTTTTTTTTTAATTTATAAATAACATTGCTCTTTCCTTTTCTTTCCTGGGAAGTGCTCTGGCAAAATTGAGTGAAAAGAAGCAGGCCTTTAATGCCTACAAAGTTCAGACAGAGAAGGAGGAGAAGGAAGAAGCCAGATCCAAGTACAAGGAAGCCAAGGAATCCTTCCAGCGTTTCCTGGAAAACCATGAGAAGATGACATCCACCACCAGATACAAGTAAGAGACTTGGGATAAAAATCTGGGATCAAAATCCTGATAGGATGCACTGCTTGGAGTGGCATCAACTTCCATTGTTAGTTTTCTCTTCCTTTATAAAAATTCAAAATATATCACAAAAAAAAAAAAAAAACAAAACAAAAAAAAAAAAAAACTTCCAAGGGGGAAAACCAAGAATTCCTATAAATCTGTTCCTTCTTGGAACAGCTCTCCCTGATGTTCTGGGGGATTGATGAATAATTCAGCCACCAATAAATAAATAAATGAATAAATAGTTGTGTGGTTTTCATTTGCTTTGCCCAGAAAAGCTGAACAGATGTTTGGGGAGATGGAAGTGTGGAATGCCATATCCGAGCGGGACCGGCTGGAGATCTATGAGGATGTTCTGTTCTTCCTGTCCAAGAAGGAGAAGGTAAATTCCCTTCAAAGCCATCCAACATCTCCTCACTTGGTCCTAAATCACTTTAAACCTGTGCTTGAGGCTTTATGGCAGATAAACAGCAGCTTTTAGGGAAGGTTTTGGGGTTTATTGGGATTTATTCCTGCTGATTTCAACATGTGTTGAGTTTTGAGGGGATTTTAATCAATCACATGATGGATTTTATTCTGGATCAGTGAAATAATAAGATGGAAGAATTGTGTTGTTGGGTGTCCAAGGATGGGGCTTGGAGCAACCTGGTCCCTGTCCAGGGCAGGAGGCTGGAATGGGATGAGCTTTAAGGACCCTTCCAGCCCAAACCACACTAGAATTCCGTGATTTAAATTAATCTTTAATTTCATATTTTCTTGGAGAACACACTAGATATCTTTCAATTCTATCCAAACCACTTCAAATTGAGTCCCAAAAAAAACCTTTTCCCCTCAGGAACAAGCCAAGCAGCTGCGGAAGAGGAACTGGGAAGCTCTGAAGAACATCCTGGATAACATGGCCAACGTCACCTACTGCACCACCTGGTCAGAGGCCCAGCAGTACCTCATGGACAACCCCACCTTTGCTGAGGATGAGGAGCTCCAGAGTATGTCTGTGGGCTCTGGAATTCTCTGGGGAGGAGGATCCTTCCTGACTTGGAAGGAATAACCTGATGGTTTTTTCCCCCTTCTCCCTGTTTTCTTGCTAGACATGGATAAGGAGGATGCCCTGATCTGTTTTGAGGAACACATCAGGGCCTTGGAGAAAGAGGAGGAGGAAGAGAAGCAGAAAAGTTTGCTGAGGGAAAGGAGGAGGCAGCGTAAAAACAGGGAGTCTTTCCAGGTTGGTGCAGTTTGGGGTTCTGTCCTAAAAATCTCATGGATTATCATGGGATATTCCGTGTGGGTTTTCTTTATTTCTGGGGGTTGATTCAAGGGTGTGTTTAAAGCCTGAGGTGTTGAGTTGTGGTATTTTCTCTGCTGTGTTACACACAAGAGAAAAATCAGAGGGGGGATAGGCCTGGATGGGAAGGAGATGCAGCTGGAACGTTGTGGGTGATGGAGAAAAGCAGGAAGAACGAGAGAAAAAGGGATTTTTCTGGAACAGAAGTAGAATTCCAGTTACCAAGCCAATCCATCCCAGCTGGTACCAAGGAGAAGCTTGAGGAATGGCTCCAAATTCCCATTTCCCCTGTTTTTTGCAGCTGTTTCTGGATGAGCTGCACGAGCACGGGCAGTTGCACTCCATGTCCTCCTGGATGGAATTGTACCCAGCCATCAGCTCCGACATCAGATTCACCAGCATGCTCGGCCAGCCTGGTAAGGAGGGCAGATCCCGGGCTTTGGGGCAGGCCACAGCAATCCCAAATCCTAAATCCACACCTAAAAATGCAGCTCTGGGGTTAAACCTGACCTGTGGCTTAACTAAACCCTCCCTCAGGATCAACAGCACTCGACCTGTTCAAGTTTTACGTGGAGGATTTGAAAGCTCGTTACCACGATGAGAAGAAGATAATTAAAGACATCCTAAAGGTGAGCATTACCTGGCTCCTCCTCGAATTGCACATTTCCCATCCAAGGGAGCTGGGATTCCCTTGGAGCTGAAGGAGTTCCTGATTTCCCTCATGCCAAAGGAGCCATTTTTTCCAGGATAAAGGATTTGTGGTGGAGGTGAACACTTCCTTTGAGGATTTTGTCACTGTCATCAGCTCCACTAAAAGAGCCACCACCTTGGATGCAGGGAACATCAAGCTGGCTTTCAACAGTGTAAGTATGAATTAATAAATTCATTAATTAATTGGGATATCTGGATAATTAGGATGGGAAATCCCTTCTCCAGACAGGAATTAGGGTTTGTTTTCTAACTAATTCCATAATATTTGAGGAATGTTCTGTTATTTAGGGTTATTTAACTGATTTCAGTTGCCACAATAGAAATAAACCTTAGTCCAAGCAGTCAACATTCCCAAACTTGAGGAATTCTGGGATAGGAATTCAGTGATGCTCTCCTGTTTGTACATAAGATTTCTCCTGATTTCTCTGGTTCTGTAGTTTTGCATCATTGGATTTTCAGCAGAGGCAATTCCATGCTTGGAAAAGAAATAATGGATTAATTTTCGATAAAATCATTTAACATCATAGTTTTGATCTATTAATTAAGTACAGGAAAAGCAGTTAATTTCCTTGTCATTTCCCAGTGACTCAGACACAACTCTGAGGGTGCAGAATTCCCAATAAATGGAATTCTCTTCCTTTCATCCCCGCAGCTGCTGGAGAAGGCGGAGGCGCGGGAACGGGAGCGGGAGAAGGAGGAGGCCCGGAAGATGAAGAGGAAGGAATCGGCCTTCAAGAGCATGCTGAAACAAGCCACCCCTCCCATCGAGCTGGATGCTGTCTGGGAGGATGTAAGGATGAGAATTCCCTGGGGGAAACATTCCCAAATTCCCAAACAGGCCCCTGCTCCTCCCTAAAAAACCCCGCGTTTGCCAGGCTCTTCCTGGTTCTGCTGATGCGGCTTCAAAATCCCATCCAACCCTGTGGGTTCTTCAGGGAAACTTGGAGATGGATGGGAAAAGCGTCATCCTTTTGAAACAAAGAACATCCTAAAAGAACTGGAAAAAAAACCAAAACCCCCTCAAAACATCCCACAACCCTCCCAAAGTTAATTGAAATTATTTAGAACTTTGTCCTGGATAAAAGACCCTGGAAAAACCTTTCCTTTCCAAGGATAATTTATATAAATATTTGGGGTTTTTTTAAGTTTAAATGGAATGTGCAGGGAAAACAGTGGGGTTTTCCGTGTTTCCATGAGTTAGAGCTTCCCTGAACACTGGAAATTTGGGATTTGCTTGGAAATCTGGGATTAAAAATTTAGCCTTGTAGCAGTTCAGCGGCTTCTTAACTGGTGAAAATTATTTTTTTGTTATTATTTTTTAAAATTATTTGGTTTGTTTTTACATTTTTTCTATTATTTCTCTTATCTTTTTTTGTTTTTTATTATTTTTTCATATTTCTGGTCGGGGCTGTTATATCTGTTATTATTGGTTTTATTTTTCCTTATTTTTATTTCTTCAGGGTTTTAGTTTTCTTATTTTTTATTTTTTTTATTTTATTTCTTATTTCTTAATTTTCTTGTTACTTTTATTATGCCTTATTTTTATTATTCCTTTTAATCTTTATTCATTATTATTTATAGAGGTTTTATTATTATTCCTTACTGGTTTTCTTATTTCTTAATGCCATTTTTATTACTACATTATATTTTATTATTTTCTTCTATTTCTTCTATCCTAATACCTTAATAAATTTATAATTTAATTTCTTAGAATATCATTAATAGAATTAATTTTCCTGACAGATCAGAGACAGATTTGTGAAGGAACCAGCATTTGAAGACATCACCCTGGAATCTGAAAGGAAAAGGATATTTAAGGATTTCCTTCATGTACTTGAGGTAATTGTTCCTTTATTTTTGAAATCAGTGGACAGCAGACAAGGAAAATTCCTTCTAAATTGAGTGGGAAGGAGAAGGATTTAATGGAATTGTTTCCATAAAGTGATACCAGGAGATTAATTTGATTTTTCAGCTCTCACACTTGGGGATTTTGTTGCATTTCTTGCAGTTTGGAAGAATTTCAGCTGAAATTTTGACTTTTAATTCTGTAATTTCCAATTAGGCAGAGCAAGGGGTGGGTTTAGGCCAGGCTTTGCTTGGATCCAGGGAGCAGATCCATGGGAATCCAGGTGTTTTTCCTTGCTCCTGGCTGCCTTTATTGCAGCTCCAACATGGCAGCAGTGTCCATTTTGACAATAAGTGGTGATTGTGGAGTTTTTAACCTTTCCCAGCTTTTGTGGGTGAGGAGAAACATCCCATATATTCTTTGGGATATCCTGTAGGAGCTGATGAGGTGGTGCTGCCGTGAAATGGGGATTGTGGAGTTTTTAACCTTTCCCAGCTTTTGTGGATGAGGAAAAACATCCCATCAGATTTTTGGGATGTCCTGTAGGCAGTGATGAGATGGTGCTGCTGTGAAATGGTGATTATGGAGCTTTTATCCTTTCCCAACTTTCTTGGATGAGGAAAAACATCCCATCAGATTTTTGGGATGTCCTGTAGGAGCTGATAAGGTGGTGCTGCCATGCAATGGTGATTATGGAGTTTTTAACCTTTCCCAACTTTTGTGGATGAGGAGAAACATCCCATCAGATTTTTGGGATGTTCTGTAGGAGCTGATGAGGTTTTACTGCCCCATCCCTGGAACTGGCCAAGGCCAGGTTGAGCACCCTGCTCCAGGCAAGTTGTCCTTACCCATGGTGGAAGGAGCTGGGATTTTAGGGCTTTTCCAAGGCCAATCCCTGCTGGAATTCCAAGCTCTCCCCTCCTTGCCTTGCCCACAGCACGAGTGTCAGCACCACCACTCCAAGACCAAGAAACATTCGAAGAAATCCAAAAAACACCACCGGAAGCGCTCGCGTTCCCGCTCCGTGAGTATCCCTGGAAACCCTCCCCCTGCCATTCCCAGCTGCACTGATTGCTGCTGGAATTCCCATTGCTAATTGGAATTCTCCCCTGGGCTGTGTGTGAAGGGCTCAGAGTCCGAGGATGACGACAGCCACTCCAAGAAGAAGCGGCAGCGCTCGGAATCGCGGTCGGTGTCCGAGCGTTCTTCCAGCGCCGAGTCCGGTACGGCATGGGATGGGATGGGACGGGACTGGCTTTAAACCAGCTGTGCTGTTCCCCTTTGGGATTTATCCATTGATTCCTGGGGGTTTTGTCTCTCCCTGTGGCTGCAGAGAGGAGCTACAAGAAGTCCAAAAAACACAAGAAGAAGAGCAAGAAGAGGAGGCACAAGTCTGTAAGTGGAGCTCAGTTTCTAATTGGGTTATGGACAACCTGGCGCCTGCTGTCACCTGGGTGATCCTAGGGAAAAATTGGGATCAAGCTGGAGGAGGGTACTGCCAAAATAACAACTTTGTTATATATTCCTACTATTAAACCACTTAAAACTGCTGAATTCGGAGGGTTTAACTCCAGGTGGAGGACTCCATGAGTAGCCTGGGATTTGCTGTTTATCCTGGCAAATCCAGGTGTTCTCCTTCTGGGAAGGATCCCAGCTATTCCTTGTGCCTGCCTGAGCATCAGGCTTGTGTTGGAAGCTCTGGAAGGATCCAAAATGCAGAAAGAGCTTCACTTCTTCCTGGGAAGGTGGGGAGGCCCTGACACAGGGTGCCCAGAGAAGCTGGAAGTGTCCAAGGCCAGGGTGGACAACCTGGAGAAACCTGGGATAGGGGAAGGTGTCCCTGCCCCTGGCAGGGGTGGAATGGGATGAAATTTGAAGTCCCTTCTAACTGAAATCATTCCATGATTCTACAATGCTTTAAATGGAAGTTGAACTCCAAAATATTCAACATTAATATTCACTATTCCCATTTTTTTTTTCCCACAGGATTCACCAGAATCTGATGTGGAACGAGAGAAGGACAAGAAGGATAGAGAGAGGGACAGTGAGAAGGAAAGAGCCAGACAGAGATCTGAGTCCAAGCATAAATCTCCCACTAAGAAACGGCCTGGGAAAGATTCCGTAAGCTCTGCTTCCTGTTTTTCCCCGTGCTTTGGGCTCTGCTGGATGCAGCTCCATAGCTGTGCTCTGGGAGAGCTCAGAGGTTGCATTTGAGGATCCTGGAGGTCTTTGCCATTCCCCAGTTTGCATTTTGGGCTTTCTGAGTGCCACAGAGCAGCCAGCTCTGTGTGTCCCTGCTGAGGCTCCCAGTGTGGAACTCCCTGCAAGTCCCGTCCTGACCACTGTCCCATCTCTCCACAGGGAAACTGGGATACCTCTGGCAGCGAGCTCAGCGAGGGGGAGCTGGAAAAGCAGAGGAGGACTCTTTTGGAACAGCTGGATGAAGATCAATGAGAAGATCCTTGATACCAAAAATGTTTACAGGTGGCAAAATAAAACCAAGCCTTGTGTGGGCAAGGCCCTGGGGCCGGTGGCCGGTGGCCCACGGCCACAACAACGGTGGCTTTTAGTTTTTTACCACTTCAATCCAGTCAAAAGTAGAAAAATCCATGGAATTCTGAGGGCAAAGCTGTGCCTGGCCTGGAGCTGCGGGGCGGGATGGGGGCTGGGATCCCCTGGAGGGGACACACAGGTGGCAGCAGTGTCCCCAAGCACTTTCCCGGCGTCCTTCCCAAGGCAGGGAGCAACCCTGGGCTGCCTGGGCAGAGCCCAGTTCAGCTTCAGGAAAAAAAAAAAAACTAATTTAATTCTTTGTGCTTTTGTTCTTTGATGAATTTGGTTGGGTGGAATTTTTTTTTGGGAAGGCAGCAGGAGTAAGGAATCCATGTCCTGATGTGTTCTGCAATCCCCTGGATTTTGGGGTTGTTTGGCACCGGGGCTTTTGTCCAAGACTGGTTCGTCTCCCGACTCCCATCGATCCCAAATCCAGGGAATGCTGTGGATGGGAATTCTCCTGCTGTGCCAGCAGAGGGAGCGTTTGGGACACAACCACCTCGGCATTCCCGAAATCCCACCCCGGCCCAGCCCTGGCTGTTACTCCAGCGTTTCTCTCCACCTTTTCTCTCCCCCTTCCGAAAACTTAGGAATAAAAATCCAATGTTAAACGCAATTCCATGTGTTGCCTTAAGAACCTGCTGCAGAATGTACCTGCACAGCCCAGAGGAGGGAGGAGGAAGCAGCTCCAGCCCTGTTTTCCAGCCCCTGCACGTTCAGGAAGGTGCCCCCAGCCCTGCTCGGTGAGAAAATTGGGAAGCCGCTGTCCTTGGAATATTTTTGTACATTTTTATCAATGATTAAACCTTGTCTTTTAGCATGTACTGGTATTTATTTCTCCTTAAATACTCTGTACGGCTCTGAGCCACAGAACCACTCACAGAACCTGCTTGAAGACTGTTTGGATTCCTTTCAGGAGTTTTTTCCTTTATTTTGACCACTTTTACCAGTGCATAAACACCCAAAGGATCAATTTATCCAGGGAATTTTCTGGCTGGGGTGGTTACAAGGCTCAGAATCCTTAAGAACACCCTGAGATTGAAATGAGTTATTTGAAATATAAAATGCAAGAGGTTTATAACCATTTTTCCCTGGGATGCTTTGGGATTTTCTGGGATGCTTTGGGATGGGAAAGCACATCCCAATCCTGCTGTTTCCCCCTGAAGGGTCGTTGCTTATCACCTATTGCCTGGGGGAAAACCACCTGGATTTGGTCAAACAGGACTTGGGGGGATTTTTGGTATCCACGGGTGTTTGGTGTGGAAATCCAGGTTGGAATATTCCAGGTTTTTCCCTGCAGGCTCTCCTAAGGAAGGATGGGATAATTGCTGCTCCAGGACTGAACAATGAGCCAGGTTTGCTTTGCTCACCTGCCACCCACCTCCCTGGATTTATATCCCAAAATGGGAGTGCTCCAAGTGGGAACAGCCCAGCAGAGTTTGGAAAACAGGAGGGCAGCAGGTCCTGGAATCTGCCATGGAGCTGGGATTTAGAGCCTGACAGGTCCTAAGGGTTGGTAAGCAGGGAGGAACTTCTTCCAATGCTCTTACTCCCTTGCATCCACACAAATTCAAGGAAAAAGTTGTCCCTAAGGGAGCATCACTTTTAAAAGGTTTGCACTGATTGTCCCATCAAAAATAAAAAACTGGGGATGTCCCTTATTCCAATGGTGGGATTTTCTTAACATCTTAATAATTCAGTTTGCTGCAAGAAACTCAGCTTAAGGCAAGCAAGGCAGGATTGAGTTTTCCAGGGAATTTGAGTTCAGGTTTATTTTTCCAGCTTTTTTTGGTGTTTTCCTCTTTCCTGTTTCCCAGCCCCATTTTTTCCTGTAGCAGCCCCAGCACAGCCAACAGCTCAACCTCTGCATTCCTGCCTGTAAACTGGAAGGAATTTGAGCCAAATTGATTCTTTTAGGTCAGTTATTGGATTTGTTTGGATGATTTTTAACTGTGTCCATCAATGTTGAAACCTTGGCTGTGCTGATTAGTCCTGACCCCCCCCTCCGCCCCAGAATAATTTTATTAAACCCTTTTAAAAATTAAAATTTATATTAGAAGTCAAGCTATTTAGGCCTTAAATATTTGGATTGTTTTGAGTGCATTTCTGACAAATAATCATCCCCATTTATTTCTCTCCTGGTGTCTGCCAGGAACATTCAAATTTCTTCCCTCAGCCTCTTCCAGAATAACAAAGAATAAATCGATTCTTGCAAAATTCTTTCAGTCTTCATCCACACAAGCTCCAGGTGTTCACCTACCAAATACCAGCATTTTTTGGGGGAAAAAAAACCCAAAACAACCAGGTAAAAGTGACCCAAAAAACCCCTCTGGATTTCAGTGTAGTAGTGTAAATAGTTTATTTGATTTTATGGCAGGAACAGACCAGGAAAGGAACGTGAACTGCTTTAGAAACACTTCTAATCTTGCTAAGAAGCAGATCTATGACTAGAAAAATATTAAAGAGAACATGCCAGCTTGGCTTTCATTCTGGGCTTTTATTATAAAAATACCTTTCAGCTGAAGAAAATGAGATTTAGTGCTTATACCCCAACAAGTGCTGAAATTTGAAATTCAAATTATCCAATTTTCTTTGATCCAAGCACTCATTCCAACAGTGGCATGTTCTCTTTAGCAGGTCAAGTACACAGTGCTGTAAATGCAAAACTTGGCAGTTTTTCAAGGAAAAATTCCTGGAAATTGGTCAGTGTGGTAACTCTGAGTCCAAAACTGTCCTTTTAGTTAAATATAAAAACAAAAACTATAAGTTAAAATAACATTCAGATTGTATAGCACAGGCTTGATGCATTTATTTCCTTTTAAACAATATTTACAATATTACCCAGAGGCTAAAGTGGGGGGGAAGTGTAAAAACCATAAAAAACTGCACCAATTTTGTAGCAAAATATCTGTACATTTAAAAACAGATTATCATATAACTACACATTATCCAAGGGGAAACAAAAAAAAAACCAGGGACCTTCACCAGTGGTTCACAGGAGCACAATGGAAAAGGGCAAAGAAATGGAATGGTTAAATACTATACAAGAAATTTTACAATTAACAGATGGATGAGCCCAGGCAGGGAAGCTGGAAGCGAAATGGGATTTGGGAAGGACAAATTTCTCCTCGGTCCAGCTCTTCCCAACTCCTGGCTGCTGCTGGCAGGGAGTGGGATCCACCCCGCTGCTCCGGGGCACGGGGAGGGGCACCATGGTCCTAAACCAGCCTCCTGTCCCTTTTTAGGCTTGGAAAATGCCATGGAGAACCTAAACCCTACCGGGAGTTTCAGGCTGGGCTTCCCTTCCAAAGGAGCCTCAGCAGGGATCCGGAGCAGGGGTGGAATCCCCCTGCCAGGAACTGGACTGCACTGGTCCTCAGAGCCTAATACTGATTACTGGGTGTTAATTGCTTAGTGCTAATTAATAAATACGCTGTTATCCCAACGCTGCCTGCCAAAGCCCTGGAGCATCCCAAACCCCCGCGCTGGGCTGGGGGCACCTCCTGTTCCATTGCTAGCCCTGGGGCTGTGGGCCCGCCTTCCATGTGGAGGCTGCAGGGGCTGGGAAAAGGGCTGGGTTCTACTTTGGGATTATTTTAGTTCCAGGAACAGAAAGCCCTCAAATGTCTTTGTAGATTTAATTTAAAAAGAGCCGTTAAGTGCAGCTGAAGGCCGGGCCTGCCCCTCGGCCCAGCGTTAAAAGCCAAGCACATCCCAGTATTCCCAGTATTCCCAGTTTCCAACCAGTCAGGCCCACGGGAGCCCTTGCTCTCACCAACCCAACCCCCCAACCCACCCCCTATTTTACATTTTGGTTACAAATCCTGCAGAGTCTCGGCAGAGTCCGGAGAAACCCAACCAAGCCCAATCCTATTGCTTGGATCCGTCGGAGCAGGAGCTTCCATTTGAGGCACTTGGCGCGGAGAGCCCGGCGCAGGGCCGGGATCCCTGCGGAGGAGGACGAGGAGGAGGAAGAGGAGGAGGTCGGTGTTCCCCGGCGCGGGCGGAACGTGCCGCAGCCCCACGGCTCACATGGCCAGCTCGGCGCCGTTGGAGCGCAGCCCGTGCTCGTCGAAGCGGCGGCGCACGCTCCTCCTCAGCGCGTCGGCCCGGCGGTACGGCTGGTTCCGGAGATCTGCGGGGAGCCGGCAGTCAGCAGCGCCCCCGCGGGACACACGGACGCGCGGACGGCACGACAGACACGGAAAGGCCCGCTGGAAGCCAGTCAAAGCAGCTTGTGGAGCGCGGGAGCAGGGATCGGCCCCAGCGGCACGGGGAAGGATGGACGTGCCCGAACTACGCGCCCCAGCGGCCGGATAATACTGGTGGGAATGGTGCTGAGGGAATGGTGCTGTGGGAATCCCCTCACAGCCCTCACCAAGGCCACATCGAGCCCAGCCAGGTGGTTTGGGGTGTTCCCTGCACGTTCCCACACACCTGAGGTGGAGGATGTTCCTCATGGCAGGTGCGTGACCCTAGCTGAGCCATGCCGGGATGGGTTTAGGATCCCTACAGCCCATTCAGCATGGAATTGTTCGGGTTGGCAAGGGCCTCCAAGATCTAAAGGAGGTGCCCTGGGAAAAGCAGCTGGCACTGGGCTGGGACTCTCCAGCTGCTTTCCATGGCTGGAGTGACACTTCATCAGCCAAAGGAGGGGAGAGCTCGGGAGGGAACACTGAGCAAGGGATGGGATGGGAGATGGATGGATGGATGGATGGATGGATGGATGGATGGATGGATGGATGGATGGATGGATGGATGGATGGATGGATGGATGGATGGATGGATGAAGAGGCAGAAAGCTGATGGATGGGATGGTGGAAGCCCTTTACATGTGTCACATGTGCTGTCACCTGTGCATCTACAAGAGAACACTAAAGACAACTCCAATTCAAATATTGGTCTCCTGACCAACAAATTTGCCTTGGACTGGGTAAATCCCTCAGATTTCCTGGATAACTTGTGTTGGGGGTTACACAGAACTCCCAAACTTCTCAGCTCTCCCCTCTCCACACCTGGAGTTGGAGATTGTCCACCTCATGCAGATCCCAGCTGTGGGGTTGCAACACGAGGGACAAAACTATTTTGGGCTGGACTTGAAGAGAAATGGCCAAACCAGAGTGTGATGGTGGTCACCAACCAACAACACCTGGGGACAAGATTATTTTGGGCTCAACTTGAATTAAAATGGCCAAAATGGAGCGTGAAGATGGCCACCAACCAATAGCACTTGGGGACAAAACTGTTTTGGGCTCAGCTTGAGGAGAAGTGGCCAAAACAGTGTGATGATGGTCACCAGCCAGCATCCTGTGGATCTCTGCACCTCCAGAGGTGAAAATCAAGGATCTGGGTCTCAAGTGGCCTCAAGGGTCTCACCAGTATTAGCTCAGCCACATCTACCACCAGCTGCCTGGCACAGAGAGAGAGGAGGAAGCCAAGTAAAAAGAGATGCTTGCCAGCTCTGGGAATCCTCCACCACGGCTGTGCTAGAAGAAATCCTTACCCTCGAGTGAACATTGGGAAATTTAGTGATATTATTCTTCTTTAGGGCTAAACAGAAAACAAAAACAAAAACAAAAAACAACAAAGAAAAAAAAAAGAAAAAAAACAGAACACAAAAAAATGATGGTTAAGTAAAAAATGGGATGGAGAATGAAGAGCAAGTCAAGTCAGTGTTCAAACCTCCCGGGCAGAAACCACAGAGCAAGAGGGGTTAGACAGGGCAGGAGGGACAGGAGGCCGCTCCCTACCCCAATTCCAAGCTGCTTTGAAGGTTGGCTCCAGGAAGAGAACACAGAGAGAACCCGGAAGAGCACAGAACCATGGAGTGGGTTAGTTTGTGGATTTATTGGCAGCACTGATGGAGTTACACAGGGAACGGTGGAAGGAGCACTGCTGGCTTCTTAAGCTGAGTCCTTAATGAGGACAACAGTGTCCAGGGCCATGCTGGGTGAGGGACACCACGATGGGAACCGCTCAGTTCCATGTCAGGTTTGCATTGACACCATTCTGGCGGTTCTGCCCTGTATTCCCAACTCCCAGCCCTGCTCCCCACTCCCCTGCTCCACACACTGAGCCCAGCCTCAGCACAGGCTCCAAGCTCAGAGAGAATTCCTGATTCCATGAAATAAAGCTGGCATGGAACTGACATGGAACAAGAGAGTTAAATATGGAAATGACAGAACAAGGAGAGATTTCACCCCGCTGTTCCACCCCATGCAGCTGAACATGCAGGGGCTCGTTAGGAATCCTAGACCACCCCATGGGTGTCATTCCCGAGCCAGAAGCCACCCCCAAGGCCATTCCCAAGGTCCATGCAGCCCGGAATTCCACTCGGAGGTGCCACATGCACGGCACCCCGAGGTGACACAAGCCAAGGGAGCTGTCACTGCTGGGGCTCCTCAGCCCTTGCACTGCAGGAGACTCATCCCAGTGACTCCCAGCTTGCTGTTCTATGGGACACGAGGACAGCCAAATGGGATGGGATGGGAATAGGGATGGGATGAAGAGGACGTGCGACAGAGGGGACACCACTACAAAGTCAGGAGGACGCTGGACACCACTACACACTCAACAGTCACAGATTCCTGGCTGAGATCCGCACAAACAAAGTGGCAAAAAGTCTACAGCGACCTTCCTGGTTTCTAAGAGCGTCAGGTGTGAAAGAGGGAGAGTTTAGTAATGGAATTCCTCAGGGACAACAGGGTCGCAGAAGAACCGAGAGCCGCGCTTGGCGCTTCGGGCGGTGAACGGCACCGTCTTCAGCACTGCATGGGAACAACAACAGCCACACACAAACCAAGGTCAGCCTGCTCCAGCAGGGCAGAGCTCAGGGCTCCCACAGGGACACTGGGACACGCTCCAGCCTGCTCCTCGCTGGCCTTGGGACAAGGTGGCCGTGAGGCATCAGGAGGTATTTCAGCCACTCATGGAATCCCAGCCTGGTCTGGGTGGGGAGGGACCTTAAACTCATCCCATCCCACCCTGCCATGGCAGGGACACCTCCCACTACTGTCCCAGGCTGCTCCAAGCCCTGTCCAGCCTGGCCTTGGGCGCTGCCAGGGATCCAGGGGCAGCCACAGCTGCTCTGGGTACCCTGTGCCAGGGCCACTCTACCCACCCAGCCAGGAATTCCTGCCCAATTCCTGACCCTTCCTTCATGGTAAAGCCATTCCCCCTCTATAGAAAATAATTCCCTTGAAGGACTTGCTTTAAGGTGTGCTACAGGTTTGTGGGAAGACCTTGGTGTTTGGGATGATTTGGGTTGGAAGGGACCTTAAATCCCACCCAGTGTCACCCCAGCTATGGGCAGGGACACCTTCCACTGTCCCAGAGTGTTCCAAGCCCCATCCAGCCTGGCCTGGAGCGCTCCCAGAGATGGGGAGGTGCAGGATTTACTGGGAGATCTCCAGGGACGGGGAGGTGACCTTGGTCCTACCTGACCTTCCATGCCTGACCTTTCCTCCTCCGTGGCTTGAGGCCCCAAAATGGGCAAATCCAGGCACAAGAGTGCAGGAAATGTTTAATTGAAGCCTGGCACCCTCTCCCCTGGATGGTTTTTTCCATAGGGATGGGCATCTGCCACACAATCTGTTCCTTCCACAGAGCAGGAAAACCATTTTTCCAATTAAACCAAGTCCCAGGAGTCCGGAGGAGTTGTGGAAGCAATGCCAGGTTGGATATTATTGCCACCCTGCCCTTTAAATGAGGAATGTTATCTCAGGGCCATTAATCAAGGTTAAAAGGAGTTGGGCAAGCTTCACACACTTCATCCAATTGGGCAAAAATTCCCTGGCTTCCTTAGTGAGGGATCAAAGAGCTCTCCTGCCCTTCTGCAGGAAAAGCTCCTGTGGAAAACTTCCAGGAGCAGTTGGCAAACACCTTTTATTTTTGGGTTCTGTGCAAGGAAACGGAGTTTGTGAAGCTCCTGAGGTGTTAAATCATTTTCCTTCCACACCGCAGGTAAAAAACACGTGGAAAACTCCCAGTTCTGCAATCCCAGAAGCTGGAGGTGTTAAAAAGGATTTAATTCCTGGGAAAGATGCAGTTCAGGTGGCTCTTTCAATCAGCAAATATTTGCAGCCAAGTCCTGACTGTGCCTGGCTCCACCAGGGGCTGTGTCCCTTCCCTCTGGAATCAGCAGGAAAACCTGGAGCAGTCTGGGGTCACTGGGGGCTGACTGAGGGATTTCTGGGATCAATCTTAATGAGAACAGATGCTCTTCATCCTGACCCTGATCCCATTTGTGGGGAGAAAAGAGGGATCTGGGGCAGATCCACCGGGCACAGCTGGAGCAGCTGCTGGCACCAGGCGCTCCCTGCCTGCTCTACAACCCTGCGGGTGTCCCCCGGGCTGGAAGAGAAGGAGCAGAACCTTCTGCACTTGCTCCACACCACACAAGCAGGAGGGGAGCAAAGGAGGGGGGCTCTGAGCGTGGCAGGGATCCCAGCTGGCAGAGGGTACCTGTGATGATGTCCTCGATGGCGCCGTCCTTGCCCTCGTACACGTGCCGGTTGTCCTTGACCTGCCGGCGCCGCAGCTCCGCGATCAGCTCCTGCTGCTGCCGCTTGCTCTTGTGGGATGGGGACTGGGACACACAGCGCCATGGTCAGCACGGAGCTGCCCTTCCTCTCCTGGCCTTCTTCCTGAGCCTCACTCACCCCTGTGCCCCGGCAATTCCCACAGGAACTGCCGTTTCCACCCCGTTCCCAAGGCTGCCACCGGCCTCCTCCTCCTCCTCCTCTTCCTCTTTCTCCTCATCCTCTTCTCTTTCTCCTCCTCCTCTTCTCTTTCTCATCCTCCTCTTTCTCCTCCTCCTCTTCTCTTTCTCCTCCTCCTCTTCTCTTTCTCCTCCTCTCTTCCTCTTCTCTTTCTCCTCCTCCTCTTCTCTTTCTTCTCCTCCTCATCCTCCTTGTCCTCCCCCCAATTCTTCTCCTCCTATACTCTTCTCCTTCTCCTCTTTCTCCTCTTGCTTTTCTTTTCCTCCTCCTCCTTCTCTTCTTTTCCTCCTTCTCCTTTCTCCTTCTCCTCCTTTCTTGCTCCAACTCCATGGAGAAGTCAGGGAAGGATAAAGTTTAGCTCATTACAACTTTCCACCTATTTAGTTTTCCTTAATTTTTCAGACTTCCAAAGCAGCAGAACCGACATTGGACTTTTCCAGCCTATCCCAGTTTCCTCCATAAAAACTTCCAGACTCTCTAGGCAACTACAGTTCCTCACTTGGAGCTGAGGTTTCTGAAAATCAGGATCCCAATCCCACCTGGAAGCTGTATCTGTGCCATACCTTTTGGTCCTGTTGCTCCATCAATGCTTCTTGCTCCATGAGTTTTTCCATTAAGGCCTGTTCCTGCTTTTTCCTCAGCTCATTTTCTTCCTCTGCTTGCTGTTTGTGAGAAAATCCATGGGTTAGAGATCCCAGGGGAGCCAGGTAGGAATGGGATCTGTGCCACCATGGGGCTTTCTGAGGGAGGGAGAGGACAAGGAGAAAGAAGGAGGAGAAGAAAGGAGAAGGAGAATGCAAAGGAGAAAAGAGGAGGAGAAAGAAGAAGGAGGAGGAAAAAGAGAAGGAGGAGGAAAAAAAGAAAAAAGGAAAGGAAAGGAAAGGAAAGGAAAGGAAAGGAAAGGAAAGGAAAGGAAAGGAAAGGAAAGGAAAGGAAAGGAAAGGAAAGGAAAGGAAAGGAAAGGAAAGGAAAGGAAAGGAAAGGAAAAAGAAGGAGGAGGAGGAGGAGTATAGGAGGAGAAGTTGAGGGAGGACAAAGAGGATGAAGAGGAGGAGGAGGAGAAGGAAGAGGAGGAGGACAAGGGCAAGGAAGCTCAGGTTTACCTTGTAGGCCTTCACAAAGCGGACGAACACTGGGAAGAAGACCGAGGGCGGGGTTGTCTTGGGATTCTCCCCGAAATACTTCACAGCATCATCGAAGGCATCCTGCAACAGGCCCAGCCTCAGTGCCCTGCACACCCTCCCAGGCATCCCCCCCATCCCCAGCATTCCATGGGAACACACCCCATCCCTGGGTGTCACCCCCTCACGGCGGATCCCGGGAGCACAGAAGTACCTGGGCTATTTTGGCGTCATCCTGGAGCTTCTTGAGCTTGCCCTCGTTGCTCTGGATGAAGTCCTTGAGCATGGTGTTGTGGTCGTGCATGGTGTACTCGCGCTTGGTCAGCTCCAGGCCCCGCTGCAGCTCCTTCACGTCCAGCAGGACGTTCTCCAGGGACACTGGGGAGCGGGGCAGGAATGCTGAGCGTGCCAGGAGTGTCCCAGCAGGGCAGGGCAGGGCAGGGCACAGGAGGGGCTGTACCTGCGGCTGCCTTCTCCACATAGTGCAGCTCGTTGTAGAACAGGGCCACGTGCTGGTACTTCTCCTTCACCACGTTGGAGATGTAGTGCAGCAGCGTCTGCTTCCGGTCTGTAGACTTGGTCTCCAGGAGCTGGGAGCAGCAGGAACACACGTGTAGGGAGCACAGGGACTCACTGGGGTGCTCCAGCGTGTTCTCCATGCTGGGAACCACCACTGGAGTCCCCAGCAGCCACCTGGCTCACCAGGACCCTCTGAAGGCTCAGAGGGTTGGGATAGAGAGCCTGGAAAACTGGGAAAGGATCTGGGGGTGATGAACACGAGCCCAGGGGTGCCCAGCTGGGCAAGAGGCCCCTGGGCTGTGCCAGCTCTGGTGTGACACAGCCCCAGGGCAGTGCCCATCCCTGTGCTGGCACTGCTGGGGCACCTCCAGGGACAGCTCTGGGACAAGAGGCACCCTGAGGGGCTGGAGCGGGGCCAGGGAAGGGAACAGAGCTGGGCAGGGGCTGCAGAATCCCTGAGGGAGCTGGGCAGGGGCTGGGGAATTCCTGAGGGAGCTGGGAATGGCTGCAGAATCCCTGAGGGAGCTGGGCAGGGGCTGCAGAATCCCTGAGGGAGCTGGGCAGGGGCTGCAGAATCCCTGAGGGAGCTGGGCAGGGGCTGCAGAATCCCTGAGGGAGCTGGGCAGGGGCTCAGGCTGGAGCCAAGGAGGATCCCCAGGGATCTTTTCCCTCTCTGGAATTCCCTGCCAGGAGGGCACAGCCGGGGGGGTCGGGCTCTGCTCCAGGGCACAGGGACAGGAGCAGAGGGAACGGCCTCAGGCTGGCCCAGGGCAGCTCAGGGTGGATTTTGGGGCGATTCCTGCAGGAAAAGGTGCTCAGGTGGAGCCCCCATCCCTGCAGGGATGTCACAGCCCTGTGCATGTGGCACTGGGGACAGGGGCAGTGGTGGCCTGGGCAGTGCTGGGGATGGTTGGACTCCATGATCTTGGAAGGTTTTTCCAGCCTCAAGAACTCCACAGCTCCAATTCCCAGCTGGTGCCCACAGCACATCCCTGCTTTTCTTACCAGGTCTAAACTCTGCAGCTTAAATCCATACACAGCCCCTCGTTTGCTGCTGTTCATGTAATTCCCAAGAGCCAGGATGATCTGCCAGGATGAAACAGAGCACAGCAGGAATTCTCAGGACAAAATCCTGGAGGTTTAGACACCCCTGGAAGGAGAGCTGAGACCAGACCTACCTCCAGGATTTTCTTAAGCTTTTGGGATGACTTTATGGAGACAGAGGCAGCGATTATGGCGTGGAGTTGCTGCAGGGAAACACAGGGAGAGCTTTGGTTAATGCACATCCAGCCAGGAGGAAAATGAACATCCAAACACTCACATCCTGGAAAAAAACCTTCCTGGTTTTTATCCACACCATGGGACAGAGCACTGATGTCCCTCTGCCATGGAACAGAGCTGGGAGAGCTGGGAATGTTCCCCTGGAGAAGGGAAGGATCCAGGCAGAGCTCAGAGCCCCTGGCAGGGCCTGAAGGGGCTCCAGGAGAGCTGGAGAGGGACTGGGGACAAGGGATGGAGGGACAGGAGCCAGGGAATGGCTCCCAGTGCCAGAGGGCAGGGATGGGTGGGACACTGGGAATTGGGAATTCCTGGCTGGGCTGGGATTGCCAGAGCAGCTGGGGCTGCCCCTGGATCCCTGAAAGTGTCCCAGGCCAGGATTGACATGGGGGCTTGGAGCAGCCTGGGACAGTGGGAGGTTGTTCCTGCCCATGGCAGGCTGGATTGGGATATTCCTTATTTTCCCTCCCACCACAACCCATCTGGGATTCTGTGAATGTTCCCCTTCCCTGACACCCCAGGATTCCAAACCCGGATTTACCCCCCTCAGATGTAAATAAGGATTCATATTCCAACCCCTACAGCTGTCCCAGGGATTCAGGCTGGATGCAACAAGGGCCCATGGACCAGCACCAACTTTTCCCAACAATATTCCTTTGAGGCTGCCCAGGCTCCCCAGGGAATGGGCACATTCCCAAGAGCTCCAGGAGTGTTTGGACAGCACTCCAGGGATGCCCAGGCTGGGGTTTTGGGGTGTCTGTGCAGGGCCAGGGGCTGGATCCATGATTCCCTGGTCCCTCCCAGCTGTTCCCTGCTCCCGCTCACCGGGGTGAGCATCTGGATGCTCTCGGCGAAGTTGCCGATGAAGGCCATGATGGTCATTTTCTGCATCAGCCTCTCGATCTTGCTGAACTGCATCATGAACCTGTCCTCGTCTGACAGGTTCTCCAGGGGCTTCCTCTCCCTCTCGTAGAGCCTCAGCACCTTCACCTCGTTCTCCGTGGGCAGGAACCGCATCAGGCACTCCACGAAATCCACCGGCAGCGTCTTCAGGTCAAAGCTGCAGGAAAATCCCAGAAAAGGGTGTGGGGACAGAGCTGCAGGCCAGGCCATGGATGTCCCTCTGCCATGGAGCCAGGCTGGGAGAGCTGGGAATGTTCCCCTGGAGAAGGGAAGGCTCCAGGCAGAGCTCAGAGCCCCTGGCAGGGCCTGAAGGGGCTCCAGGAGAGCTGGAGAGGGACTGGGGACAAGGGCTGGAGGGACAGGAGCCAGGGAATGGCTCCCAGTGCCAGAGGGCAGGGATGGATGGGACATTGGGAATTGGGAATTCCTGGCTGGGCTGGGATTCCCAGAGCAGCTGGGGCTGCCCCTGGATCCCTGGCAGTGCCCAAGGCCAGGCTGGACAGGGTTGGAGCAGCCTGGGACAGTGGGAGGTGTCCCTGGATGAACTGGATGGGCTTTAAGGTCCCTCCCAGCCCAGAGCAGTCTGGGATTCAGCTCCACATGAAGAAAAGTAAAGAAGCAGCTGTGAAGCTCCTCCTGCCCATCCCATGAAGATGGGAACAGGATCCAGGGATAATGGGAATGGTGCTGCTTCCATTTCCAAACACAAGGCCATTCCCCCACCCCTCCAGGCTCACTTTTCCAGGAAAAGAGGTGGGGAGGAGCAAATGTTTGTATTTAAATGGCCTAGAGCCCCCTGAAGCCCAACTGCTGAACCTGCCAGGACCTGGGGCAGGTTTGGGTCATTCTCAGCCAAAGGCAAAGTTTGTGTATCCACATTTTGGAGATATTCCTTAATGGAGGAGCGGGAGATGTTTGCCATGGCCAGGATGAGTCTGGACGGATTTGGGGATATTCCTTGAGGGAGGAGTGGGAGATGTTTGCCATGGCCCCAGTGAGTCTGAATGGATTTGGGATCAGCCCCAAGAGCAGCTCCACCTGTCCCAGGAGCAGGGAAGGATCCACAAACCTAATTCCATGCAAAATCTGCTCCAGCACCTGGACTAAACTCATCCTTCATGGAGCAAACCACAAGAGCTGCCTCTTCCCGGGTTCCCTCTGGATTTTGCTCCCTGGGACAGGAAACACCGTGGAGCTGCCACGGCAAACCGGACAGGCTGGAACGAGCTGCTTTAATGCAGGAAGCGCTGATTTGTCCAACCCCAACAGTGACTCAGCAACACAAATCCAGCTCTGATTTCTGGGAATCCACCACCATTGTGTCCTCCCCCCTGGAATTTTTTCCATCAGCCCTTCCCAGCCCTCGCAGCGAGCGCGGGGCAGGGCTCCTTGGCTGCACTCACACGTGGATGGCTTTGCAGATCTCGTCCGCCGTCTTGCCGGCTTTGCGCAGGGTGATGGCCAAGTTCTTGGCTCTGTTGGCATCCAGCAGTGTCACCTTGTTGGAGCCTTTCTGAGGGATCTTCTGCTTGCTGGAGGTCAGATCCATGGCTGGGCCCTGGGCTTTCGTTTTGAAGATCTCCTCAAATTCATCCACGTTTAGATCCTGGAAAGGAAAGGAAAGGATTTATCCTGCAGGGAACACTAAAATCCTCATCCAGAGCTGCAGGGAAAGCCTTGTGGTGGCTGAGACAGGGTCATGGAACCATGGAATGGTTTGGGTTGGAATCTTAAAGCTCATCCCAGTTCCACCCCCTGCCATGGGCAGGAACAGCTTGCACCAGCTCAGGTTTCTCAGCCCTGTCCAACCTGGCTTTGGAGCCCAGAGAGCTCTGACAGAGGCTGAGGGACGGAAGGAACACACTCCTGAGCTGGGATGAGGAATTCTGGCCAGATCCCAGAAATCCAGCCCCAAACAGCTCTGCACAGGTTCAGAAATTCAGGAAAACATTGGTGAGCACCGGTGCTTTATCCAGCCATGGCTAAAGCATCCATGGGAGCATCCAGGACCTGGAATGAGCCCCTTCCCAGGGTCACTGCCATGCCCTACCCCTGTGGAGAACTTCCCACTCCCCACAACTCCCTGACAGGGTGGGACAGGAGACAGCTCTGCTCCCAGGGAACAGGGACAGGAGGAGAGCAAATGGAACCAGGCTGCTCCAGCAGAGCTTCAGTTGGATATTAGGAAATATTGGACATTGGCAAGCGTGGGCAGGCACTGGAAGGGGCTGGAGCCCCCACTCCTGGAGGGATTTAACCCCTGTGCATGTGGCACCTGGGGACAGGGGGCAGTGCTGGTTTGAGGGCTGGACTGGGCAGCCTGGGAGGCTTTTCCAAGGCAAACATTCCCTGTTTGGAAGGCAGGCTGTGCAGGGCAGCAGGGCGGGAGGGGAGGGAGCAGGGGCACCTCGAGGATGCGCTCGTCGTCGATCTCGTTGAAGACGGTGCCGTTGATCTGGTTGGGCTTCAGGGCCACCCAGTTGAACACGGGCATGCGGAACTTGGTCTTGATGGGCTTCTTGATCTTCACAGCTGGGGACACACAGGGGCAGCTCCTGAGAAGCCGCCTGGCAGCGCCCCAGAGCAGCTCCCCAGCCCTGGGGGAGAACTGGGCTGAGCTGACCGCCCCACTGGGATCCTGGAAAGGTGTCACTGCCTGCAGAGGCTGCTGGAGAGGGGGACCCAGCCCTCAGCAGGACAGCACCAGCCCCCAGGGCTCTGCAAACCTCCCACAGGGAAACCTGGGATCCCTGTATCCCCACGAGCTGCCTGGATTGACCTGAACTCCCAGGCTCTGTGCAAATTCCATGGGAAAGGAGGAGAGTGGGTGAATTCAGCCCTGTCCTGCTGCTGGCAGAGCCACTCTGAGCTGTGTCACAAACAGGGGACAGGAAGGGAAAAATGCCCCATTCCCAAGGTTTTGGGAAATGGGATGTGGGGAAACTGCAGTGGGGCAGCTTCTCAGCAGGTTTGAGTTTCAAGACCAAAGGGGATGAGCTGCAGTAAAGCTGGGCTTTAACAGGGGTTCAAAACCAGGTTTTAATTCCTGTGCTGTGCAAATCCAGCAAATCCGAGTCATTTGGGAACTTTGGAGTAATTTAGGAATTTAAACAGAGGAGCTGTGAAAATGAAACCTGGAAATGAGGCCTGATTGAGCAAGGGAACAACCCTATTCCTATTCCTATGTCTATTCCTATTTCTATTCCCATTCCTATTTCTATTTCTATTCCCATTCCTATTTCTGTTCCTACTCCTATTCCTGTTCCTATTCCTATTCCTATTCCTATTCCTATTCCTATTCCTATTCCTATGTCTATTCCTATTCCTATGTCTATTCCTATTTCTATTCCCATTCCTATTTCTGTTCCTACTCCTATTCCTGTTCCTAATCCTATTCCTATTCCTATTCCTATTTCTATTCCTATTCCTGTGCCTATTCCATTCAATCTGGAAGCCACATGTATTAATTTCCATAATCCAGTTCCCATTTCCTTTTCCTTACATGAGAACACAAGTTTGCTCCTTGCTACAAAATCAATGAATTAAAGTCCATCAATCAACCTTTTGCTCCTGAATTACTCCCCAGAAAATCTGGCAAACACAGAACAGAAACCCTGGTCCTGCAGTGCTGGACACCAAATGGGGTAACAGGGAATACACAGAATATTCCAGTGGGTGTTTTGGGAGTTGTATTTATCCAGCTTGTGCTCATCTACACTAAACAGGGTTTTGCTCTCTGCTTAACTGATAGGGATATTTAAAATAATTCCTAAAAGAAAAGAAGGAATAGCTTTGAACACCCATGGAAAAAGGAAATTTTCTACTTGTGCACACACTGGAATGGGTAATTTACTGCTCCTGGGTTATTCCAGGACAGGGAAGGCAGGAATGCCTCGTGGGAAAGATAATGGAGCTCAGAACCCCTTCAGATTCCCCTTCCTCCTCCTCCTCCTCCTCCCTTCCCGAGCTCTGGGTGCCCAAATCCCGAGGGTTGGCTCCGACCTCCCCCTGCCCATCCCCTGGACACCCCCCAGGTGCCCCTGGACACCCCAGACACAGGGCATGCCAGGATAAGGAATACTTAGCAGGAAGGAACCTACAGAAGAGCTTGATGGGCCCATCTTAGCAGGAAGCAGAGGGAACAGAGAAACAAGTGTTAGGAGAGGTCAGAGAAGCAGCATTTGTTATTTCCCAACTCCCCTTGGCCCCACAGCCCTGGGAATGCTCCTTCCTGCAGAGCCCCTGCACCCAGAAAAGGCACTTCCAGTCCCACTCCCTCAGAATTCCCACTGAAAAATGGGATCTGCAGCCCAGCAGCCCCCAGGCACCTTCCCTCAGGGCCGGATTTCCCTACAGAACACCCTGGGACCCTCTGAGCCAGGATGTGTCTTGTCTTCCAAGGAACCTTTCAAGGCTGGAATATTTAAGTAGATTTTTTGTCCTTAACAAAGCTCTTAATGAGAGTCTCTTTCTTTGGACTCCTAACAAGCTCTGGAGATTTCTGCAGACACCAGTGAGCTCTGAGACAGCTGGTGGGAGGCAGTGACTAAAACATGGGTAAGGATGGGCAGCACTTTGTTCTTCCTTCCAAAACATCCCCAAATTTTGCCTCTTCTTCCCAAAAATGTCACAAATTTTGCACTGATACTTCTTCTCATAAGAAATCAAACCCATATTCTGCCAAAGTCAAAACCGACCTGTTTATAAAACACTTTTGGTGTGAGTTTTGCTCCACTGGAGAATCCACCTCTTCCAGACCACACCCAACCCGCTGGGTTGATAAATCCCAGAATCTCCAAGTGGTTTGGGGTGGGAGGGACATTGAGGATGACCCAGCTCCCCCATCCCAGGCTGCTCCAAGCCGGACACTTCAGGGGTGCGTGGAGCAGCCACAGCTCCTCTGGGCAACCTCAGGGAGCCCAGAATGCTCCTTCCTTCCCCTTCCAGGAGCCCCTCATCCCCAGCCCGGTGAGGAACAATGGGTGGGAGCCCTGGGGGAGCTTTACCTGCCAGGCCAGAGTTGAAGACCACGGTGGGCGAGGCTGTGCCGGGCAGGGGGGGAGCCGAGGGCGGCGGCGGCGGCAGCGGAGCCGCTGGAGCTGCATCCGGAGCTGGGCCCGGGAGAGGAGGAGGAGGAGGAGGAGGAGGAGGAGGGGGAGGTGGAGGTGGTGGGGGTGGCACAGGCGCTGCCACGGGGCCGTTGGGCACTGCGGGATGGAGGGAAAATGGAGTTACCGAGGAGGGAAGGGGCACGGAGGAAGAGCCGCAGCACCCCCGTGATGTCCCTGCCCACCCTGAGGGAATAAAGGATGGAAAACCCCTTTTTTTTTATTATTCTCCAAAAGCCAGGCCACGTCTTCCAGCCTAAAGGAACTGACACCAAGATTTGGGACAGCAAACCCTGAGCATCTACTCAAGAGGATTTTCCAGCCCCTTCCCTCCTGAGTTTAAAGCACAGGCAGGATGTTTTTTCCCCTATTTTGGGCCTGCTCTGCTGAGGAGTCGGAGTTTTGCATGGAAACCAGCTCTCCCAGCTCCTACACCTGTGCCAGGTGAACCCTGCTGGAAGCACAACCAGTGCCTGGTTCGTTCCCAGTTCAGAGGCCCAGCCATCCCAAGGCTTTTTCCCAGTGAGCCTCCCCCAAACCATTCCCTGAGCCACCAAAGGCCTTCAGTGCCTGGAAGTGCCCTCAGGAAAGAAGGGACCAATATTTCCATCCATAGAGGGGGCAGCCAGGTGGGGGTCACCCTCTGCTGCCAGGGAACAGGGGCAGCAGGAGAGGGAGCAGCCTCAGGAATCAGGAGTTTCCCCATGGGAAGGGTGGTCAGGCACTGGAACTGCCCAGGGGCTTTGGTGCCCACAGCTGGGATCCCCCTCCTTCCTCACCTGCCTCAGGTGAGCCTGGCAGGGCGGGCAGGGGGGGTGGAGGTGGGGGCAGTGGCACCGAGGGGGCAGCTCCAGGTGTGGCACAGGTCCCTGGCACTGCCTCTGCCCCTGCTGGCACCATCCCGGAGCCCAGGGCCACGGGAAGGATGGAGATGTCCCCATCCCCTTTCTTCTGGATCTTGATGGTTCCCTGCTTCTCCAGCTCGTGGATCTTCTTCTCCAGCGTGGACTGGCGCTGGATGGCTTCCTCCTTCTCCTTCACCATCTTCCTCAGGGTGTGAACCTGGCTGTTGGCATCCTTGTAGATCTCCTGGAATGACACAGGAGCAGGGAATGTGCATTCAGAATCCCAAGGGCAGCACCAGAACAGCGTGATCTAGAGAAGGGATTGCACTGTATGTGCCCAGGGCAGCACCCCCAGAGAAATTCTGGATTCTCCCATCCTTTGGAACCTCCACAGGTCCAAAACTCCCACCTGGAATGCACCAGAGCTGGGGAATGAGATGTGTCCCCCTCACTCAGTGACTCCTGGCACACCCAAAGGGATTTCCATCCATGCTTTGAGTGCACACACAAACAATTCCACCTTCCATCTGCCCCAGGTTCAATATTGGGAAGCCCAGAGAATTCCCCTGCCCCAGATCCATGTCCCCACTCCCTGCATCCTGAATGCACCCAGGGCTTCCCTGTGGAACCCACTCACCCTGATCACGTCCAGTTCTTTGTTCCTTTGCATCAGCTGCTTTTCCAGTTCCACAATTTTGGCCATGGCTTCGTTCTCTGTATCCTGGAGTTTTTCAGATAACTATCCAGCAAAAGAGAAATGGATTAAAGAACTGGAAAACTCGGGGTTTATCCATCAAAATAAGAGGTAAGAGGTATCCATGTTGGATAAATGGATAACTTATTGTTATTGCAGGAAACCCTGAAGCCTTTCCTTGGAAAGTGAACAGATTCCTGCCTGAGATGGGAGACATCAAGTTGGAATGGGCTTGGAGCAACCAGGGTTGGTGGAAGGTGTCCCTGCCTGTGGCAGGGGTTGAGCTGGATGGGTTTTAATGTCCCTGCCAACCCAAACCATTCCCTGGCTCCTACAACACCTCAGAGGGGCAAACTCTGCACAGCGAGTTAAGAACAATATTTATTCCAGGTGATGGGAATACAGGGGTGCTGAGAGAAGGAAAAGCCTTTTCTCAGTTTTAAAGTATGGAAAACCCCTTTTTTTTTAATTATTCTCCAAAAGCCAGGCCATGTCTTCCAGCCTAAAGAACTGATCCCAAGGTTTGGGACAGCAAACCCTGAGCATCTACTCAAGAGGATTTTCCAGCCCCTTCCCTCCTGAGTTTAAAGCACAGGCAGGATGTTTTTTCCCCTATTTTGGGCCTGCTCTGCTGAGGAGTCGGAGTTTTGCATGGAAACCAGCTCTCCCAGCTCCTACACAGACCAGAGGCTCCCTGTGCCAGGTGAACCCTGCTGGGAGCACAACCGGTGCCTGGTTCTTTCCCAGTTCAGAGGCCCAGCCATCCCAAGGCTTTTTCCCAGTGAGCCTCCCCGCACACTGGGCCAGGCCAGCCCGGAAGTGTTGTCAGTTTTAAGGTATCTTCATGTTAAAAACGCTGTAAATGTGCAAACCCTCGGGCCACTCACGTGGGACAGGTTTTCTTCCAGCTCCTCCACCCTCTCCAGGGCCGCGTTCTTGGTCTCGGCGTCCTCCAGCAGAGCCCCCACGTCGAACACGTTGTCCAGGTAGGCCTGGATCTGCACCTGCAGCTTGTCACTCTCCGTGTGCTTCAGCTTCTGCAGGGCCCAGGGCACACAGGGGACACAGGGGACACCGGTGACACCGGGCACTGGCGCAGGGCTGGGGGACAGGGCAGCTCAGGGCACCTCCACCGCCCAGGGGAACCCTCTGGACCCCAAACAGCCCCAGTTCGGTCAGGCAGGGTCTTGTCCTCTGTCCCTCCAGGGGACATTACAGCTTCCCTGCCCATGGAATGGGAGCTTTAGGGTCCTTTCCAGCCCAAACCACCCCATGATTTCCTCTGTGTTTGCTGGGAAAGGCTCTGCCTGGTCCCCATGGACTCCCAAGCACACCCATGGCCCAGTGCAGCCCTGTCCGAACACATCCCACAGACCCCAAATCCCTCTCCTGGTGGACCCTGAGCAGGGAGCTGCAGGGACAGGTCATTCCCATGCCAACAGCAGCAGGGTTTCCATGGATGTGCTCCCAAGGACAGGGAGAAAATGCTGCCTGGAGAGGCTGTGGCTGCCCCAATCCCTGGCAGTGCCCAGGGCCAGGCTGGAGGGGCTTGGAGCAGCCTGGGACAGTGGAAGGGTCCCTGCCCAAGGCAGGGGGGGATTGAGAAACTCTTTCAGGTCCCTTCCAACCCAAAAGATTCTGGGATCCCATGGAGAACAGAGAAGGGGAAACAAAGAAGCAGCTGACAGACAGACAGACAGACAGACAGACAGCAGAGGACTCGTGGCTGTCAGAGATTCCCACAGGAGACTTCTCCAGCCTGGAGAAGGAGGGAGCCCCGTGGGGACGTGGCAGGGCGAGGGTGGCTGTGGTTCATCCTCCCTTTGTGATCAGGCTCCAGATTTAGCTCCAGGCTGTAATTCCAGCTGGCTGCAGCCATTCCCTGCAGCTGGGGGACAGCCCAGAGGCTGTGGGAAAGGGGGGTCTGGGAATGGGAGCAGCTCCAGACTCACATCCAGGTACTCGTCCAGGCCCAGCTTGGTGAACTCGTACTGCAGGTGCACTCGGAAGTTCATGTCCTCCACGGAGTGCACCACGATGTTGATGAACTGCATGCAGGCCACCTGCAGGGACAGCCAGGGGTGGAAATTGAAATGGAGGCAACCCTCAGAACCTCAGCCTTGTAAGCCAAAGCTCAGAATCAAATACAGGATTTGATCTGAGAAGTAAATGCAGGATTTTTTTTCTGAGAAATAAATACACGATTTGATCCTTGGGAAAGGTTTCTAAACTTAAGTGATAGAATAAGAATGTAAATTTATAGCTTAAAGTTACGTTAACATGTTAAGTTACAAATAATAAATTTTAGAGTTTTAGAGTTTAAGATGAAGAAAGAAAAGTAGTAACAAAGGTAAATAAGAAGTGTAGGATATATCACTATAGGTTTCTATGTTATAATATGATTAAGAAAGTTTACACTATAACGTGAGTTCATGAGATGAAACATTTAAAGATTAAGTTAAAAATATAAGTATCTTTGTTAGTAATGTTTTATTGGTTAATGAGTCTTTAAAAGTTCCTATAATTAAGAGGTTTTGTGACCTTCTGAGCTGTGTGGTGAAGATGTGAACAGAACCCACCTTTTTTACTTATGCAGAAGATTAGAAAAATAAATTGCATAATCTAAAGCAACTCGGAAATCATGTCTCCAACTTATTCAAAATTCCTCCACAAATCCCCGCCCCAGGTATCCCCAGGAACAGCTGGAATGGGATCTGTGGGACCAGCACCGGGCAGGATCCCAGGAGCAGGATCTGGACAGGCTCCCCAGGCTGGGCACAGCCACCAGCACATTCCCTGTGCCCCTCCCAGGGAAATCCATCAGCTGCTCCCTGAACTGCTCCATTCCCAGCCCAGGCTGGGCTCAGGGAGTCCTGGGCTCCTGGGATAAAGGGGAATGAGCATTCCAGGAATTAAGTCATGTCTGCAGAGTCACCTCCCCAGAGCAGGAATGCTGCCCAGGCCAGGGTAGGCTCCAGGCTCTGAAAAACCAGTCCTGGTTCTAAACAGCCTGGAAAAGGGAGATTCATCTGGGCCTGGTTCTAAACAGCCTGGAAAAGGGAGATTCATCTGGGCCTGGGTCTAAACAGCCTGGAAAAGGGAGATTCACCTGGGCCTGGGTCTAAACAGCCTGGAAAAGGGAGATTCATCTGGGCCTGGTTCTAAACAGCCTGGAAAAGGGAGATTCATCTGGGCCTGGTTCTGAACAGCCTGGAAAAGGGAGATTCATCTGGGCCTGGTTCTGAACAGCCTGGAAAAGGGAGATTCATTTGGGCCTGGTTCTAAACAGCCTGGAAAAGGGAGATTCATCTGGGCCTGGGTCTAAACAGTCTGGAAAAGGGAGATTCATCTGGGCCTGGTTCTGAACAGCCTGGAAAAGGGAGATTCACCTGGGCCTGGGTCTAAACAGCCTGGAAAAGGGAGATTCATCTGGGCCTGGGTCTAAACAGCCTGGAAAAGGGAGATTCATCTGGGCCTGGGTCTAAACAGCCTGGAAAAGGGAGATTCATCTGGTCTGGGTTTAAACAGCCTGGAAAAGGGAGATTCATCTGGGCCTGGTTCTAAACAGCCTGGAAAAGGGAGATTCATCTGGGCCTGGGTCTAAACAGCTGGGAAAGTGAGATTAATCTGGGCTTGTAAAAGTGAGATTACTCTGGGCCTGGAAGCCTCAGTTTAGGAAAGGGGACTTGCACAAGAACACCTCTGTTGGGTGCCCAAAGCACATTTCCCAAGCTGAACAAGGAGCAGATCCCAGGAATTGGCACCCACACACATTCCAAGCCAGCCAGGGCAAGGCAAAGGCTCCCCAGGCTATGGGATGTGGGGAAATCTCCTGTGGAGTGGCAGGAAATGGGGTACAAGTCCCAAAAATTCATCCTTTCCTTGGCACACCCTGCTGTGCCCAGGGGTCTCTCAGGATCCCCTCTGCCACCCCTGGAGCTGCTCCAGGATGGAATTTCCCTCATCCTTGCTGGGTTCCTCATGGATAAAACCCCATCCGGTGAGCAGCACTGCAGCAGCAGCTTCCCAACATCCACCAGGATCCCTCCCAGACTTCCAGGAGGAACCTGAGGACTGAAGCAATCTGATTTTCCTGCAGGAACAGCCTCCAGGAGACTCCACATCTCCAGGTCATTTGGTGGGAAGGAGGAACTGAAGGCACCCCCTGGATCACCAGTTTGGCACTGGGATTTGGCCAGTGGGATCCTTCCCTGGGATCTGTTCCAGGGCCCAGAGGAAAAAGGGATGGGATAAATCTGAGACTCCAGGCTGGGTGCCTTGAGGGAAAATGCAAGAATCATGTAATTTCCTCCTTTTCTTTTTAAATCCAAGGAATTTGCCAGCCTGCCTCCCTCACAGCACCTCATTTTTAACCTGCTGGCCCTCAGGGCTGTGATCCCATCCTGGAAACACTCCTGGAGCCTGCAGGGATCACCTCACTGCTGCTCTAACACCTGATTTTTGGCAGAAAAAGGTCCTGTACACGAAGCTCAGCACTAAATTGGTACAAAGTGCAACAGAGACTGAGAATTCCAGTGCTGGGGTGGGAAATCCTGCTCAGAATGGACCCACATCAGATCCAAGCGCAGAGCAGGAATTCAAGGGAGGCTTTTCCTGATTAAATCAGGATTTCGGTTTCTCGCACTCCAGCAAAGGCCTTAAACCCCCAGATCTGGGAGATTTTTGCCATCAGCCCTGGAACCAACACCCTCCCTGCTGCTGCAGCTGTGCCTGAGGCAGCAGAAGGGCCAAGGGAAGGGAAATGCTGGAAAAAGCAGGAGTTTGTGACAAATGCGCTCACCATGAAGTCGATGTTGTTGTCCTCGTTCCGGAAATGCTCCATGAGCTTCTCAAAGCGCTGCTTCTCCCCACACACCTGAAAACAAAACACCACACCTGGGTCAGCCCCAAAGGGAAGCCCAAACACGCCCTGTCTGTCTGCTCACACCCTCTCCAGCCAGGTTTCCTCTCGTTGAAATGTCACAAATAATTCCACGTGTGGGGCTGAGGAGCCAGGCACCATCCTTGTGCCTTTGTAATTACAAAAGAACTCTTTTTATCTCTTTTCTCCTTAAAAATTGGATCTCATCCATGAGTGGAAGGAGCAGAGTTGCACCAGGCTGTGCCACAGCCCAGAGCTGACTTTTCTCTGTAATTAGGGAGAAACCCAAATGACAGGGAGGGAAAAAAAGGGAGAAAAATATCCCTGGCTGAAGGAGGAATGAAAATGAATCAGTGCAACAATAAGAATTCCAGAGTGACCTTCCCAAAAGCTGTCTGGATGAGCTGAATCCCAATTTATTTTCTTGGCATTTCTACATGGCCTGGAGCAAAACACTTTGGGTTCTCCAAAGTCATGGGCCACCTTCAGAAAAGCTCCTCAGTTCTGGGTTTTTTTCCCCAAAGCACCTGAATCCTGGGTTTATTTGAAATTCCAGCTGATTTCCCACCCAGAAATGCCACGAGCACACCCTCCCCTCCCAAACTTGATAATTCTGGAATATTTTTGTATAAACCAACAGAGCAGTTCTGCTGGGTGAGAGCCAGTGCTGGGAAGTGTTCCCTGCACAGGGAATAATCCTGGATCCCTGTCCCACTCTGATCCCAGCTTGGATCCCACAGAGCTCTCAGAGATTCTGGATTTCAGGGGAGCTCCCAGCACCTGGAGCCTCCCAAAGCTGTCCCACAGCTCTCCCGCAATTCTGCTCCTCCTGCAACACCAACCCCAGGGAACGTGGATTAAACCATGGAGTTTCATTCTCCCAGATCCATGGACACCAGGACAAAGGGCTGGAATGCAGAGGGAGCTCAGCTGGGATATCCCATTCCAGCAGCGTTTGAATTATTACTGTTTCCAGTTAATTGGGAATTCTCCAGCTCAGCTGGGATATCCCATTCCAGTTTGCTGCCCTGCTGGAATAAGAGGTGTTGGAATTGCTGGAATTACAGCTCCTTTGCATAAACATGGAAACGATGGATAATATTATTCCACTAATTTGAATTATTTCCAGTAGTTGAATTATTATTAACACTTGCATTTTTCTATGGTGGTTTTACTTGTTGGAAACACCTTTTATGGTAAAAGGTTTTTATTTATTTTATATTTGGAATAGTAGTGATTTGTATAGTGGGGTTTATTTTTTTGTATTTTGGGTAAAAATTTGGTGTTTGTGTATTTTCTGTAGATTTTAGGTATTATTTTGTTATACGTTTAAATTTTTAATATTTGAAATACGTTCTTTTGGTGAGTTGTGTTGTTATTATTTTTGTGGAATTATTTTTTTGAGGAGTTACATGGAGAGTTGTGATGGTTTTTTTGAGTTTTTGATTTGTTGTTTTCAGAAGTTTTTTGAATTGTTTTTTTTTAAGATGTTTGGGTTGATCTGTGTTGAGGAGTGTTTATTTTGTTGTAGGTTCTTATTATTTGATTAATTAAATATATAAATTATATATATACATTATATGTTAATTAAGTTAATAATTGATACTTATATTACTTCATATTAAGTATTATGGATATATTGATTAATTATAATTATTTTATGATTAATTTATTTATAATTATTAATAATTTATTTATTTTATATTAATAAATATAATCATTATATATTAATTATGTATTTTTACTATATAACATTATAATTATTCTATATTATTAATAATTATAATTAATAATGTATTTATATTATTAATAATATATTTATATTATTAATTATAATATTATTTGCTTATATTACTTAAATTACTTATACTAATTATATTACTTAATACTTCTGTTACTTAATATTATTAAGTTAATAATAAATAATTATTATTTATTATTTATTGCAGGTGTTTATTATTTGAGCTGAGGTTGGGAGAAGCTCGGCTGGGATATCCCATTCCAGCAGTCTGCCCACCCCGGGAGGTGCTGCAATAAAAGGTGCAGGAATTGGAATTGCAGCTCCTCTGCGTGAACATGGGAGCCATGGAGCGGAGCCCAGGCTGGCTCCAGGGGAAACCTGCAGGGGATGCAGCTGGATGAGGAGGCTCCAGTCAAGCCCAAGGGAAATGGGAGCCCCCAGGTTTGCTGGGGCAGCTGCACCAACCTCCTTGAAGTTGTCGAAGGCAGACAGGATGATCTCGTGTCCCCCCCGGACCAGGCACACGGCGGCCAGGAGCTCCAGCACCAGCGCCTTGGTCCTGTGGAGACAGCACAGGGACACTCAGGGACAGCAGCTGAGCCTGAGGGGGACGGGAGGGAGCTGCAGCCTCACCCTGTGTGTGTTTAACCTGAAATGGATCCTGCAGCCTCTCTGTGTGTGTTTAACCCTGGAATGGATCCTGCAGCCTCACCTTGTGTGTGTTTAACCCTGAAATGGATCCTGCAGCCTCTCTGTGTGTGTTTAACCCCTGGGAATGGATCCTGCAGCCTCTCTGTGTGTGTTTAACCCTGGAATGGATCCTGCAGCCTCTCTGTGTGTATTTAACCCTGGAATGGATCCTGCAGCCTCTCTGTGTGTGTTTAACCCTGGAATGGATCCTGCAGCCTCTCTGTGTGTGTTTAACCCTGGAATGGATCCTGCAGCCTCTCTGTGTGTATTTAACCCTGGAATGGATCCTGCAGCCTCACCCTGTGTGTGTTTAACCTGAAATGGATCCTGCAGCCTCACCCTGTGTGTGTTTAACCCCTGGGAATGGATCCTGCAGCCTCACCCTGTGTGTGTTTAACCTGGAATGGATCCTGCAGCCTCTCTGTGTGTGTTTAACCTGAAATGGATCCTGCAGCCTCACCCTGTGTGTGTAACCCTGCAGTGGATCCTGCAGCCTCTCTGTGTGTATTTAACCCTGGAATGGATCCTGCAGCCTCTCTGTGTGTATTTAACCCTGAAATGGATCCTGCAGCCTCTCTGTGTGTGTTTAACCCCTGGGAATGGATCCTGCAGCCTCTCTGTGTGTGTTTAACCCTTGGTCTCACCCTGTGTGTGTTTAACCCTGGAATGGATCCTGCAGCCTCTCTGTGTGTGTTTAACCCTGAAATGGATCCTGCAGCCTCTCTGTGTGTGTTTAACCCTGGAATGGATCCTGCAGTCTCACCCTGTGTGTGTTTAACCCTGGAATGGATCCTGCAGCCTCTCTGTGTGTGTTTAACCCTGAAATGGATCCTGCAGTCTCTCTGTGTGTGTTTAACCCTGGAATGGATCCTGCAGTCTCTCTGTGTGTGTTTAACCCTGGAATGGATCCTGCAGCCTCACCCTGTGTGTGTTTAACCCTGAAATGGATCCTGCAGCCTCTCTGTGTGTGTTTAACCCCTGGGAATGGATCCTGCAGCCTCTCTGTGTGTGTTTAACCTGGAATGGATCCTGCAGCCTCTCTGTGTGTGTTTAACCCTGGAATGGATCCTGCAGTCTCTCTGTGTGTGTTTAACCCTGGAATGGATCCTGCAGCCTCTCTGTGTGTGTTTAACCCTTGGTCTCACCCTGTGTGTGTTTAACCCTGGAATGGATCCTGCAGCCTCTCTGTGTGTGTTTAACCTGGAATGGATCCTGCAGCCTCTCTGTGTGTGTTTAACCCTGGAATGGATCCTGCAGTCTCTCTGTGTGTGTTTAACCCTGGAATGGATCCTGCAGCCTCACCCTGTGTGTGTTTAACCCTTGGTCTCACCCTGTGTGTGTTTAACCCTGGAATGGATCCTGCAGCCTCACCCCATGGCTGTGTTTAACCCCTGGAATGGATCCTGCAGGGTGCACAGGGAGCTTTGCCTCTCCTGGGGCCATGCAGCTCCCCCCTTTTCAAAGCTTCTCAAACCATGCAGGGAATGAAATCCCAAGTTGAAAACTCAAGCAGAAGGCACTGGTGGGACTGTGGCAAAGGCAGGGCAGTGTTTGAGAGCTGCTGCTCCCAGGGAATGCCCTGCACACACCTGGAGGAGCAGCTTTGCACCCCCAGCCGCCTTCCTTGAAGCCCAGCTCTTAATGGGAGAGCTTTAAACTCCAATCTGCTGTTTCCCTGACACAAATCTGAATTATTCTCTGTGATAATTTGTATTTATAGCCCCCCCCACACACACACAATTCACCGCAGGCTGTTGGAGCATGTCCTCCTCCTGAAAAATCAGGAATTTGAGCTGATTTTCAGCAGTGAAGCAGAGAGAAAACGAGATCACTGAGGGAAAAACATGCAGCAAACTCTGTGTAACCCTCATGGAAACCATCCACAGTATTTCCTTCCAGGATTCCTGGAAAACAAAAGGCTTTCTGGGCAGCTGAGCTCTGAGCAGAGGCAAACCATGCACACACAGAAAGAAATTAGTCCCATGCTCAAGCAGCGACTCAAAGCAGATGTTACAGAACAAGAAATACCTTGTGGGCTCTCAAAGGGTCAGGGTTATCTTTGGAAACCAGAAAAAATGGTCACTTCCCTAGGAAATTTTAAATGGAATGTTCAATTCTGCCTCCTCAAGGGTTGGTTGTTTTTATTTTCCTCCTGGCACAGGAAGAACCTGCAGGGTTTTTCAAGGAGCTGTGGTGGGGATTTGCTGCAATGTTCCCTCCGTGGGGAGGGGATGGAGATCCCTGGGGTGCTGCCCACACCTCTGGGGTGAGCACCATTCCCTGGAGCTGCTGCTGGGAATTGTGCTCACCACACAATTGCTGGAATTACAGCTCTGGGCACATCCCAGCCAGCCCTGAGCTCCCAAACCTCGCTCAGGGCTCTCACACAGCTCCCCCAGGGCTGAAACAAACCCAGTCTGGGATGTGAGCAGGGGTTTGTCCTCAGATTATTCCAGTCACATTTCACAGCAGTTTTTTTATCCACCAAAATCAAAATAACCCCCTTCTTCCAAAAGTGAAAGCTTGGGCTCTCCTCTGATTTCCAGGCACTGGAAAATGATAAAAATTATGCTAAAAAATTATGCTAAAAAACAATTATTAAAAATGATGACAAAAATGATTTTAAAAAATTATAAAAACAATCAACTTCCCATTTATTCTTGGCTTGCTGACTTGGGGCTCAATAAAAGAAAAAAGGAAGAAGCTGCTTCCCTCAGGACAGGATTCCTGCTCCCAGCCTCAGCCCTGGGAATACACACCCAGTGAGGTTACCAGCTCATCCCCTGTTTCACCTTTCCTTGGAAACATCTCTGAGTCACAGCTGGACTGGGCTGACCTGCCAAGGTTCAGAACTCCAGGATCTGCTGGAGGAGGGATCACAGGGATGTGTGGGAGAGGAGGGACATGGAATCTCCAGCACTGAGGAGTCACAGCAGCCACTACTGCAACCCAACCCAGAACAGAAGTGAAACCCTCTCCCAGAGAAATTCCAAGCTAAGGATCTTGGATAACATTTCCTAAAGAAGATTCTCCCTCTCTTCAGGAAAACCCTCCATGAAGCTGCTCATTGCCACGGGGGCTTCCCTGCACTGCAACAGAGCAGAAGGGCTCCAGCAGCCAAATTTCAGCTGAATCCCAAAATTCCAGAATGGTTTGGGTGGGGAGGAGCTTTAAGATGATCCAGTGCCACCCCTGCCATGTCAGGGACACCTTCACTGTCCCAGGCTGCTCCAGCCTGGCCTTGGGCACTGCCAGGGATCCAGGGGCAGCCCCAGCTGCTCTGGGAATCCCAGCCCAGCCAGGAATTCCCAATGTCCCACCTAAACCCAGCCTCCTTCAGCCTGAAGCCATAATTAAATCTGGAAAAGCAGCAGCTTCTGGAAGCACTGGGATCAGACACCCACTGCTGGTTTATCTGCACTGTTCCAGATCCCATCTGATCCAGGGCAAGGCCTGGCTCCTCCTCCAGATCCCCCTCTGGAAGCCCTTTCCAAGCCCTCTTTACTCACCTGCTGCTTCAGCCCTAGGAGCCAGAGGAGCCTACCTGGGGTTCTTGTTGTTCAGGCTCAGTGCAATCTCATTAACGGCGTGCGGGTGGGACATCACCATGTTGAATCCATACTGGGAAGAGAAGGGACAATCCAGCCTCAGCCTGGCCCCAAACCCCACCAACCCCACCAACCCCACCAGCCTCAGCCTGGCCCCAAACCCCACCAATCCCACCAACCCCACCAATCCCACCTGCCCCAGCCTGGCCCCAAACCCCACCAACCCCACCAATCCCACCAACCCCACCAACCCCACCAATCCCACCAACCCCACCAATCCCACCAGCCTCAGCCTGGCCCCAAACCCCACCAATCCCACCAACCCCACCAATCCCACCAGCCTCAGCCTGGCCCCAAACCCCACCAATCCCACCAACCCCACCAATCCCACCAGCCTCAGCCTGGCCCCAAACCCCACCAATCCCACCAACCCCACCAATCCCACCTGCCTCAGCCTGGCCCCAAATCCCACCAACCCCACCAATCCCACCTGCCTCAGCCTGGCCCCAAACCCCACCAACCCCACCAACCCCACCAACCCCACCAACCCCACCAATCCCACCTCCCTGACAGCCCCTCCCAGTGCTTCAAGCCAAGCAAAACCTCGTGGGATCTAAAATCAGAATATTTCATTCTCCCACCATCCACCACAGCTTCCTGCTCTGGGTATTCCATGATTTTACAATTCCATGAGTTTTCAATTCCATGAGTTTACAATTCTATGAGTTCACAACTCCATGATTTTACAATTCCACGAGTTTACAGTTCCCTATCATCAGCAGCGTTGGAAGTGCTGGGTTTGCCCATTTCAGCAACAAAAAGGGTCCCTGAGAGGCTCCCATACCACTCCAGACTAATGAATACATAAAATATAACTAAATTCGTTTAAATTAATATATTATTTTATAGCTTATAATGCATTTTGTAGGTATTTTATTACTTTAATTAATATTAAATAGTAAATGTTATTTAATATATTTGCATTATTTAATATACTTAATATGTATTTTATATATTAGTTAATATATTGTTTATTGCATCTATAATTATTATTTAAATATTAAATATTAAGAATTAATATTACTTTATAATTAATCATATAATTATTATAAATATATATTGTAATATAGAATATATTATATATAATAGATACAATTATTTTATAATTATTTTAACATAACTGTACATTATTATTTTTATATATTTTATATTTTTATTATTATAATACAATAATATATAGTGAATGATCATTAATTATCAACAATTATTAATATATAATTAATAATTAGTAATATAAATAGTCATTATTTATATTCTATTATTTTATATTATGTTATTATATTATTTATATTATATAGATATTTTATAGATATTTTAGATTTCTATAAAGTAGTAATTTATTATTTATAATATCGATTTATATTTATATCGATTTTATATTTATATTAATTTTATATTTATATTTATATTTATTTAATTACATATTTGTACTTATATTTATATATTTTTATATTTATATATTTATATATTTATATATTTATATATTTATATGTTTCAATATTTAGATATTTAGATTTCATTTATATTTATATTTATATTTATATTTATATTTATATTTATATTTATATTTATATTTATATTTATTGTGTTATTTTCTATTTATATAAAATAATAATATATAATTTTATTTATAACTTATTATACTAAACTCCAGACTAATCACAACCTAATTAGCTGCATACCTAACAAACAGGAGCTGGCCCAACACATCCAGCCTCATATTGCCCGTTCCCTAAATCCCTAAATCCCATCACTGCGTCCCATTCCTTCCCATTTGGTGGGAATTCCAGCATTTCCATGGGTTTCCCCATAGCACCCCCAGCCCTTGCCCGTGCCCAGAGAGCTCCAGGCTGACCTGGTAGTTCATGATGGCCCTGAGGCACATGATGCACACGTGCACATCGTCCTTCTTGCTCACCAGCCGCGAGTTCTTCAGCGTCCTGCGGCTGGGCAGCGTGTTGTACCTGCAAAACACCACCCCACTGCCCATCAATCCAGGGGATTTCCTGGGAAAGGGCAGGAAAGGGGACAGGGACAGCCCTCCAGGGGCTGAGCACGCGGGGGTTCTACAGGGGACAAGCAGAAAACGTTTGTGGGAGTAAAGGAGAGAAAGGTCCGGGCAGGGATGAGAATGAGCTGCACCTCGGCCCTTCCTGCCAGCACAGGTGGCAGGGACCATTCCCAACAAAACTGGGACAAGGAATACCACACTGGTATGTTGTGGCTTCCTTGCCCAGCCCTGAAAATTCCTGGTTTAAGTCCACAATAAAAGCAGGGAGACGGAACACAATACCACACCAGTTTCTTACACTCCTTGGCTCATCCCTGAAAATCCCAGGGTTAAATCCACCAAAAAGGTAAGGATAGGGAATACCACACCAGTTTCTTACACTTCTTGGCTCATCCCTGAAAATCCCAGGGTTAAATCCACCAAAAAGGTAAGGATAGGGAATATCACACCAGTTTTTTATACTTCTTGGCTCATCCCTGAAAATCCCAGGGTTAAATCCACCAAAAACGTAAGGACAGGGAATATCACACCAGTTTTTGTGACCCTCTGGCTCATCCCTCCGAATTCCTGGTTTAAATCCATGATAAAAGCAGGAACAGGGAACACAATACCACACCAGTTTTTCATACTTCTTCCCAGTTCATCCCTGAAAATTCCCTGCTGAAATCCACAAAAAAGGCATGGATGGGAAATACCACACTAGTTTATTGTGACTTCCTGCCTCATCCCTGCAAATTCCTTGGTTTAAATCCATGATAAAAGCAGGAACAGGGAATATCACACTGGTTTATTGTGACTCCCTGCCCACCCCTGAAAATCCATGATAAAGCAGGTACAGGGAATACCACGCTGGTTTATTGTGACTCCCTGGCTCATCCCTGAAAATTCCTGATTTAAATCCATGATAAAAGCGGGAACAGGCAATACCACAGCAGTTTATTGTGACTTCCCAGTTCATCCCTGAAAATTCCCTGTTTAAATCCACAATAAAAGCAGGAACAGGGAACACAATACCACACCAGTTTTTTGTACTTCTTCCCAAATCATCCCTGCAAATTCCCTGTTTAAATCCACAAAAAAAAGCAGGAAGAGGGAATGCCACACCAGTTTTTCATACTTTTTGGCTCATCCCTGCCAATTCCACAAAAAAAGGTAAGGACAGGGAATACCACAGCATTTTTTGTGACTTCCTGGCTCATCCCTGAACATTTCCTGGTTTAAATCCATGATAAAAGCAGGAATAGGGAATACCACACTGGTGTACTGTAACTCCCTGCTTCATCCCTGAAAATTTCTGGTTTAATGTTTAAATCCGTAATAAAAGCAGGAACAGGGAATACCACAGCACTTTTTGTGACTTCCTGGCTCATCCCTGAAAATTCCCTGTTTAAATAAACAAAAAAGCAGGAACAGGGAATACCACACCAGGTTTTTACACCTCTTGGATCATCCCTGCAAATTCCTGGTTTAAATCCACAATAAAAGCAGGAGCTGGGAATACCACACCAGTTTATTGTGACTTCCTGGCCCATCCCAGCAAATTCCCCCTTTCTAAATGCACAAACCAAAGTCCCACATCAGGGCTGGGTGCTCCTGTGCCCACCCTGCCCACAATTCCCAGCTTCCCACAATCCCTCCCCTGGGCTTCTCTTTCCAAGCCCAGATGAAAGGCATCCCCAAATCCAAAGCAGGATTCTGTCAAAGGAGATTTTTCTTTTTTTTTTTCTATCCATAAATATTAATGAATCCATCAGCTCAGGGCACTGCAGGATTTTGGGAAACGTGACCCAGTTTGGGATCAGCACTCCATAGTAACTAATGTATAAAGTACATCTAATAAGTAGATTAAATAATATAAATATATCAAATTATAAGCATTTACTATTGAATATAAATTAAAATAATTATAAAAGAAATTATAAGTTATAAAATAATACATTATTATAAAGGAGTCTAGTTCTATCATATTTAGTTTTTAGTGTGAGGGGCTGGAGCACTGGAGCTGAATTTTGGGAGCAGCACAGGAGGAGGCTGCTGAGCCCAAGCTCTGCTCCTGCACCTGGATATTTGGGATGCTCTGGTGGGAATGGGGCTGCCAGGGCTGTCCCACATCCCCCTGGATCAGCTCTGTGCCCTCCTGTCCCAAATGTCCCTTCCCCAGTCGCAGCCGGAGCTGAGGGACCCCAAACTGGGAATCTGAACTGGGAAGTGTGGAAGCACCTCCAGGGCAGCCTGGACACCCCAGACCTGCCAATCCCACACATTCACCCCACCAAATGTGAAAAACACAGCAAAAAAAAAAAAAAAAAAAAAAGGTTTTGAAGTATTTTTAGTCCCACAGAGACAGTTCCTACTCTGGTTTATCTCAGATTTAAATTATGAAGGGCTGCAAAATTATTTTCCATACATTTTAAATCAGATTAATGAGATTTTTATCATGCCACTGTTGGAAGAAAAATAATTAATTTTCCTCAGTGCCTGGTGAATCCCTGAATTTCAGAATTGAAGCATCCACCAGTTCTGTTGGCTCTGAGAAATGGGGAGAAGTCTCCTTAAACAATAAAAATGACCATAAACCCAGATTTAGTATTTCCAGGTGCTTGCAGGATTGGGAAGCAAGCATACTCCAGCATGTCCAGCACTGGGTCTGATCTGCCTGGATCCAACCACTTGGATGAAACTTCCCAAGCTGAGATGTCCCTCCTAAACCTCTCCATACCTGGGTGGCTTTCCAGGCCAAACTGGGAGAGCTGGGAATGTTCCCCTGGAGCCAGGGAGAGCTTCCAGCTCATTCCAGGGCCTGAAGGGGCTCCAGGAGAGCTGGAGAGGGACTGGGGACAAGAGATGGAGGGACAGGAGCCAGGGAATGGCTCCCAGTGCCAGAGGGCAGGGATGGATGGGACATTGGGAATTGGGAATTCCTGGCTGGGCTGGGATTGCCAGAGCAGCTGGGGCTGCCCCTGGATCCCTGGCAGTGCCCAAGGCCAGGATGGAGCAGCCTGCGATGGGGAAGGTGTCCCTGCCTGTCCCTGCCTGTCCCCTGGCAGGGGGGGATGGGATGGGCTCATTCCAGATGATTCTGGAACATCCCCAGGGAGGAGACTCCATCCAGGACTTGGGCAGTGCCTGGGGAAGTTCTGCCCCTGTGCAGGTGGAATTTCCTGCATCCCCTGTCCCACTGCCCAGCATCAGCCAGGGCACCCAGCCTGGCATCACCCAGCCCCCTCCCCTGGGCACAGGGCACATCCAGGTGGGACCTGGCCATGGAACACCCCCTGAGAGCTCCTGTGCTGAGCCAGCCCCCCAGGACACAGGGAATTCTGCCCTGGCCCCCCAGCCCCTCCCCTCAGCAGAGGTGGCTCCTTCCCAGAGCCACCAGAACCAAGCCCCAACGAGGATTTTTGGTACAGGGCCCCCAGCACGTGGCTCTGCCCCTGGAATTCCAGCTCAGGATGCTTTTCCCTGTGTGTGCAGCCATCCCAAGGCTCCCTGAGGGTTTTGTTTGCTCCCCAAGGTGGGGCAGCTCCAACACCTCCCCTTGTGCTCCTCCAGCCAGGGAAAGGGTGGATGGTGGCCGGGCTCCTCCTGCTTTTCCCTCACTGCTGGCTCCCCAAGGCTTGGCCCAGCAGCTGGAGCACTGGTTGGGTTTGATTTCCTGTCTGCTGCAGGTCCCAGATGATGTCACCCCCAGGATATTTATGCTGCTAATTAAAGTCAGATGGTTCCTCTTTCATTTCCAGGGCCCCTCCTCGCAAGGGGAGCTACAAAACCTCTCCCCTGCACAAGAGCAGGAGCTCAAAGCTGAGCCTGTGGAAGCCCCTGCAGAGGGGAAGGGTCTGCAAGGGGGGGGCACGTGGGGGGAGGGAGCTGCTCCAGAGCTTTGGGATGAGGAGGATGAGGAGGATGAGGAGGATGAGGATTTCAACAGGATTTCAACAGCATCATGGGGAAAACCAACAGCCAGCAGAGCCAGGGCTGGTCCTGGACTGGAATACAGAGTTTGGGGTTCATTATCTCACCCAGATCTGACAGAAAAATGTTTCTGTTAAAGAATAATTCCATCGTTTTTTTATATTCTAGGGCCATGGAGCTGCTGCAGGGCTGGAGCCCCTCTGGAGCCGGGCTGGGAGAGCTGGGAATGTTCCCCTGGAGAAGGGAAGGCTCCAGGCAGAGCTCAGAGCCCCTGGCAGGGCCTGAAGGGGCTCCAGGAGAGCTGGAGAGGGACTGGGGACAAGGGATGGAGGGACAGGAGCCAGGGAATGGCTCCCAGTGCCAGAGGGCAGGGATGGATGGGACATTGGGAATTGGGAACTCCTGGCTGGGCTGGGATTGCCAGAGCAGCTGGGGCTGCCCTGGATCCCTGGCAGTGCCCAAGGCCAGGCTGGAGCAGCCTGGGATGGTGGGAGGAAGGTTGGAATTAGATCCCAAACCCTCCTGGAATTCCAGGACGTGCCCACTCCAGTGGTGCAGACTTTGAATGGCCCAACTTAATAAAAATCACAGCTGATTTCTCCCATCATTTCCACCTTTTTTAGCTGCTAAAAATCACCCTGTTCTCCTCTGGCTCCCAGAGAGCAGCCCAGGGTGGGTCTCACAGAGATGAGAAGCTGAAGTTCATTAGGGCTGGGTGGGTTTTGAGTTCCATCCCTGCAGTTTTTTTGCTGGTGGTGGGTTGGAAACTGTGGGGTTTGTATCAACTGACAGCAAAAACTTCCTTCAGAAAGGGAGGTTTTGGCTCATCCCAGCAGGTTTGGGGTTTCTGTGATCTCCTGGAGCTGCTCACAAAGATGTTCTGGTAAATTAGGAAGTATCTGACAAAAGGATGACTCCCCCAGGCCCCTGAGCAGTGAAAGTGACACTGGCAAAGCCCAAATTCAGTGACTGCAGCTCCCCAAACCGTGTTAGATTTAAGCCCCATTATCAAAGCCCATTTCTGGATATGCCTGGATCATTCTCTCCTCACAGACTCGACAGATTCCAGAGGAAGAACTGAAGTTTCTCACTTCAATCCACATGAAAACTCCAACATTTTTCTCAGAAGAAAGGGAATTTCTAATGGGCTGGGACACTGCAAAGCCTGCATTAATATTTATCTGACAGCAGAGTCTGGCTCTCAGTAAAGCTCCCTCTCCCAAAAAAGCAGCAGTGAAATCCCCCAAGGTTCTTCCCCCTTTTTCATCCTCCTGCCCTCATTTTGGTGTTGGTTTCCCAAATCCCTGTGGCTCCTCTTAAGGAAAAAAAGCCCCTCTCAGTTGCCAGGGAAACAGGGAGCAGGGAATTGGCAGCTCCAGCACTGCTGAGAGGAGCTGCAGGGAGGCAGCTGGGGCTGGAGTCAGGGAGGGAAAGTCCTGGAGCACGGACACAGCTCTGCCCACCCCGGCCAGCTCCTGGATTTTGCATTATCCCAGTGAGACCTTCCCAGCCTTCTCCTTTTTCCTCCAGATCTTCCAGCCCAGCTTGGCTGGGCCCAGCCTGGGGGAGTGGGATGTGTCCCTGCCCATGGAATGGGATGAGTCCAAACTCTTCCAACCCAAACCAGGCTGGGGTTCTGGGGTTCTTTCCTCCCACTGCACAGCTTCCACCACCTCAAGAAATCCCACACACCTTGGGTGTCCACGCATCCCAAAAATCTCATTTATCACTCAGAGATGGGGCAGAACCTCCTGGTTTTGACCAAAAAAACCACCCTGCACCCCCCTCCTCAGCTGAGCACCTGCCTTGTTCTGAGGAAAAGGTTCTCCTTCAGTTCACCAATATTTACTTGTATTTTATAATTATAATGTAAATATTATAATCATAAAAATTAGAATTAAAAAATTATAATAATAAAAAACCACTCCCTTCTTAAAATTCTCTCACCTTTAGCTTTCAGGGATTTTTTAATACACATAATCCCCAATATTGAAAAAATACTGTTTTAAAAACAGACCTTAAAAAAAACATGTATTTTTAAAAAATACACTTTTTTTAAATACCCATTTAAAATAATATTAAAATACAGATTTTAACATTTAAAATTATTTTTAAATCTGTATTTTAATAAATGATTAAAATTATTTTATTAAATTATTTAAAATCTGCATTTTATTAAAAATACAGATTTTAAAATTTATTTAAGATTTTAAAACACGGATTTAAGGAAAAAAACCCTCCAAAACCCAATCCAAAAATGCTGCCCCAGCACTAAGATGGCTCTGGAGGCAGGAGGGAAATTTTGGCTGGAAAACTCAGTCAGGTCCCATTTCCGTGGCGGTTTCGGGTATGAGCAAAGCCTCTATTTATAACAAAAAGGGGAAACAAGAGGGACAAGGGCTAAAAGCTCTAAGTTCAGCTATCAAACACAACTATTTGCACCATGATAAGGAGAAGCCAGCTCTTGCTTCCATGCCAGCTGTTTCCCTGTCTCCGCAGGAATCCTGCTCTGCGGAAGCCAGCCAGGCTGGGAACTGTCATGTGCCAACCAGGCGTGCTGAGCCCAGGTCACTCTCCTGGGGCTGGGGCTGTCCCAGCCCGTGAGGCCAGCACATTTCCCATGGCATGGCAGCAGGGCTGGCCCCGGGCTCCGTGGTGCCCTGAGGGGACGGTGCCCGCTGGGACTTACGGGATTTTCCGGGCGGCAGCGCCATCGGCGGAGCGCAAAGGGAAGCTGCTCCAGAGGCAGTCGGCTGCCAAGCAGCTGTGGCAGCGTTTGAGCTCAAGGTGGTCGGGCAGAGAAACCAGTCTGAGGGTGGGTGAGAGGAGATGAGAGCACGGGGAGCGGTGGGAGAGGCGGGAAGGGTGGGAGAACGGATGGGGGAAGAGCGTCCGAGCGGGGAAAGGGGACGGAGGAGGCGTTGAAAGGGAGATTCAGACAGGTGAGGAATAAAGGGAAATGTGAGAAAAGGAAAAAGGGTGGAAGGAGATGAAGAGAAACAATGTAAGAGACATGTAAGGTATTCCTGAGTTAGGCATTCCTAATCCCAAGCACTCCTCCCGAGGACACAGCGGAACCGGCACCTCCTGGCAGAGCAATTCAGGAGCAAAGAACACCAAAAACCCTAAAAGAAATCCCTAAATCAACTGGCCGGGTGATCCTGCTGCACTCCACAGCTGGATTTCTTCCCCAGAATTCTCCTCCTCTGCGCTGCCTGAGGGCTGGGAATTAAATCTTCCAGGTACAAGGTTTGGAGCCACTCAACATGGACCCCAGGGCCAAGGTCAGTGCCTGGCACACCAAAACCACCCCTGCTGGAGGGAAAGGCTGGAAGTGACTCCAGTTTTGGACTTTGCAATGCTCACAGGATTATGGAGCAGAACTCCATAAAAGCCAAAAGAAGTCCCAAAGGATCCAGCACTCTGAGCTGCATCCTGAGTATCAGTACTGGGAGCTGAGGGTGGTGGTTGGAGTGGGACACCCAAGGGATGGAAAAGAGGTGACTGCCAACCAACCCTGGGAAGTGATCCTGCCTTTTCCATAAATAAAACTAAAAAAAAAAGGAATATTAGGAAAGAGAGAGTCAAGCGTGGAATGGTGAGAGGGTGACAGCAGGTTTGGGGGAGGGAAGTGGCCTTTCCAAAGAATCCAACGTCCCATTCATGGCAGCACAGAAGGAATGTGCTGCTGGAAGAGAGAGGTCACGGGATGGGAGCCCCAGCCTGGCTGGGTCCATGGGAATGCTCAGTGACATTGTGGAGAAGAGGAATGGCACAAGGAAACACATCCTCAAGCTCATCCTGCCCCTGAGAGGCTCCTTCCACCTCAAACCACCATTCCTTCCCGTGCCACTGGGCTGAGAGGGCAGGGAGGGATTCCCTGGAGGGAAGAGCTGTCCCGCAGTGGCATTCCCAAGGATCCGTACCGGAGCGTGGAGTGGCGGCCGGAGCGGGACGCGCTGTTCCCCACGGGAGAGGGCAGGTTGCTGCCCCTGTGCAGGTCCTCGATGGAGCGGCTCCAGGGCTTGGACTTGTCCATGGAGCTCTCCACGCTGCTCTCCAGGCTCTCAAAGTCAAACCTGCAAGGAAAAGGAAATTCCAAGGCTGGGTTAGGCGGGAGAGGCGCGCGCGGAGTTCTCCTTCCCGCTGCAGGTTTTGCTGGAATCACAGAGCCACTGGACAAAGCCAAACGGGACAAAAGCAAAGGAAAAGATCTCCAAGACCATCAAATCCAAGTGATTCCCCAGCGCTGGGAAGGTCCCTTCCCACCCAAACCGTTCCAGGGTTCTGTGATCCCAACAGGTGGAATAATGATGGAAAAGGAGAGTTGTGGTGCTGGAGCGACGTGGAAAAGTCCAGGGAAACAGGATGAGCTTCACAAGGGGAAGGAAATTCCACAACAGGTGGGAAAGCCCTCCAAGAACATGGAATCCAACCATTCCCAGCCTTGCCAAGACCACCAGTAGGCCTTGTCCCCAAGTGCCACATCCACAGGGCTTTGAATCCCTCAGGGACACATCTTCAAACAAACAAACAAACAAACAACTTCTTCAACATAAAATAAATCCAACACTGACTGTTGCTGAGGAATATCCCTGCCTGGAAGGAAAAGCTGGGGATTCTGGGAGCTCTCTCCAGTGAATCTCCATAAATCAGCTGTGCCAGTACCACTTTGGTGTCCTCCATCCCAGTTCGACCCCACAAACCTCCCACATTCAAATATCACCACCATCATCCCTGATTCCCTGATTTCTGACTCCTTGCCCGTTGTTCTGCTATTCCAAGCAGGAATTGCTTGTTCCCCTTCCAGCTCCTGAGGTTATTACTCATGTTCCCCATGCGAGAGGGGAAAAACCCAGCGAGCTCCTTGCGTTCATTTGTATAAATTTAGGAAGAAAGGCTTTGTACAAACATTTCTTTTTGCTGTGCACGGTTTTTTCCAGTGGGTAACATTTGAAACCATAGGATTTTCCCTCATAAATTTTCCTGCAGCTCCACCACAAATCTCTTTTCTGGGCAGTGACGGACGTAAATCTGATGGCAGCCTTGCTAAAAATAAATTATCGGCTCTCCCCAGCTCGAGTTTCTACTCCAAAATTATCTTTAACCTAAGGCTTCTCTTCCATTTTTATAGAAAAAAAATCTGCTAAGATATCCTGAGTGAATGTGGATCAATTCCCCATGCCTGGAGCTACCCACAGTCAGCTTGGATGGGGTTTGGAGCACCCTGGGGTTGGGAAGGCTCCCTGGCCATGGCAGGGGTGGGCTTGAAGGTCCCTGCCAGCCCAAACCAGTCTGGGCTGATTCCATCATCATAAAACAAAGTCTCGGCTGAAGATCTCCACTGAAAGCTGATTTTCCCCACTGGTTTTTCAGAGCCCATCTCATGATTTATAACCCAAACAACTAAACCTGATCCCAGCGTCCCAGATGTCAGAAACAAACTCTTGTTTCCAATCTTCCCAACTCCCAAAACTGCCCAGCACCCCAGCCCTGCCTGCCAGTGCCGGGAATCCCTTGGAGCACAGCAGGAATACAAAGCCCTGGGCCCAAACACCAACTGCAAACCTATTTTCAAGGAACCCTGCATCTTTCCACGCATTGTGGGATGGGCTCTCCATCTCAGATGCTCAGAGACCAAAGATAAAAAATTTGAACAGAGATGAATAATCTCAAGGTTTAAATTCAGGTTGTTTTTGGGTTTTTTTTTTTGTCTGCTGTGATGAAACAATTCCAGACTCACATCAAGATTTCCTCTGCCTTCAGGCCCACAGAATCATGGAATTATTGAGGCTGGCAAAGACCAGAACCACCAAGCACTTCCATGCCCACCAAACCACCTTTTGAACAATTCATGGGGGAGTGACCCCAGCACTGCCCTGGGCAGCCTGTTCAATGCTTAGCCCCTTTGGAATGAAGGAATATTCCCTAAAATCCATGTATTTCCTGGCAGGAGATCCCAGGAATGGTCTCACTTACGTGACTGCATACTGGGCAAAGGACAGGTACTCCACCAGCACATCCAGGCCTTTGTTCTCCTCATTGAGGAACTCCCTGACCCACCTGTGAGAGAAACACCAGACATTAGAGCCTTTGGGATTCCCTGAAACCCTCAGAAAAACCCGAGGCAGAGCCACTGCAGCACTCTGAGCAAAAAAAAAAAAAAAAAAGGGTTTTCAAAGTGATTTAGAGGACTTTAAAGAGTCCTTTAGATGCCTTTCCAAATGTACTGAAATGAGGGGTTTTTTTGCAGCACTGTGAAGGTCAACTCCTAACACAGGGACTTGGCTCAGTTTTTACCTCATCCTGATTTCCAGCAGGCTGTAAAAGCAGGAAAAGAATCTCTGAGGGATACCCTGGGTGTACATTTAACAGCAATTTTGCCTCCTTTTTTTTAAAAGGTGTTCACCTGTCACAGTGAATTCTGGCCCCTGGGTTTTGCAAAATAATTCAGGTAAGTCTGTTATGTTCCAAAGCTTTGATTATGCCAAGAAAAATCTGAAAATCCATCAATCAGGGGGCAAAGTGAGGGGGAAAGGGAACCTCAGCACAGCCCCAGCTCTTCTCTGAACCCCAAGTGGGGCAGCAAATCCCTGGGAGGGGTTGGATGCCACTGGAATGAGAGAATCTAGGGAGAGAAATGGGAATTCCAGGCTCGTGGGGAGAGGGAATTCACCACCTCTGACTGATTCTGCTCTTCAGGAGGGACATTTTTTATCATTTCCCTGCAAAAATAACCAGCCTGGTGTTTCACAAAATGTGTTTTGGAAAGAATCCCTCGGCCAGGGGCCCTAAGGAAATGAGCACTGGTGCTGTGCCCTCTTTTCTTGCCCTGGGGCAGCAGCCAGGTTCTTCCTGCTCATCCTGAATCCAGGAGCACCCAGGGATGCCCTGAGCCTCTGGGGGGGAATCCCTGGTGCTGGAAAAGGAGGGAACACCTGGCAGGGCTGCGGGAGGAGTTTCTGGGATGGTGAAGCTCCAAGGAAGGTTTCCATCCCCACGCTGGGACTGCAATTCCATCCACAGCTTAAAATACCCCCATTCCCTCAAAATCCCAGCAGAGTCCCAAAAAATCCACGGAACTGAGCTGGACACAGGGTGTGACCATGGAGGAAACCACTGGAAAAGCTCCCTGGCTGATGCCCCAGTGCTGGACCAGCTTCTGGTCCCACAGGAAGGTGAAAGTGGTGGGAATGAGGACGGGAAAAGGGATGTCTGATAAAAACCTAAACTCTGATAAAAACAAAACCTCTGGCAATTCTGCTGCAGCAATCTGGGATGGATTTGCTGCTGTGTGGATAAATCCTGGTGCTGCTATTCCCAGCCAGGCTCCATGTTAAAGCTATGAGACAGCAAGGGGGGGCGATACATAAATTTACAGTTAAATTTAAAATGAAAAAATTAAATAAATTAATACACATTTTTAAAATGATGATTTACTAAAATTAATTCATTATTTTTTTAATTTAAAATTTAAAAATTATATTTGAAAATTTATTAAATATATATGCAAATTTTTATGTATTTATTCTGGACACTGCTTCACTCCCTGTGCTCTGACTGACTCCAACCTCTCCCTAGCCCTCAGAAAAATGTGGATGAATCCATCAGGAAAGGATTAAAGCTGAATTATCCTCTTGAGATGCCCAGCTCCCCTTAACTAAGCCCATCAGGCTTTAATTAGCAATCAAGTGGCATCACTTATTGACATGCAAAGGGGTGCATTCTCAAAGACAGACACCTTTAGAATTCAAAATTTAATTATTAAATAATTAAAAATAAATTAATGAATAAAATCAATTTTAAAATAAAATTAATAAAAATAGAAATAATAAAAATATAAGTAATAAGAATGAAATTGAAGCAGAGGCATCAAAAACTCTCACCCAATGTGGTTTGTCCTCAAGGAAATTTCCAGTTCTCGGAGCACCTGAGTTGACTCCTGGACTCGTCTCCTGAATTTCTGCAATGGAATGAGCAGCAAAAATAACAATTAGGCTCTATTAAAAAATATCAACAGCTCACCCAGCACAGAGGGAATGAAGAAGACACGGGGGAAACTGAGAACTCCTCTGAATCCCCAGGAATGCAGCAACAACAGCCCAGCAGTCAACAAAAACACGTGTGGAGAAACCCCTTCTGTTCCCAGCAACATCCTGGAGCTTCCAGGATTAAGGAAATTAAAAGCCTGGAGATAAATAAACATTTCCTTATAAGCCAAGCTTTGGTTTAACACCAAACTTTCTCCTGAAGATTGCAGAGAGCCAGCGGGGGCACCTCAATCCCATCTGGAGCAGGACTGGAGGATCCTGTTCTCCCTGCCCATGGGAAGGGGCTGAAACAGCTGGAGAAATCCCTCTGGGGCAGCTCTTTTGGCACATTCTCCTTCCTGAGCAAGGTAAACGAGAGCTAGAGGGGTGAGGAGGGATAAGGGCAGGGATACTGGGAAGGAATACTGGGATACTGGGATACTGGGAAGGAATTCCCGGATGTGAGAGGCCAGGTGGAGCCGTGCAGCAAAACCAGTGCCAGCACCTCAATGGCAGCAGGAATCCTGGTGGGATGAGCTCTCCCATCCCTGTGGAAACCTTCAGCAGGAATCCTGGTGGGAAGAGCTCTCCCATCCCTGCAGGAAACCTTCAGTAGGAACTCCAGAGGGATGAGCTCTCCCATCCCTGCAGGAACCGTGGTGGGATGAGCTCTCCCATTCCTGCAGGAACCTTAACTCCAGTGGGATGAGCTCTCCCATCCCTGTGGAAACCTTCAGCAGGAATCCCGGTGGGATGAGCTCTCCCATCCCTGCGGAACCCTGGTGGGATGAGCTCTCCCATCCCTGAGGAAACCTTCAGCAGGAATCCCGGTGGGATGAGCTCTCCCATCCCTGCGGAACCCTGGTGGGATGAGCTCTCCCATCCCTTTCCGTGTCAGAGCGGCTGAGCAAAGGCTGTGAGTGATCTGGAATGACCCAACAACAGGCAGGAAACCAGGGCAGTTATTTTTAGGCCCTTTGGGTTTGTCCTTTGTCCCGGAGGCCCTGGGTAAGAAAGGCTCCAATGTGAGCCCACGGAGCGAAGCCAAACGCGGAACAATCTCCAAACCCTGCGGAGGAAAAGCACAAAGACCCCGTTCACCGGGCTGGGAAACAACATCCACACAGGGAAACCTCAGGGTTTCCTAGGAAATGGCTCCCTGCTCCTGGCTGGGGGCTCCAACCAGAGCAGTGTCAGAGCCCAGGACATCCCTCTGGCTGCCCTGGGTGATTCCAGACCCTGGCAGGGGCTCAGAGACCTTGGCACGGAGTCACAGACACCTGTGCCTTCCATTTTAGCCCATGGAAACAATTCCCAACTTTGTGTGAAGGTTCACAAGCCACAAGGGTTTGAGTAGAGTGATAGTGAATTTGTCACAGGGTGAAAAAGTAAAATTTTGGGGATTTAGAATGGGGGTTCAAGAGGCAAGACAGAGGAATCTGGGTGTGTCCTGTCCTTCTTCTTCTTCTTCTTGTCCTCCATCTTCTGCTGGGATGGTGACACTTTGGATTGGTTTAGAGTAGAGACAAACTGTCTAACATAGGTGATAGGTATTGGAAAATTATTGTAAATAAAGCACACATAGTTCTTAGTATAAAAAGCCACCACCACCCCAAGGAATTGTCACTATGGATGGAGCTGATCACCATAGAAGGAACTGATCACCAAGAAAGGGAGCTGATCCCTATGGATGGAGCTGATCACCATGGATGGAAATTGTCTCCATGGATGGAAATGATCACCATAGAAGGAACTGATCACCATGGATGGGAGCTGATCCCCATGGATGGAGCTGATCCCCATGGAGGGGAGCTGATCCCCATGGATGGAGCTGATCCCCATAGAAGGAACTGATCACCAAGAATGGGAGCTGATCCCCATGGATGGAGCTGATCCCCATGGATGGAGCTGATCACCAAGAATGGGAACTGATCCCCATGGATGGAGCTGATCCCCATGGATAGAGCTGACCACCATGGACAAACAGTGCACTCGGCTGCACTGAGCCTCTGCCAGGCAAATTCCCAGAGAAAAGGACTCAGACCTCGGACACCCTTTCCCAGGGGTGAGCAAAGAGCCACCAGACAGGGGTTTAGCCAAAGCCAGGCCTAGAGCCCAGCTCAGAGACAGTGTGTCGGGTTATTTGCTGAAGCCAACATTATTAAAACAGGCTGTGCTCCTTGTCAGATGGTCCTGGGCTTCCCAACATCTGCTCTCCTTCCCAAGCTGGAAAACTGCAGCAAATTCCCAATTTCTCTCTGCTTCTCCCTGCAACTTTGCAGGGCATTTGCACAAAGGCAGGAAGGAACCTGGACCCCAGGACCATCCTGGTTGAGGAATGAGGGACAGGCAGGAGGAAACAGGATGCTCCTCACCTTCCTGGTCACTGCTGGGTCCAGATATCCTTTCAGCTTCTGGATGTAAGTGTGTGGAGGATTCTTCACTTGGAATCTTTCCTGGAAAACAGGCAGGAATAAACATCAGCCATTTTTCTGTATTTACTTTACCCAGAAAACACGTGCACCACGTACATATTAAACCATATATATTTATAATACTTTCTCTTCCTAAGTGGATAATCTATGCATGCAAATAAAATAGATTTAAATGGATCTTGATATTTATATCAACAGTATAAAAAGACACCTTAAACATTCAGTGGGAATTGTGAATTTTAGGTGCACATCCATCTGAAGTTCCAGGGTTTCTGCTCAGCAGGAGCACGGAGAGGAAGAAGAAGGGTCAGGAGAGGAGATGCATGCACCAACACAAAATCCTTTTGGGAAAAACCTTCCACTGTCCCAGGTGCTCCAATCCCTGTCCAGCCTGGCCTTGGGCACTGCCAGGGATCCAGGGGCAGCCCCAGCTGCTCTGGGAATTCCAGCTCAGCCAGGAATTCCCAATGTCCCACCCATCCCTGCCCTCTGGCACTGGGAAGCCAGTCCTCAAGGTCCCAACTCCTCCTGCAGGGATCACTCCATCTCCAATCAGACCCCTCTCAGCCCCAGAGCACAGATTTTGGTGACAAACACCAAAGCTCTGTTTTCTGAGAGCTCCCTGATTTTTCCCTGCTTTCCCAGTGTCCAGCTGGAAGTTTATCCCACCAGAGCTGCTGTGGAACACGAGCTGTTCCCTGGGCAGTGTGCTGTGTCCAAACCTCCTCACAGCATTCCCAAACTTTCTCATCCTACTTGTATCTTGGAAGAACTTTAAGCTATTCTAGCCCTTTCCCCGGAGGAAAGATCTCATCCCAATCTCCTGAAATCTCCTCTTTTATCTGAAACCTCCCTTTATTAGGTCAGGATGCAATTCTGACTGCATTATCCCGAGCTTATTCCAGAATGAACAGGACACTGCTGCCCAGTTACCAGAACTGTCTGAACACCACCAGTTCTTCCTGTTATTATCTTGCTGCTTGCTGGAAAAGAAGCGATCCATCATGGCCAGCAGGAAAGAAATGGAAGGAAAATCTCTTCTGTGAGCTCCACCAGCCCTGGTGGGAGCTCTGGAAGTCACAGAGCACTCATGGCTCTCCTCTTTTACAGCTGGATTCTTTTTCCATGCACCTCCACACGGCTCTGGAATTGGCATTTCCTATTTTATCTAAAAAACAGCTCAGGAAATGCAAAGTTCTTCCCCGAGGGTTCTTCTCTGGACAAAGTGACACCAGCAGGGTCTGCCCTGCTCCAGCGTCGTGGATCCTTCCTGGCTCTTTCTCGGGGATTGAGAGAGCCAGGCTCACCCCAGTGGCTCCCATGGGGCACACGGAGATTCCCTGGAACCCCAGAGTGGTTTGGGTTGGAAAAGCCCTCAAGGATCCCCCAGTTCCATCCCCTGCCACCTCCTCCTGGCAGCAGCGTCCCGTCCCAACAATGCTCCACGTTCCCTCTCCCATTTATTCCCCACTTTCTTCTGGCAGAGCTGTGTTCAGTCCAGACCCCCAGAGGAGCTCTTCTGCTGTTATGGATTAATCCCTCTTCCCAAGTAATCCACCCTCATCTGCTGAAGTGACAGGAGCTTTTCCCAACCACCAGCTTTAATTGCCTGGAATCCTCAAAATGAAACGTTTAAAGAGACTCAAGGAGCACATTTAGCAGTCTGGGATGCAGCTACTGGATGGTTTTGTTTGTTTTCTTCAAACCTGGCTGTAATTATGTATTTATGTAACAATCTCTGCAGCAGCCTCGTGTAAAAAGATGCTGCTCATTCTTGTGGAGTGGAATTATTTGGGTTAAAGGACTTTCCAGACATTGCCCATGAACAGCAAACTCCAGCAAGGCTCCTACCTGAGGAGTGACCAAAAATTGCTCGTGGTAAACATCTCCTAGGCCTGGAAACATTTTTACAGCCCCCTCAAGTGTTTCTTTTTTGCTGGTTTGGCAAGCTAGGAGGGATTAGCCTTTAAAATTGCCCTTTCCTGGCTATGAGTCCTGTCTGGGTTTATCCAGCTCGGAGTGTTTTATATTAGAGGCTGATTAGGAAGCTGCAAGAGCCAGGCTGTGCAGTGAGGCCTCCAAGTCACCCTGGATGTCTGGTCACAGCCACCCTCTTCCCAAAAATCTGACTGGGAGCTCCCAGGGGTTGGGAATGGAGCTGATTGCAGGCTGATCTTACTGGAATGCACCAGGATCCTCTCATGATCCCCCTTGGGAGCATCCCAGTGCCCACACTTCCCAAGGCACTGCTGTGCCTCAGAAACCATAATTAAAGAGTTAAAAATCCCTGCTTTTTTTCCTGTCAGCTCCTCCCCTCCACTTCTGGCAATTCCCACCCACTCCTTGGCCAGCTCTGCTTCCAAACCCAGGATTTAACACCATCTGAGTGACGAGGTCAGGCATTTTCACCACACACACACACAAAAAAAAAAAGGCCTAAAATCCGGATTGGAGCGGCCAAACCTTGCTCAGCAAATGCTGTGGGGTGACATCACGACTGGGACGTGGTGGCTTCCCTGGATTGAGCCATTCAGACACAACAAAGTTCCTAAATCCTGGTGAAACCCTCTTTATCTGCCCTACGTGACTGCTGTGAGCTGCAGCGTTATCTGCAGGCTGGAAGGACAGGGGCACGGGGCAGCAGTGGCTGCACACTGCCTTTGTCAGCCACCTACAAAGCAAACCAGCTTAATTCCCAAGGATAAAGGTCCTTCCTGGCTTGGAAAATCCCTGGGGAGAGGTGTTGTAAGGCAGGATGGAACAGCACAGGGAATGCAAGGACAGGGAGCAATGAGATGAGCTGGGCCCAGCACCTTCCTCTGGGGGGATAAATGGGGAGAATTCACTGGGATTAAATCCTGAGAGGGATTTGGCACAAGGGATGGAGGGACAGGAGCCAGGGAATGGCTCCCAGTGCCAGAGGGCAGGCATGGATGGGACATTGGGAATTGGGAATTCCTGGCTGGGCTGGGATTCTCAGAGCAGCTGTGGCTGCCCCTGGATCCCTGGCAGTGCCCAAGGCCAGGCTGGAGCAGCCTGGGATAGAGGAAGGTGTCCCACCATGGCAAGGGTGGGATTGAATGGCTCTGAAGTCCTTTACAACCCAGCCCATTCCATGATTCCATAATTCAGTGGAAAAGGCTGGATGCAGGAGCACAACAGCTCTCCTGTGCCTCCTTCACCCAGAATTAGCACTTTCTTTTCTGATGGACAGAAAAGGACAGAAAAGGACAGAAAAAAGGGGGGCAGGGGGGGCTTTGCTTCATCAGCCAAGAGGAACTGCTGGACCTGTGCACTTCCTCCTCCTCCTCCTCCACGTGATCCTACAAGGAGCCTGACACATCTCCTGGTCACCAGCTCTGGAAAACACATTCGCTCCGGAACCAGGAAATTGTGCCTTCCCCAACAGCCCTTGGCTCCCAAAGCCACTCAGGGCATTTTTCTGCATTAGCCCATCTGTTATTCCCATTATTATCATGATCCTCACTAAGCTGTTTCATTCCTGGGATTCACAGATGCTGGGGAAGCACCCGAGTCGGGATGAGAATCCCACAGAACCCCACGGACTGGGACAGTAGGGGAGGAGATGGACAAGGAGTTGGGGAGCAGAGTCTCAAACACATCATGAACATGGTGCAGAATTCCCCATCTCCCACAGATCCAGAGGGTGGCTCCGTCCTGTCCCAGCAATCCAGCCATTCCCAGCAGCAGGACAACGTGTCACTGTGGAAGTGTCCTTGTGGAATGATATATAATATTTATATATTCCAGGGCACTATTTATATACTCTGAATATATATATTTTATATATTATTTTTATATATTATATACATATTATTATATATGCATTATTATATCTATTATATTATTATATATTTATAATTTTATATTACATGCAATATTTTTATTATATTTATATTTAAGATATGTATAGATATAATATACTTATATATTCCAGGGCAATATTTATATACTGTGAATACATATTATATTTTATATGCTATATATATTATTATTATTATTTTTATATATAATATTTATGTATTCCAGGGCAATATTTCTATATTGTGAATATCTATTATATTTTATATGTTATATATAATATAACTTCTTCTTCTTCTTGTTTTGTTATTGTTGTTGTTATTATTATTGTTAATAATAATAATAATAATAATAATAATAATAATTATTATTATTATTATTATTACTATTATTTATATTACTATTAGTAGTCATATTATCATATAATATTTATATATTCCAGGGCAATATTTCTATACTGTGAATATGTACTATATTTTTATATGTGATATTTATTATTGTTAAGAAGAAGAAGAAGAAGAAGAAGAAGAAGAAGAAGAAGAGTAATAATAATAATAATAATAATAATAATAATAATAATAATAATAATAATAAATTCCAGGGCAATATTTCTATAATATTTCACACCCCATATGCTGCATTTTGGTGCTTTCAGTGGCACCTGCTCACACTGCTGTGACTGAGGGGGGTGGCAGCAGCCCCAGGGAGCTGTGCCAGACCCCAGGCTGTCCCCCGTGCCCAGTGTGTCCCATGGGATGGCTGCCAGGGCCAAGGTGGCACTTGGTCCCCTGGCCCTGCTGGCTCCTCAGTGCTGCTCCACCAGCCCTGCTTCCCTGCCTCTCCAAAGGATGGGAAGGGCCCATCCAAGGGAAGGGACTCATCCCAGCCCGGGGGTGGACTGACTGGGAATTGTGCAAGGAGATTACTCCAGATTGCAAATTTCCTCCCCATCTGCTCAGGCTGCTGTCTCAGCCCATGCTGGGCAGTGAATCAGCAGCAGCTGCAAAGGGTGGATCAGCTCCGAGGGGGAATTTGCACATCCAGGCTGGGATCAAACAGCTCCTGCCTGTCCCACTGCCAGCAGGAGCTCAGCACGGAGCTCACACCTCTGCAGGGAACAGCCTGGCACACATCATGGAATCACAGAGTGGACTGGCTTGGGAGGAACCCTAAAGCCCACCCGGTGCCACCCCTGCCACGGCAGGGACACCTCCCACTGTCCCAGCTGCTCCCAGCCCTGTCCAGCCTGGCCTGGAGCACTGCCAGGGATGGGGAATCTGCAATCACTCACAGCAGCTCCTGCAATTTTTAATGTCTCAGTAAACTGGATCTTTAAATAGCTCAAGCTTTACATTCTCTGCACAGGAAACTCACGGGGAAAAAGCAATTCTTCATTAAGCTTTACCTTAAGGTACCTGTGCAATGAATTTAAACTGCCAGAGGGCAGGGTTAGATGGGGTATTGGGGAAAAAACCCTTCCGTGTGAGGGTGGGCAGGCCCTGGCACAGGGTGCCCTGGGAAGCTGTGGCTGCCCCTGGATCCCTGGAAGGGCTCTAGGCCAGGCTGGACAGGGCTTGGAGCAGCCTGGGATGGTGGAAGGTGTTCCTCAGGCTGGAACTGAATGGGCTTTAAAGTCCCTCCCAGCCCAATTCCAGTCTGGAATTCCATGACTGTGTCAGGCACCCCACCACTGTGTCAGCTGAATAGGAAGTGTCCCATAAATGTCCTTATCCCAGTGTCCCTGACCTCCTGCCAAACTCTCACCCTGGTTCTGCTGAGCTTACATCCCAAGGGAACATCCCACTTTCCCAGTGCTGGATCAATTATCTTCATTAGCCATTACTGCTGAACTTCATGGCATTTTGCTGCTGGCTCCCAAATTCAAATCCCACTTTGTCAAATTTCATTTTTCCCCCAAAATGCCATTCTTGTTGATCCACCACATCCTGCTGATTGCTGCACACCCTGCACAGCTCACCAGGAGATGCCTCAGCATCTGGCACTGCCTAACCCAGGTTGTTCCCAGCCTCTGGAGGTGAACAGGGGCTCAGCCTCCTGTCCCTGGAGGTGGCAGCTCCAGCTGTCACCACGGAGCATGACGTGGGCAGCCAGACACTGCCTGGACTGAGATCATCTGCTCATTTGTTCACTTGATCATTTGATCATTTGATCATTTAAACATTTGCTCATTTGCTCATTTGTTCATTTGCTCATTTGCTCACTTGATCATTTGTTCATTTGAACATTTGCTCATTTGATCATTTGATCATTTAATCATTTGTTCATTTATTCATTTGATCATTTGTTCATTTGACCATTTGCTCATTTGATCATTTGACCATTTGCTCATTTGCTCACTTGATCATTTGTTCATTTATTCATTTGTTCATTTGCTCATTTGATCATTTGATCATTTAATCATTTGTTCATTTGATCATTTGTTCATTTATTCATTTGTTCATTTGATCATTTGCTCATTTGATCATTTGTTCATTTGTTCATTTGATCATTTGTTCATTTGATCATTTGCTCATTTGCTCCTTTGCTCATTCAATAATTTCTTCTCATTTGCAAGACTCTGAGCTCAGGCTGAGGCTGTGCAGGGCAAACCCAGCAGCGCTCAGCAGCCAGAGGGAGTCCAGGATGGAAGCATCAGAGGGGAAAGGGATATCCCTCTGTGAGGTGGCATCCAACAGCTCCTGCCTGCCCTGCTGCCAGCACAGACTCCAGCCCAGAGCTCACAGCCCTCTGGGACATGGAGAAACACAAATCAGGGAATGGCAGAACCCCAGGATGGGCTGGGGTGGCTGCAGCTGTCACTGCAAGGCCTCTAGGAGCGGTTACCAACAAGGGAGCAGAAGGAATGAGTGTCTGAAGCTCCTGGGAACGGGAGTTTCCTGGGTCCTGCAAGGTCCTGCAAGGTCCTGCAGGGCCCAGGGACGCTGTGGATGGAGCAGCTGGGAAGAGGCATCTCCCAAGGCTCTCCAGAGCTCCTCACCTGGTCACAGATGAGCTCCCACTTCTTCTCGTTGTCGTACTGCCGCAGGAGCCGGGCTTTGTCGGGAGGCAGGTTCATGGCATTCTGTGGAGAGACAGCAGCACTGTGAGGAGGGATCAGCCACAGCCAGACCCACTGCAGCACACCAAGGCAGCGTGGCTGAGGCTGCTGAATGTTTCCTGTGAATTCCTGATGCCAGAGCTGCTCAGGAACGTTCCCTCCCCGTGTTGGTTTTGGCCCCAAAAGCGCCCGTGAATCACCAGGCACCCAAGGGCAGAGCTGGGACACACGAGGTGAACGACCAAGGGCCAGCCCTGAGCTCCAGCTCCTGGGTTTTTAGGAAAAAAACGTTCCCTGTGAGGGTGGGCAGGCCCTGGCAGAGCTTCCCAGAGCAGCTGTGGCTGCCCCTGGATCCCTGAGTGTCCCAGGCCAGGCTGGACAGGGCTTGGAGCAGCCTGGGATGGTGGAAGGTGTCCCTGCCCATGGGATGAGCTGTAAGGTCTCTTCCAAGCCAAACTAATTTTGGATTCTGTGACCATCCACCTCCATCCAGCAGAGAAGACAGGATTCCCTGAGCTGTCACAGCACAGGAGCCACTCTGTGTCCCATTCCCTTCCCCTGAGAACATTCCCAAGGGAAACAGCTCCCACTGCAGCTGGGGCTGCAGGACAGTCCTCTCCCAACAGGACCATGAAACACCACTCCATTTCACTCCAGCAGCCATCCAGGCTGGAAAAGCCACCACACACCACCTTATCTGGATGACACAGATCCTGCAGTCAGGATTGCTGCTGCCCAAGCCCAGAGATAACAATCCCAGACTGTGAGTGACAGGAGTCAGAAGGAAGGGGAGAGGCAGCAATTACTTGATCCCTATCGTTCCTGGCTCCTTTGATGTGAGCTCTCCTTCCAGGACAGCTCTCTGGGAAGGGCGGCTTTCCCAAGAGCCCTGTCTCGGAATGTGCAGCATAACTGTCCTGCCTGTGCTCCTGGGGAAGCCAGGAACAGCTGGAGAGCTCTGCAAACACCAGGTCTGGAAGGGATCCCCATCAGCCCAGCAAGGCTGTTTCTTGGCACAGCAAGGCCAAGTGGTGGGTGGAGAATCTGCTGAGCACCTCTTGGGCTCCAGCATCTCCTGGGCTGCAGCTGGAATCCCCAGAGTGGCCCCAGTTAACCCAGTTAACCCTGGGGACCACAGGCCTCTGGCTGCCCATTCCCAGTGAGGAAGAGCTGGCCAGTCCCGGTGGCACCGGACACAACAATAAATCAAGGTTCTGGACTTAAATCCCGCTCCAGGAGCACCTTCCCAAGGACTGTGACACACAACCTCCAGATTTATTCCAGCAGGAGGTCCTGGGGATCCCTGGAAGCACCCCAGACCCACCCTCTGCCCAGACTTCCTTCATTTCCTTGGGAAGGGAAGGGAAGGGAAGGGAAGGGAAGGGAAGGGAAGGGAAGGGAAGGGAAGGGAAGGGAAGGGAAGGGAAGGGAAGGGAAGGGAAGGGAAGGGAAGGGATGTGGACAAGCAGCACCTGAGGGGATCAGCCAACCAGGACACCTCACTGACACCTGGAAAATGGGAATTTAAGGAAGCTCCTGGCAGGGCCACAGGTGCCAAGGGTGGTTCTGTGCCAGGGGATGCAGTGCTGACCACACTGATGGGCAGCCAGGCAAGCCTAGGGAATGAGGGGCAGCTGAGGATTTGCTCCATCCCAGCCAAGGAGTGTTCCTGCTCCTGGGGATCCCCTGCACACCTCCTGCTCCCATGGCTGCTCCTCCCAGAGCTTGTTTTCCACCAGGTAACAATGACTCTTTCTCCTGCTCATCTCTGCTGTCATGTTGACAGTATTTATAGGCTCTGATCATATCTGTGCTTGCTTCCCCTCTCAGTCTCTCACCAGGCAGCTTATCAGCTCTGCTTATCATTTCATGCACTTCTTGGTATTTTTCCTGAGGGCTCTTCCAGCGCCATCCCTCACTCCTGAGCCATATTTTACAGCTCCAGTGGCTCCCAGCTGGAGGAAAAGCTCCAGTGTTTACCTGCAGTGCAGGCCTTGCCAAGCTCTGATCTCCTCAGAGCTAATCAGCTTAGGCAGCCCGGCTGGCAGGGGGACAAGGAGCCTGCCTGGAACCCTGGGCAGGGCTCAGCCATGGCAGGGCTCCAGCAGGGATCAGGGCCTGTGCAGGGGAACAAGGGCCAGGCTGCAGGGATCTCATGCCAAAGGGGGGCAGCTGGTGCCAGGCCGCAGCAGGGAGGGCTCTGCTCTGCTCCATACAAGCACTTACAGCCCTCTCCAGACATTGCTGCCCTCTCCCACAGGGAAAACCCTCCCTGGACACCCTGAGCAGCCAGGCTCAGCTCCCTGTGTGCAGGCTGAGGGTGAACTGCACTTCCCACCACGGTGTGGACAGGACCAGGGGTCACCTGTAGCCATGATCTTTTCTGAAAAATCATTTTCCTTAGGATTTCTCCTCCTGAGAAGCTGAGAGGCCTCAGGAACAAAATGTACCCAATGGTTATCTGCTGCTGTGGAATGCAACAGGTGCAGCTGGGATTGGGCTCATGTGGTTGTTGCTAATTAATGGCCAATCACAGCCCAGCTGGCTCGGACTCTCTGGTCAGTCACAAGATTTGTGATCATTCTATTTCTATTCCCCAGGGAATGGGCACATTCCCAAGGCTGCCAGAGCTCCAGGAGGGTTTAGACAGCCCAGAGTGGGATTGTTGGGGTGTCTGTGCAGGGCCAGAAGCTGGATCCACGATCCTTCTCACTCAGGATATTCCAGGATTCCTCCAGGATATTATTATTATTATTATTATTATTATTATTATTATTATTATTATTATTATTATTATTATTATTATTATTATTATTATTATTATTATTATTATTATTATTATTATATACCTTCTCTGAAACCTGGACTAAGGATTTTCCTTCTCTCAACAGCCACTCCCTGCTGGAAATCGGGATCCCAAACCACAATATTTTTACCTCCATGGGAAGCAATAGTTTGGTTTTTTTTTACATCCCTGCATGGCACCATCCCAAGTGGCTCCTGAAATGCAAGTGCACTGCTCCCAGGCCCCCAACTGCAGCCACAGCAGCAGGATCTGAGGCACAGGCTACTGAGCTGGCTCCAGGAGCTCTGCTGGAGTCCCACCCAGCCAGACACACTGGGATTTCTCATTCCCTGTGGATCCCTGGAATGACTCACCAACATCTCCTGGCCACTTCCAGCCCCTACAGCCCTGGGCTTCACTCACCCCAGTGTTCTTCAGTTAATGACAGGTCTATGTCCTGTGGTTTCCCTTTCCATCTTTTCCCAATTAGAGCTTTGGAGGCTTCTGAGAGCAGAACCATTCCCTTCCTAAAACAATCCAAACTCCTGCCTGTGTCCCCTGTGTCACCACCCACTTGTGCAGCTGGAGCAGATTTCCATTAAAAATGAATCCCCAGCTTCCACAAGGATCCCATAAAACCCTTTCCTGTCAGTGGGAACTGCAGCTGAAGCAGCTCCACTGCTCTTCATCCTCATTTCCATCCTCATCCCCATCCCTGGCCGGCCTTGCCAGGGATGGCTCCTCCCAATCCAGGTGAAAAACAACCACCCAGCTTATTTTATTTTTAAAATTTAAATTTTATCTTAAAAATCTATTTCAACGTGGATTTTAACAACCCAGGTTAAAAATAAATTAATTTCTGGCCAGGCTATTTTGCCCCCAGTGGCCGAGCAGCCGAGCCCAGATGATCTCCACAGCTTCACCCCTCTCCTTCCTCCCCCAGCCTGGGGAATCAGTCCCACCTTCCTCACTGCAACTTTCCACTGCCTCACGGTGCTGCCAGGCCTGGGAGGGGGGAGAAGCCGAGCTCTGGCACATCCCCGTGCCTGGAGAGGCCGCAGGAGAGCGGAGCCCCGCGCTTCCGAGCGCTCAGCAACACCTCCAGCACAAGGCTGGAGGAAGCACAGCTGCACCCTGCACAGCCTCCTGCTGTCTGCAAGGGCTCCCGTCCAAGCCATGCTGGCTCCAGGAGCACTTGGCTCTTCCCCCCGCCCCGAATTCCAAAGTTATTCATGTCTGCTGCTGCCTGCCAAGCAACCTAGGTAAGGTTTCCATTCCTCTGGTTTGCTCTGCTGCCTTGGCTGGATAAAGCTGGGCCTTGAATTAATCACGGTAGCAGATGGAAAACTGGGGGGAGTACGAGCAGACCTCCAAAATATTAAATTGCTGAAGAGTTAAAAATAAGACCAGAGTGCAACAAGGAAATTTATGTATTTTTAACCTATGAAACAAAGCCCAGCTCCATCCAAACTGGCGGAGCCTCCAATTCCACGTTTTAGGACTAAAAATCTCACTTGGGGACTGATCTACAGGGTTTGGGCACCACCACCACGGCTTGGCTTTGTCCTTGGTCTCAAACATGTCCCTTGGGGTTGTCCTGCTGTCCCCTTCCATGGGAAAAGGGCACTGAGGGAGCTGCTGGTGACCACACGTGGTGGCCCCAAAGTGCTCCTGCAGCCAGCATTACCCAGGGAAAATGCTGAAACACATCCCATGTGTCAGAGCAGGATAAAGCACCCAGCTGGAGAGGGAAGCACCAGCAGATGCCTCCAGGTGCCACCTGCAGCCCAGGTACACCAGCACCAACGCCAGTGCCAGCGGTGGAACGACTGAGCTGTGCTTTCTCCAATTTATTCCTCGTTTTCCTGAGGATTAAAAGGCCCAATGTTTTGGAAAACCAGTGTAGGAGCAACTCAAAAGCATGAGCATTGTTAATTAATAGCATCCCTAATTAATAGCACCGGGCTGCTGCTCTTATTGATCACATCATCTTCAAGTCCACACCCCTTTTATTAATGAATCCTTAATGACATTAATTGTGCTGGGAATGAGCACAGAGTCCTCCTGATCCATTTGTTCCCATGAACGGCCCTGGATGTGTCAGTAGGAGCTCATGAGGTCCTAAGATGTGAGATGTCCTCACCATCCAATGGATGGGGATGGAAAAGGCAGGAAAGCAGAGCCTGGCAAGGGAAGCTGAGTCTGACCAACACCAGCGCTGGAGGAAGGGACATTAAAACCATCCCAGCAAAGAGTTTAACTTCCTTGAATGCCCTTGAAAGGAATAAAGGTATCCCAGGAAATGCTCCTCCTCCTCTACCCCGATGTGGCAGGTGAGGGTGAAGGGAATTGCCACTGCTCCTCCAAGAGATGCTGCACAGGAACTCAAACTCCTGGGAATTAATAATTCCCAGCTGGCTTTTCCTCCTGTCCTCCCTCTGACTGGGATTACTCCCACCTTCCACTATTCCCAGAGAGATGGAAAAGCAAACCTGGATCGTTTCTGGCTTCTCAGCAGCACTTAGGAAAAAGATCAGGGCTTTAAAACCCTTCAAACAAGCATCTGTGCTCGTGACTCAGATTTACACACCCACATCAAAGCTCTGCCCTTACTCCAGGCTCCAAGGACTCCCCATCCTCACCTGGAACTTCCCAGTCTGAGTTTATTCTCCAGCCCATCTCGTCCCCAACTCCTCAGGCTCAGCACAGCACTTTGCCTGCAGCTCTCTGGGGTTTATCTCACTTTCTCCACCACAATGAGCTGCAATCCTGATTTTTCCTGCATTTCACCCAGGGCTGTTTTAAGGCAGAGCCTGAAGTATTTTTAACTTTTATTAATATCCAGTGAGTTCTTACAAAGCAGGCCCAAAACTGGCTCATAAGTCAAGTCCATGCCTCCCACCTCTGTAACCCTGAGGCAGAGCAGCCCTTCCCTGGCTGGAGGGAGCCTGAGAACCAAACCCCAGCTCCTGAGTGGGTCCAAGTTTCCTCCCTGGCACCGAGCTGCCCACATCCTCCCAGTGACCAGCATCCAAGAGCAACCAAATTCCAAAACCATCAAAAAGAGAACGTAAATCAGCTCACATGGGTTCATGTGACACTGCCACCCTTGGCTGTCAGAGATGTGATGGCTGAGGCTGGAAATGTTTCCTCACAATCCCTAAATTTAGCTGGTGTGAAAAGGAACCAGTTTAGAGCAAGGAGGGTGCCCAGGCAGGAGCAAAGCCAGGGCTCTGTGCTCATCCTTTGAGGCTGGAGCAGGACAGCTCCAACTGGCCAACTCATCCTCTCCTGGGACAACCAAGGGGACAGGGGCTGCTTGCTGGTGGCTTGGAGCCACCAAGAGTCACCAGTGGGACCTCCTGCCTCACCCACTCACTGAATCGCCTCCAACCTGAGGTTTACTAAAGGTCTGCAACATCTGGGTACAGCATTAACCTGTGCATTAATGTGGCACTTGGGGACAGGGGGCAGAAGTGGCCTTGGCCGTGCTGGGGGAATGGCTGGATCTGATGGTCCTCGAGGGTTAGGGCTGGATCTGATGATCCTCCAGGGTTAGGGCTGGATCTGATGGTCCTAGAGGGTTAGGGTTGGATCTGATGGTCCTCGAGGGTTAGGATTGGATCTGATGATCCTCGAGGGTTAGGGCTGGATCTGATGATCCTAGATCTGATGATCCTAGATCTGATGATCCTAGAGGTTTAAGGTTGGATCTGATGGTCCTCAAGGGTTAGGGTTGGATCTGATGGTCCCTGAGGGTTAGGGTTGGATCTGATGGTCCTCGAGGGTTAGGGTTGGATCTGATGATCCCTGAGGGTTAGGGTTGGATCTGATGGTCCTCAAGGGTTAGGGTTGGATCTGATGATCCCTGAGGGTTAGGGTTGGATCTGATGGTCCCTGAGGGTTAGGGTTGGATCTGATGGTCCTCAAGGGTTAGGGTTGGATCTGATGATCCCTGAGGGTTAGGGTTGGATCTGATGGTCCTCAAGGGTTAGGGTTGGATCTGATGATCCCTGAGGGTTAGGGTTGGATCTGATGGTCCCTGAGGGTTAGGGTTGGATCTGATGGTCCTCAAGGGTTAGGGTTGGATCTGATGATCCCTGAGGGTTAGGGTTGGATCTGATGGTCCTCAAGGGTTAGGGTTGGATCTGATGATCCTAGAGGGCTTTTCCAACCTTAATGATTCCGTATTTCTTCATCCCAACACAGTTCCTAGGTGAAACACACATTGAACAGATCACCCAGAAATAGGAGGGTGGTGCCAACCAGGCCTCTTTAGCCTGGGGGAAAATCCCCAAAATCCCAGAACCATCCAGTGAAGGTCATCGAGTCCATCAACCCAGCATCACCACAACCATCCCTAAGCCACGTCCCCAGGTGCCACATCTTGAGCACTCCCAGAGATGGTGACTCCACCACATCCTTGGGCAGCTCATTCCAATGCCTGACTGCTCTTCCAGGGGAAAAAAAAATTCCCAATATTTAACCTGAACCTCCCCTGCTGCAACTCAGGGTCATTTCCTGTCATCCCTTCACTTGGGACATGGCAGAAGAGCCCAAACCCACCTCACTCCACTCTCCTGTCCAGGAGCTGTAGAGATCAATGATATTCCCCCTGTGCCTGACAAAAATTCCGGAAGAAATGACAAAATTCCAGAAGAAATGACAAAATTCCAGAAGCAGCAGATCCTGGCCCCAAGCCCTGCTCACTTGCCATGGCTGGAGAAGGTTCCTCACCCTGCCCTAGCCCTGCCCTGTTCCTAACCCCTGTCCTGTGACCCTTTCTGCAGAAAAAGTCTCTGTGTAGCTCCAGGAGCTGCCTACCAAAACAACCTCGGGATTTTTGTACAGCATTAAAATTTAATTCCAGGGCCTGGCCTGTAAAACAGCCCTTAATATTCTCCTAGAATATTAAAATGCAACTTTTTGCAATTTTCTGCGCTGCTTAACTTCCCAGCCCTGCTCCAGTGTGTTTATTTAGGAAAGCCAGAGGCAACTGAAGCTGAGCTCCAAGCTCCCTGACTTTATGAAGAATCCAAGCTAGGCTAAAATTAAATGTGCTTATTGTTCTAATCCTCCTTCTTCTCTCCTGTTTTTTTTTTCTTATTAAACTTGTCTTTGATCTAAAAATACCAATGCTCTGCCTGCACCAGGTCTTTCTCCTCCTAAAGATGCCCTGGATCCATAGGGAAAAGCAGGAGAAGCTCCCACAGCATGGAGGGACCTGCTGAGGAGAGAGGACACGGCGTATGGAGCTCATCCTTGGGAAATTATTGGGAAAAACGCCCAAGTCAAACTCTTGGGATTCTGGATCCGTGATTCCCCAGGTGCATCTTTGTGGGCCTGAGGTCATACAGGAACAACTTCTTCATCTTTGGAAGGGGAAAGCTTCCAAAAGCATTTGGAAGGGGATGTAGCAAACTGTGGTGACAGCCCGCGGCTCCTCAGCCGGTAAGGAAGGACTGGAGCATCCAGGAATCCTGTGGAAGGGAAGGGGGAATATTCCTTGGGACACCAGCCCTTCCTGGGTGTTTATGGACAACCAGCCCCACTACAACATCAGCCTGGAATCCTGGTGGAGCCTGGCCTGGGGACAGCCAGGGCTTCCTGCCCCACGGCGCCCACGTGCAAGGAACACACTGAGATTCCCATGTTTTGCCACCACTGTGGTTTTCCATTACTTTTCTGAGCCTTTCTGTGTCTTTCCTCCTTCCCCACGTGCAGCTCTCTGCTCCCTTTGATCGGCACTTCCATTGGCATATTTATCATAAATTAGCATTTCCTTCCCAGCTCTTCCCAGAGGTCAATCAGGGCACTGTAGGGATGGAAGCAGTGACAGGGAGCCACTGTGGGATCACTCCCTGAGTGATGGGATAGGCTGGATATGAGGGACAATTTCCTCAGGCATTGGGATGGGCTGCCCAGGGCAGTGCAATCCCCATCCCTGGAGGAATATAAAGCCATGAGAATGTGGCATTGGGAGCACGGGGCAGTCCTGGGGAATGGCTGGATTGGAGATCTTGGACAGCTTTTCCAACCTTGAAGATTCTCTGATTCTATGATCCTAAACCCCTTCTCCTCACACAGCAGTGGAGCCATCCAACCCCTCTGAGGGAACTTTATCCAGGAAACCTCTGGAAGGATTTGGGCACTGAGGGCTGCAGTGACCACAGAGCTGCTTGTTCCTCTCAAAAATCCAGACTCAGCTTAATGGCCTCACGTTTTGGGAAAGCTGAAACCACATTAATTCACCACTGGAAAAGAATTCCATGGTAGGAAGGCTTCAAAGGCCAAGCCAGGCCTGACTCACTCCAAGCTCTGAGCTCGTCCCATGGCTTTATTAAAAGGCTCACTGCTGATAAGGCAAACCACAAAATCCAAAATTAAAGCCCTTTCAGTGAAATGCCAGAGAAAGTGGCTCCCAAAGAGCCAAGATGAGTATTCCAAAGGCTGGGAATTGCACAGATGGGGGGCAGTGCCCACGATTCCATCCATGGGGCAGCCCGGAGTGCTGGGAGCTGCAGGGCACAAAAATGCTGGGAAACACACACAAAAGGGGTTCCAGCAATTTGTACATCTTTTCCACTCCTGTGCAGCCTCACAGCAGCACAGACAGAGCGGTGAGGTCCAAGCATCCCTACAGTTATCCCAAATACACCAAGGGATTTCGGTTTTTCTCTGGAACTCTTCCCCAGATCCCATCAAAAAAGCAGCTTTGCTGTGAGTCAGAAGATCCCATCCCCTCATGCTGTTGCCTGCAATCCCTCTGGAAGTGGAGCAGGTGTCACCTGTGGGGCTGCACTGCTGCTCGTCCATCAGCTGCTCAGGAGGAAAAGGGAAATTCCGGGCAGCAGCTCCGAGTGACGGCTGGCAAAGCCCATCTGGCAGCTGGAGGGCATTTCGGCACGGAATTCCTCCCTGGGAGGGTGGGAAGGCATGGGTACAGACTCCCAGAGCAGCTGTGGCTGCCCCTGGATCCTGGAAGTGCCCAAGGTCAGGCTGGAGTGCCCCGGGATAGTGGGTGTCCCTGCCACGGCAGGGTGGAATGGGATGGGATTTAATATTCCATCCCAAACCAGCCTGGGATTCTGTGATTTCTGTGATAATCCTGAGGATGGGAAGGGATTTTCAGAGGGTGGGTGGAACAAAATCCCCCTGAGCTCCCCTCACATGGAGGATCCCTCAGTTCCCCTCCAAAGGGATGAACTGCTCAGGGACGTCGGCCAAGTCAACCTCATTCAGGAAAAGCTGGATAAAATTCTCATCAAAACACTTAAACTTCACCTAACTGCAATTCCTAAGGCAGTTGATGATCCCAAATTATCCTACACACTCTCCTATGATAGAGGTAATGTGTATTTTCCCATCAGAAATGATGGAATTCCAGAGAGGCTTGGATTGAGAAGGGACCTTAAAGCCCATCCCATCCGTGCCTGACACCTTCCACTGTCCCAGGCTGCTCCAAGCCCTGTCCAACGTGGCCTTGGACACTTCCAGGGATGCCACAGCTTCTCAGGACAACCTGTGCCCACAAACACTCTCCTCACACACGGATAAAAACCCATGGAGTTCATCCCAAGTGAGCTCCTTACGCAACACCAACTGAGATTCCACCTACGGCGCCCACGAAAAACCCCCAGGTGGCAAAATCCCATCAGCATCCCCACCCAACCAGATGGAAAACATCCCCCCCAGAGCCAGAATAACCCACAGGGATGTGTTCAAAGGGACACAAATAAAATCCAAGAGCAAATCCAACCCACGGGGCCAGCACGGTTCAGTCCCAGGACACCCTGATGGATGCTGCTCTAGGAACAAAACCTTCATTTCAATAATATTAAGGGTTGGATAAACCAAGAAAAATAAATGAAGTCAGGGATAAAAAGCCTGGCCCGGGGCCTGGTCCCAGGTTTTCTGTCTCCAGTGAATGTCAGCATGAGCCCTCCTTGGAAAACCAGGCCCCAGACAAAACTGCTGCTTTGGAGGCAGCCAGGAACTCACTCAGATGCTCAGAACTGGGGCCTATTTTTAATTTTTTAATTCTCCCTGAGATCCCAATTCTCCCTTCCCAACATCCTCCAGCCAATCCAGGTCTCTGCACTGCCCTCACGCTGCCCAGTGGGAGCAGATGAATCAAAAGAACTCCTTAAAAAATGCAAATTATTTACATCCCTCTTGGCTGCACTCAAGTACTTGCTGAACGGGGAAAGCAATTTATTTGGAAGTCTATTACACCTAAAAATGTAAACACCAGAAAAGGCTCTCACACACCAAACCTCAATCCCAAGGGAATTTTTCACAGCAAGTCACAAACTTGGATTTCTACTGGAAATATTTACAGGTCTCACTGCTGCAGGCACCACTCCAGCCTGGCAGGGAAGCCAAAATAAACCCCAATCCTGTGATTTTGCAGCCCTAATGAGCAATAATTCCTGCAGCAAGGCTGCTGTGTCCTGTGCTCCGGTGTCACTGTTCCCAGGGCTCCCTGACACTGCCTGGGCTGGCAATAAATCACTAAAAACGTGTCTCACACACACATGGGCATTGTGTGAGTGACTGAAGTGACCAAAATCCAGCATTTCCAGACACCAGCCCTGGTTTCTGCTGCTTCACCGGACACAAATCTCACAGCACCTTTCTGAAATACCATTCCTGAAGTGTTCAAGGCTCCATGGATTTGCCACGAGTGAGGCATCAGGATTTGAGGGAATGCAGGTGGCATTCCCTGAGCAAACACCCCTCAGTCTGCCCTCCCTTTGCTGCTTTCCCAGAAAACCCAGTGTCCTAATTCCAAACTCATCCCCCTGTCCTGCCTGCTCCTGCTCCCTCCTCCTGGACATGGATATTTTACACGTCAGACCCAGGAATGCATCAGGGTTAAATTTCCTTAAAGTTCTCTGGATCTGGGGGAGTTTGTCCCCACTTTCACTGGATTTCCATGGATCTCAGGGTGGGTAACTCCACTTTTCTTGAGTTTCCCTGGATCTAGGAGGGTTTAAACCTTATTTCTTTGAGTTTCCCTGGATCTGTGGGGTTTATACCTCATTTCTTAGAGTTTCCCTGGATCTGTGGGGTTTATACCTCATTTCTTTGAGTTTCCCTGGATCTGGGGGGTTTAACCCTTATTTCTTTGAGTTTCCCTGGATCTAGGAGGGTTTAAACCTTATTTCCTTGACTTAGCCTGGATCTAGGGGGGTTTATCCCCACTTGCCTTGAGTTTCATGGATTTGAGGGAGGGTTTATCCCTTTTTTCCTTGAGTTTTCCTGGATTTGAAAGGGTTTATACCCCTTCCCTTTTATTTTCCTGGTTTTGCGGGGTTTTTCTTTATTTCTTTTGAGTTTCTGTGGATCTGGATGGGTTTATCCCACTTCCCTCATATTTCCCTGGATCTGGGAGGGGGTTATTCCCTATTTCCTTGAGTTTCCCTGCATCTTAGGTGGTTTATCCTTTTTTCCTTGAGTTTCTCTGGAGGGGCCATAGGAGGAGCAGCTGAGGGCACTTGGTTTGTTGGAGAAAAAGACTGAGGGGAGACTTATCCCACTTTGGAGCTTCCTCCTGAGGGATCACTCTGCTTATTCCTTAAGCACTTTTACTGTGGCTGTCCCAAAGGTAGGTGCTAGACCAATAAATGTTTGAACTTGCCCATAAAATCCCTGCTAGGTTACTTTTTCCAAATAAATCTGTGGCTGTGCTGGCTGGGCTCCCACTCCTGAGGCAGTTCTGGATGCTATTTTTAATCTCTGTGAGAAGATGAATCCCAAATTTCTGGACAATGTAAGCAGGCACCTAAACTCAGGAAAAGAAGGGAAGGGGAGAGGGAGAGGATTTCTTTCCAGTTCCTGTCATCCTTGCAACTGAATCCCACAGGATTTCTCACCTGATGGCAACACATGTTTACAATTCCCTTTGTTTGCCCACAAATATGTTTCTAATTTCATCTTTTCATGTCAGACACGCTTCACCTGCTCACCCTCTCAGACATCCACCTCGTGACTTTCCCGCTGCAGAAAGCCTGGAACCAGACAAAACTTGGATTTCATCAAAATTCCCTTTGATGAACGTTTATAAACTATAAAACAGCTCGGAATTGTGATGGGGAATTGTGCTGCAACACCACACACTGGTACCTCCTGCCAGGAGCACACCGAGGGTGCTGCCAAAATCGTGGAATCAGGGAATCATTGAGGTTGGAACAGACCTCCAAGACCACTGAATCCAGCCTGTGATGGATCACCCAGCCCAGAGCACGCAAGCTATGGTGCTGATGGCACAAAAATAGGGAAATTATTCCACACACCTGCTCTTCCTCAGGCTCTCTAAGGCACAAGTGTCCCTAATTCCTGGCTGAATTCATTTGGCTGTCAGGATGGTTCTGGAGAAGGAAGCTGGATTCAGTTATCACTGAATATCCAAGGACTGTGAGGTGCAGATCCCAGGCAGAAGGAGCTGGGCTGGCTGTCAGCACCATCAGGAACTGAACAGCTTCAGGCTTGAAGACAGAAACAGCCAAAAGTTATTTCTAAAGAGGCTTTCCTGGGAAGGTTTAGGTCCCCAAGTCCTTCCCCTGGGGGCAGGTGCCCGTGGCATGTGGCACCTGTGTGCAAGGGTGTCACCCACGAGTGAAACTCTGGGATTTCACGGTCACCCACGAGTGAAACTCTGGGATTTTCACCTCTGGCTCTGGAAGTGCTGACATGAAGAGAGAGCTTTGTGAAAGGAGCCCTGGCTCTCCTCGGCTTCCCACGCCGGGAGCTGGGAATGGGAATTAGGTTAAAGAGCTCCTGGGCTCCCAGGCAGAGCATGGCACAGAATGAAAAGGAGCCCTGGCCTGCACATGACCGGGATGAGCAGCAGGATTAATCCCACCCTGGCACCAGGAACAGCCAGCTCCCAAACTGGCACTGGGACAAGCACTGGGCCAGGCTGGAATACCTCAAATTCCACTTGAAACGGTACAAAAACAAACCAAAAATCCTTTTATCCACTAAGTATGATCCAAGTCTGGCACGGGCAGCTCCATCCTCAGAGGGTAAATGGGATCCAGCCCCTGAGCAACCTGCTGGGAATGCCTCAGCCTGTCAGGGATTCCAGGGAAACTCACTGATGGTGGGAGAAGCAGCAGCAATCCCACAGCACAGGGCAGACAGAGCTGAGGAAGTTTTGTGCTCCAGATCACAAACAGCTTTTACCTTTAGCTGGAGTTGGCAATGCAGAAATAGTCTTCCCAGAAATGGCACTTCCTTATCAGCCCCACACTTCATTATCCTTATCTGCAAGAACTCCGAGATGCTATCGGCAGTTCCCCGCTTCCGTGGCTGAAGGAATGCCAAAAAACCAGCCAAGAATGCCAAAAAAACCAGCCAAGAATGCCAAAAAACCAGCCAAATCCTGGTGTGTGAGCTCAGCCACACTGCCTGGATGGGGTGCATTGGGGAGCCAGGGAACAGCTCCCCCTCCAAGCCTCAGAACAGGTCCCACTGCCAGCCCCAGGGGGAGGCAATCCCTGCTGGGAGCTGTGTGTTCCTGGGGATGCTGTGCTTCCCCTGGGATCATGCCTCAGCTCCAGGGCTTACACAACACCAGCCTGTGACTCCTGCACCTCTAGAACCCAGTGAGGGTGTCTGGGAGCCCTGGTGGAGGCATTCCCACAAGACCCAAATTTTGGGTCCCACACAATCTGGTGGTGCCAATCTGGAGACTTTGGGGAATTCTCCCCTCCCACTGCCTCACCTGCCCCTCCAGTTCTCTGGGAACCTCTCAGGGATGGCCAGCATGACTTGTGGGTTCATTTTTGGGGCACAAAGACGAAAAGAGAGCCCCACACCAAAGGAGAGTTGTGGGTCTGGCTGTAGCCACCAGCTGCCACCAACACGGAGCGGTGACACCAGCATCCCAGAGGAGAGGGGAGGGATGGCACAGCCAGTGAAGTAGCTGCTCCAGAAAAAAATCCAAATATCTCTCACAGCAATGGAGCTCTTGGATGGTGTTCCAGCACCACAGGTCTCCTTGAAGGGAGGCTCCAATCCCAGGGTGCCACCAGCACCCCCATTCCCAATGGGAGCCAGGGGGCATGGACCAGACCCATCCTTCCAGCAGGCTCCAACTCCTCCGTGCCTTTGGGAATGTCTTCTCCAGCTCAACAGGCACCAGAGATTATGGGAAGATTGTAAATCCCTGCGTTACCAAGGCTGCAACCAATTGCTCCTAATGATGCCCCTTTGGAACATATGCTCAGCCTTCTGTCACCACTCTCAAAGTGGCTTTGGAAGCAGGAATGCCCCAGCACAGCCCCACAAACAGGATTTCACACTTCCAGGGTGGAATTCTGCCTTTGATCAGGCACTGGGGGACAGCAGCACCCCCAGGGTACCCACACAGCTCCACAGGGATGGACCAAACTGGAAGATTTGGGCTGGGACTTGGCCAAACTTAGCTCCTTAAAATTTAGCTCCAGGCAGAGGGATGGCCCTGATCCCCAGGGAATGTCACATTCCCAGGGCTCCAGAGCTCAGGGAATGCTTGAACAAGGCTCTCAGGGATGCACAGGGTGGGACTGGTGGGGGGTGTGTGCAGGGCCAGGGGTTGGATCCATGATCCTGTGGGTCCTCCCAGCTCTGGCTTTAGGTGCAAAGGGAAATTCCTAGAGCAGCCAGGCACCTCCAGCACTCGGGGGAAATGGGGCTGGGGGGAATGTGGGGCCCCCAAAGCAGGGAGGACACACTGAGCAGGAGCAGCAGCACAGCCCTGGCAGCCCCAGAGATCCCAGCCACGGAGAGAGCCTGGCTCTGCTCCTGGGAACAACACACACAGAGCCACTCTGGGCACAGCACGGCTAATTAGTGTCCTTTTCTGTCACTAATGAGGCTGGGAAACAGCACTGGACGTGTGATGTCTGTGTTCCAGGAGGGATGACAAGCCCTCCCAGCCAAACGAGTGAGGGGCTGGGATAAAATCCCTCTGCTCCATAGGGCTGGGATAAATTCCCTCTCTGCAGGAAGGGAATCCCTGCTCCATGGGGCTGGGATAAATTCCCTCTGCTCCATGGGGCTGGGATAAATTCCTTCTCTGCAGGAAGGGAATCCCAGCTCCATGGGGCTGGGATAAAATCCCTCTGCTCCATGGGGCTGGGATAAATTCCCTCTCTGCAGGAAGGGAATCCCAGCTCCATGAGGCTGGGATAAATTCCCTCTCTGCAGGAAGGGAATCCCAGCTCCATGAGGCTGGGATAAATTCCCTCTGCAGGAAGGGAATCCCAGTGAGGGGCTGGGATAAATTCCCTCTCTGCAGGAAGAGAATCCCAGCTCCATGGGGCTGGGATCAATTCCCTCTGCAGGAAGGGAATCCCAGCTCCATGGGCAGGACTGGAAGCTCCACACCCTCCTGCCAGGGTGACACAGGTGACAGAGTGAGGAGCACCCAGCCCTGCTGCTCTTACATCCACTCCCAGCAGGGAAGAATCCTGATTTACAGTCCTCATTTCCTCCTGGATGCCCAATCCAGGTGGTTTTCCTATCAAAACAGGTGCCCACACTGAGCTGGCACAGGGTGAGGGAACCAAACCAAACCAAACTCCACAGCCCAAACACAAAGCACCAATTTTACAAACACATCTTCCCATTTCCTTTGGACAGTGAGGTCTGTGCCAGCTTCAGAAGTCCGAGAGCTCAATCCTTTTCCATAATCCCATTCATTTCTCCAGCTGTATTTCAGCCTTTTAAACAATGCAAGACAAAGGCACACCTGCAATTCCCTCTTCAATGTCTGTGTTCCAGACCAATGCAGGGAACAGCCCCACAACACCTGCATTTCAAACGTCACCTCAGCAGATGGTAGAGAAGAGCCCAGGAGGGACAGGTGACAGCAGAGGCAGCAAAGCAGAAAGCCTGCTTTCCATGGGCTTTCTTTGAAATTTCCTTGGAAATGATGTGGCATCAAAACCGACTTGGCAATTGTGGAATTAGGGCAGGACCTGGACACGGCCTCTTCCCAGACTTCCAGCAGCCATCTGGGGAATCTGAGTTGATATTCTGTACTTAAACAGCATTTACTTCATATTTCTAAGGTACAAGGTGGATTTGGTGGAGAAGGATTTATTCCAGGAACTCCTCACAGGATTTATTCCAGGAACTCCTCACAATTTAAGGTGAAACAAATCCTTCAGTTTGAGTGAAATGGTGGAAACTGATTCTCACAACAGATTCCAGGGTACTGAGCTTGGCAGGATGGATGGATGGATGGATGGATGGATGGATGGATGGATGGATGGATGGATGGATGGATGGATGATGGATGGATGGATGGATGGATGGATGGATGGATGGATGGATGGATGGATGCATGGATGCATGGATGGATAGATGATGGATGGATGGATGGATGATGGATGGATGGATGGATGGATGGATGGATGGATGGATGGATGGATGGATGGATGATGGATGGATGGATAGATGATGGATGGATGATGGATGGATGGATGGATGGATGGATGGATGATGGATGGATGATGGATGGATGGATGGATGGATGGATGATGGATGGATGGATGATGGATGGATGCATGGATGGATGGATGGATGGATGGATGGATGGATGGATGGATGGATGATGGATGGATGGATGATGGATGGATGGATGGATGGATGGATGGATGGATGGATGGATGGATGGATGGATGATGGATGGATGGATGGATGGATGGATGGATGGATGGATGGATGGATGATGGATGGATGGATGGATGGATGGATGGATGGATGGATGGATGATGGATGGATGGATGGATGGATGGATGGATGGATGGATGATGGATGGATGGATGGATGGATGGATGGATGGATGATGGATGGATGGATGATGGATGGATGGATAGATGGATGGATGGATGGATGGATGGATGGATGGATGGATGGATGGATGGATGGATGGATGGATGATGGATGGATGGATGGATGGATGGATGGATGGATGGATGATGGATGGATGATGGATGGATGGATGGATGGATGGATGGATGGATGATGGATGGATGATGGATGGATGGATGGATGGATGGATGATGGATGGATGGATGGATGGATGGATGGATGGATGGATGGATGGATGGATGGATGGATGGATGGATGTGCTGATGGGGATGGGGGTGTGCCAAGGACAGGGGGCACAAGGCAGCAGCTCAAATCCCAGGAAATCATGGAGTCATTCAGGATGAAAGAGACCTCTAAGGTCATCAAGCCCAACTCAGCCCAACCCCATCCTGCCACAGCATGGTCAGAACTCTCTGCCTTTCCAACCTGCACGGAATTCCAGGAATTCAGCCCAAAACCCCAGGCTCAAAGTCACCTGAATAACACATCCACAGGGACGAACACAAATCCAAACAAGAGCTGCCAGAGCATCCAGAGGGGAACGAGGAGAGAGGCTGGGACTGTTCCAGCTGGGAAATGGGTCAGTGAAACAGCACTTGGCTCATCATTAACCCTCTACATTAATCAGGCTCCTTGGAAGGGTGGAATCCAGCAGGGGGAGCTCAGGAGCTCCTGCCTGGATGCCCAGAGCTCCCATCTCAGCACCCACCAGGGATGAGGAGCTATCCCTGGGCACAGGGCAGGAGCTCTGTCCCACAGGGAACATTTCCCCCTCCCAGGCATCAGCTGGGAGCTTGGCTGAAGCCTTGGAATGAGATTTAAGTGCCCTGAAAGAAACAGCAGCTCTGGGGAGCAGCAGGAGCCCTGGGAATCCTCCTCTGTGCCATCCCAACCTGGGAATGGGGCTGGCCTCCATGGGAAGCAGGAAAATCCTGCATGGATCAAAAACAAACTCCTGCACGTGCTGGGGGCGTAGCAGGAACCCAAGCTGATCCCTAGGGAACGGCCAGCAGCAGTGTCCCTGCACTCTGCCTTTGGCTGGAAATTCAGGACAGAATTCAGGAGATAATCCAGAGCATGTGGGACTCAATAACCACCCACCTTTTTTATGTAAGGCAGCAAAATAACTCAGATAAATCCAGCATTTAGAGCAAAATGTGGTTATTTTGCTCTTAAATTCCCAACCCTGCACGTCCAGCAGGTGCTGGGGAGCAGAGATTGGATATTTCAAAATCCCACTCTGCCTCTTCACCTGCATCCCAGTTTCCTCCCCAGCTCCCAGTTCAGGAAGGAAAACAAGCATCACTCATGGACAAGGCAGCAAAAATATGTAAGGCAGCAAAATAACTCAGATAAGGCAGCAAAATAACTCATGATCCAGCATTTAAAGCAAAATGTGGTTATTTTGCTCCTGAGATCCCAATCCTGCAGCTCCAGCAGGTTCAAGGGAGCAGAGATTGGATACTTCAAAATCCCACTTTGCCTCTTCACCTGCATCCCAGTTTCCTCCCCAGCTCCCAGTTCAGGAAGGAAAACCAGCATCCCTCATGGACAAGGGCCAGGGGAATGCTCCTTGCCCTGGGCTAAGGGACCAGGAGGTTTCACTGTGGCCAAAATGTTATTTTTATAAATATTTGCCAAGCTTAATTACAACAAAAATATTCCAAACATTTTTTTTTCCTTCCTCACAGAAAGCAGCAATCAAAACCTGTTGCTAAAGGTTCCCTTGGAGGAGTTGAAACCCAACCAAGCAGAACCTTCTGAAATGCAAACCCTCCCTGAACAAGTTAAAAGCAAAAAATGGGATGCTGGAACCGCTTCTGTGTCCAAACACAGACAGGAAACAAGAAAACAAGCATGGATAAAAGGAAAAACCCGGCCAGAGAACAAGGAGTGGTGGAACTGCTCTGTGTGGGCTCGGGGCAGGTGGCCAGGCAGATGGAACAGCCTCATCCCAGATGGACACACAGCTCCAGAGGGTCAGCACAGAGCAGGAACCCCTGACAGTGGGACAGGGAAGGGAACAGGCTGGGAAGGGGTTGAGAATCCCTGAGGGAGCTGGGAAGGGGCTGCAGAATCCCTGAGGGAGCCGGGCAGGGGCTGCAGAATCCCTGAGGGAGCCGGGCAGGGGCTGCAGAATCCCTGAGGGAGCTGGGCAGGGGCTGCAGAATCCCTGAGGGAGCTGGGCAGGGGCTGCAGAATCCCTGAGGGAGCTGGGCAGGAGCTGCAGAATCCCTGAGGGAGCTGGGCAGGGGCTCAGGCTGGAGCCAAGGAGGATCCCCAGGGATCTTTTCCCTCTCTGGAATTCCCTGCCAGGAGGGCACAGCCGGGGGGGTCGGGCTCTGCTCCAGGGCACAGGGACAGGAGCAGAGGGAACGGCCTCAGGCTGGCCCAGGGTGGATTTTGGGGCGATTCCTGCAGGAAAAGGTGCCCAGGTGGAGTCCCCATCCCTACAGGGATTTCAAAGTGGATGTGGCACTTGAGGACATGGGACAGTGCTGGGAATGTTGGACTCTATGGTCTCCAAGGGCTTTCCCAACCCAATGGACCCTGTGGGTCCATGGCAGCTGTCGAGAGCAGCTCCATCCTCTGCAAACAAACACCTGAGGCAGAACTGGTTCCAAGCCCTTTGCTCATCCCAGCTAATCCTGGATGTCCTGAGGCCAGGCAAGCAGGAATTCCTGGCTGTCACTGCTCCCACCAGCCAGGCTGTCAGGAAAAGGAACACAAACACGTGGGATTCCACAGCCAGTGCTTCCCATTGACTGCAATCTGTGGAATTTAAAAGGGCACTTTTGCTGCTCAGTCATACCATTAATACCAGCTAAAACTCCAGGCCCTTGGCTTAAAATGAAACCAAAAGAGAGCACTATACAACCAGTATGAAACCTTCCAACACCACATCCATCTTAATCCCTCTGGATTCCCTAAAATGAGACAGAAATACTGGAAAAGGCCACACCAGGCACCTGTGAAGGGAAGGGCAAGAAAATGCTGCTCTTTAACCACAAAATCATGGAATTCCAGACTGGTTTGTGTGGGAAGGGACCTTAAAAACTTCTCATTCCACACCCTGCCATGGGCAGGGACACCTTCCACTGGACCAGGCTGCTCCAAGCCCTGTCCAACCTGGATTTGAACACTTTATTTTTTGCATCTCTGTGTCTCTGAGAAAACACCTCCCTCACTGTGCTTCGTTAATAAACCTTTCCCAAGTGCTCTGAGTATCCAGGTCGTTATTTCTACCAGAAAAGTGATCAAATCACCTCTATAAATACATCACAAGAGACATTGCTTCAGGTCCTTCCTGAATTTCACAGAAAAGCAGGAATTGGGCCCTGCATCTGCCCCCAAACCCTGCACCCCGACCTGGTGGTGATGAATCAGTTTGTGGAATCAAGTTCACACCACCCTGAGAAACACAGGCCTTTGTCCAAAAGCATTTGTCAGAACAAAAACAGAACCACCCAAAGTTGAACTGCACTCAAGTACTTAAAAAAGGAGGAAGAGCGAGGAAGGAGCAGACAGGGCTGGACATGAGGGATTTGGGCAGGAAGGGACCATCTCACAAGGATACCCACAAATTAAGAAATGCAAGAGGCAGGGAAGGGATTGATGCAGTATTTTCTGCAGGGTGGCAGGATTTCTATCAGGGAGATGCTGTTTGTCACCCTCAGGGGCTGAGGTGGCAGTGGGAGCTGTGTTATCCCCAACACCTTCCATGGAAAAACACCCTTCTGCTAAAAAGGCCCCACAAACCAACTGCAAACCACTCCAAAAGCAGGATCAGGGGCACTCTAAGGATAAAGCCAAGTGGAGCACCAGAAAAAATGCTTTTACAGGGAATCCCATAAAGACTGGAATTGATTTAAATCTTCTAAACCTGCCCTTGTTTTCCCTCCACCAGCAGCATCACCACTGACCCCATGGTGATGGGATCCCAAAGGGACCTTTCAGTGATCACAGAATCCCAGAATTGGTTGGGCTGGAAGTTGGAGCTAATCCAGTTGGAGCTTATCCAGTGCCACCGCTGCCATGGGCAGGGACACCTTCCACTGTCCCAGGCTGCTCCAAGTCCCATCCAACCTGGATTTGAACACTGCCAGGGATGAGGAGTTCCCAGAATGAGGATGGGATCCCAAAGGGCAGGGAGTGAGGATGGGATCCCTCTGGGATGTGCTCTGGGATGACCCTGCTCCAGACCACCCCACTGGGGTCCCCTCCATCCCATGAGGGCCACCAGAAACGCCATGGAAACCCAAAGCAGGAACGCTCCAGCCTGGAGGAACGTGGGAAGATGCCAGGGGAGCGGGAGCAGGCAGAGAGGAGGGATTTGAGGGACGTGCCAAGGCTCCAAGCCCTGCCCAGGTGCGAGAACACCCCGGTGGGGCTCTCCCAGGCCAGCAGCTCCCTGGCTTTGCTGAGGAAGCAGGGCCAGCAGGGATCCCAGCCCCGAGCCCAGCTGGCCCCGGGCTCCTGCAGATCCACCCAGAGAGCTGAGGCCAGCGCAATCCGGGCGCGGCGATCCCCGCGGGGATCTCGGCGTTCCGGCGCTTCCCAACTTCCCTGACATCCACGGATTCCGGGGAAAGCCAAGCACGAGGGCAGAGGGCTATTTTCACTGAACATCTTTTACTGATTAGGGCCTCGTGGTCTCCACCAAAACATCCAACACAGCACAGCAAAGCCACAAATAAAGCTAACAGAGCGGGGTTTTGGGGACACCGCACGCTCCGGGTCCTATCCAGACTCCAGCGCTCATCAGAACCCCAGGAAGCTGCCTAAGAAGCTCTAATTAATTAGAGTCATTATCCAAGTCATGCTGTTTCCCTGTTTAGGTATGTTTAAGCTTCATTATTTCACCCCAGGATTTTCTCCCGTTGCAGCTTTCCACACACCAGCTCTGCCATGGCCGTTTCTGCTCCGGAGGGATAAAAATCCCTGGGATCTCCAGGAGCCCAGGGAGGGACACAGCTGGCTGCAGCCAACACCTACAGGGCAGCAGAGGCTGCTCAGGGAGCAATCCCAGGGAATTAGGAATAATGCAGGGATCTCAGCACTGATCAAGGCCTGTTGGATTTCATTTAGCAGAAAACAGGGATCATTCCGCCTGTTATTAAACCCAAAACTCCTTCCCACCCTGTGCTGGTCAATTAAACTTAACAAGCTCCATGCTGACAGCCAGGATGCTCCTTCTTCCACACCCCAGGATTTTCAGGCACTGCTGTCAATGCTTTCCATGCAGTTTTAGGGGAGATTTATTTATCAGTATCGAGCTTGCTTTTGTTCTTACCAAAGCCTGACACTTCTACAGAACTTTCAGCCTCATTATTGGTCCAAGGAGCTGAGTCAGCCCCCATCCCACCTGAAATCCAACATATCCTAAAGATGGGAATCCACCTCAGCATTTATTCCTCTTCTACCTCTTCAATCCAAGCTCCTCCAGGTGAATCTCAGCCCAAAACTCAGAGCAGTAACAAACCCCAGAATCCTCATCCATAACTTCCATCCGCACCCAGCCACTCCCTGCACTTCCAGGGCTCTCTGACGCCCCCAGTTTTGCAGCCAGGCTCGGCCTCTGGAAGCAGGACAATGCCAGGAGGATTCCCTGAGGCTCAGGACTGCATCCCAAGGATATCCTGCACACCAGCACTGTCCCGAGGGAGCTCGGGCTGTGCCTTCAGCTATTTCACTGCACTGCTCACAAAGAGCAGGCTGCTTTCTCAGGATTCAGTAAACAGCCTCCTTCTGCCAATTATGCAAATCAGATGCAGATTTATCCCAACAGACTTGGCCAGTCCCACCAAAGAGAAGGGAAGAGCAGCATCCCGATGGTATCAGCCCCGTCCCGGTGCTCCATGAGGGGATCCTGGGCCAAAACCATGCCCTGATATGGCTGGAAGGGCTCCCCTCACTGCTCCACACCCTGAAAAGCAGAGCCAGGGCATCTCTTCCATCCCAAATCTCCAACCACACCACATCTGGATCACGTTTGGTTTGATTTCCAAGATTCTGGCTGGTTTTTCTCAATCCTTCATGGAGCAAAGCACCCATGGTCCCACGGACCCCTCCTGCTCCATCCATAACTTTGGAATTGGGGCATCTACACAGAGAGGGAACAAACATGTTTTGCACCAAAAATCCCCAAATTCAGCCCCAAATCCCATGGGAGAATGTGCTGGTTGTGGGAATGGTGTGGCACAGCCCTGAGGGAATGTGAGACCCATCACCTCCAACACCTTCCATCCACACTCCTGCTCTTCCCCATGGCAAATAATCCCCTTTTTGAAGGCTCTGACACCACCTGGGTGCTAAATCCTGACTCTGTTGCTCAGTTCTCCTGCAGACCATGGCTCTGCTTTGGAAAAGCATCCCATGGATTTCCTGGTACATGGCGTGTGCTGAGATGGGTTTTGGGATTCGCTTCCTGCAGGAGCTGTTTGAAGCCAAATTACAAAGTCTCAGCACCAAGCTGAGGATCATGCTGCTAATATGATGCAGTCTAAAACCAGTGGAGTTATTTTATTCTTTAAAAAATTTTCATAAAGATTTGTTTTATTATGTTTTCTGGGCTCCACAGCCACCTGCCCAACAGGAGGTGCCAAAAACTCCCATGGAAGGCAGCAGGAATTCTTTGCCACGCTGGGCATTTTCCCACCCTGCACTTCAGAACATCCCCTGCCCTTACACAACAACTCCCTGCTGGAACTGCCTCCCTAAACCCACATCCAGACGTGTTTTGGAAAATTTGACTTGGAAGATGTTCCGGATGAGCCCTTCTGGAGACCAACACGGCCCCTCCCAGGGTCACACCTGGGGCCTGGGGGCTCCCTCCTCTTCCTGCTCAGGGGAACTCTGCAGAACTCCTGGAACCTGGGAGGATTAGGAGGGACAGGATTAGGACTCAGATCAGGAGCTGAGCCCAGCTTTGGAGTCGGCTGCTGACCAGCTCTGCACTTAGGAACATGGAGACACACCCTAGGGACAGGAACTTGCTTGTTTAGGGGATCACTCAAGGATTTAGGAACTGATCTTTAGATCCCAGGAAGTTTTCTTAATTGCTGGTGAATAGGTGGCCAAATTGTCAGGAAGAGTGGTGGGACTGAGGGAATAATCTGGACACAGAGCAGAAGATGCAATGAGATGTATCCAACAGGGAGTTGGCACCCACAGCATCAAGGCTGAGTGCTTGGATAACTGAGCCCAAACTCTGCTCCTGTCCCCCAGCATTCCTCCCAGCCCCAAATCACCAGGGAGCAGGTTAGGATTGCTCAGGAGTCCACCATTACCACACATCACAAACACAGACTTAATATTTCTCCTACTATTCCTAATTTCAGTAAGAATCTCTACTCTCAAAGTTACTCCCGATGTAAAAAAGTCTTTAAAAGGAACAACAACCAAACACTCCTAAAATGCAACTCACAAACAAATTTTTCACCTCCTGAGAAAGCCCCAAAGTGCAAAACCCTAAAGGCACCCCTTTGACGAGGGAGGTCAGTAATTAAAACATCACCAGGGGTGGGGGAAAAAAAACCCCACCAAACCCAAACCTGCTTAAGGTTGCTCTTTAATTAGATTTGTTTACAATAGCAATAGTATCGCTCTGGAGATATTCTGGGAAGCTCCTGCCAGAAGTGATTTACCTTCCTCAGCAGGAAAGGTCAGGCAGGGAGCAGCTTTTAGCACTTTCATGGACATCTGCTGATGCATCCGGAACACAAAGGAGGAGGCAGGAAAGGCTGGAGCCAGGCAAACCCTCTGAAATATGTTTTTGTCCAAACAATTTTTATTTTTTTTTTCTGGTATCCCAAGAACAATCAAGTAAACTTGGCTGGGTGTGTTTCAGTGCTTATGAAAGTGCTCTCCAAATTCTGCGTTTTGGTTACTATGAAACGGGGCTGGGGCTGGGGCTGATGTCAAGCTTTGACAAGGTCTGGGAGCCCAGAGAAGCTGACAGAGGTGCAGCCTCATCCCAAGAGCCTCCACGCAATGGGAAGCAGCAAAAATCATCCCCATCCCCACTGGTGGCTGAAGAACTCAAATTATTTACAGCCAAACAAGGCAGGACCTCCAAATGGAGGGGAATTGTCACTGGGAATTGTTGGCATCTGCTGGATACCTTTCATTCCTGGATCAAAGCTCTTTAGGAACCTGAAGCAATTAAGGCTCACAAAGGCCCTGTGAATCACAGAGGCTTTTATTGGGAGTTCTCCAGGCTCAGCTGAGAGCAGACACACTTATGGGGCTTTGAAGGTGATTTGGTTGCCCAGGATAGAGGCGAGAGGTCTCTGTGAACTTCCCATCCCTGGCAGTGTCCCAGGCCAGGCTGGACAGGGCTTGGAGCACCCAGGGACAGTGGGAGGTGTCCCTGCCATGGCAGAGGGTGGCACTGGATGAGCTTTAAGGTCCCTTCCAGCCAAACTATTCCATGATCACTCAAAGTTCTACAGGATGCTTCCAAAACTCTGAAATTTATGTGGAAAGCCATGAAAAGCCAGGATTTACCTGCACTGCAGGCTCCTGCCCTGACAGCATCCAGGGAACAGGGATTCCTCCCTCCCTCGTTCTCTCCCATGGTTTGACCCCCACCTTAACTCTATTTGCATAACTAATTACCACACTGGGTTTGCTGCATTTAAAGTTTAACCATCCTCAGGGCTCTGAAGAGAGATTTACAAGTTCATGTATCACAAAATCCCAGGATCACTGAGGTTGGAAAAGCCCTTTAAGGTCATGGAGTCCCAGCTGTGCCCATGCCCACCCTGTCCCCAGCCCAGAGCCCCGAGTGCCACCTCCACAATTCCTGGGACACCTGCAGGGATGGGCACTGCAAACCTCCCTGGGCAGCTGCAATCCCTGAGCCCCCTTTGCATGGGGAAATTCCTGCTGTGCCCACCCTGAGCTGCCCTGGGCCAGCCTGAGGCCGTTCCCTCTGCTCCTGTCCCTGTGCCCTGGGAGCAGAGCCCGACCCCCCCAGCTGTGCCCTCCTGGCAGGGAATTCCAGAGAGGGAAAAGATCCCTGGGGATCCTCCTTGGCTCCAGCCTGAGCCCCTGCCCAGCTCCCTCAGGGATTCTGCAGCCCCTGCCCAGCTCCCTCAGGGATTCTGCAGCCCCTTCCCAGCTCCGTTCCCTTCCCTCACCCCACTCCAGCCCCTCAGGGTCCTTTTTGTCATGTGGGGAGAATATAAAAATGGGAGAAAAAGTAAGGGGGGAAAAAAAACCAACATGAGGGAAGTTTGTGGAGGGCTCTGCTCCCCCCTGGATGCTCTGGGATGCACACTGGGCACCACAGAAGCTCCAGAACAGGTCCCTGCCAGCCTCTGCTGCTGCCCAATCTCCCACTGCTGCAGCTCCAGCAGGGCTGGAAGTGGAGCACAGAGTGGAGCATCCCACCCCTGCACCAGGGCAGAGATAAAGCAAAACCACAGGGAGTTTGGGGAAAAGGGGAAAAAACGAGCTCTGTAAACACACTCGGTGTTCCTGGGTGGTCTTCCAGGAAATCCAGAGTCCCTTGGAGGCAGCTGGAGCAGCTCCTGTGGGGTGTCAGATCCTCAGTGCAGCCCCAGCTAACTCTGGGTACACCCAGGCTCCACACCTGGGAACGCGCTCAGGAGAGGCACATTCCCAAAAAACAGAAAACCCCACTGCTCTGGAGCGCTCCAGCCCAACAGCAGCTCCCACTCCCAGAACAAATTCCCTCATTCCCATCAAGCCTGATCCCCACCATTTCATCTCCACCCTGCTGAAGGGAAGTATTCCAGTTTTTGTGGAGTTACTTCCTACACGCTGTGTGTGGAGTACACGGAATTCTGTGTCCCAGCTGCTCCCTGAGCTGATTCCTGTCAACTCTCTGACCCTCCCTGGCAGCCCAAAAAGCCAATCCAGGCATTTGGGTCAAAGAGAAGACACAGAGGTTTTTGTGTGTCTCTTGTTTTGTTCTATTTTTTCAGTAAAATACCAGAAAAACGCTGAGAAACCCACTTTAAACTGAGAACAAAACATCTTGCTGGCTCACCATATATTAACTCCAAAATTCTGTATATAAACAGCCCTACAACCCTGCTGGGCTCAGAGCCTTAGTGAGAACCCAGGAACAGGGATTATTTTGGAATTACACCACTCAGTGAAAGCAGAATCTGGCCCCAAATCCTTCCATCCAGCTGATGGTGCCATGTGTACATATCTGCAATGAAGTAAACAACGAATTTTTGGACAAAAATTAGAATAACAACTTGAAGTGAGGCTTTTGGCATCGTTTCCTTCAGCAATTCCTTCAGCAAACCCACAAATCTGTGGTTAAAAATGGAAAACGGGGCAGGATTTTCCCTGTGGAAAACGGGGCAGGACTAGGAGAAGTAATAAAAGCTTTTTAAAGTCAAGTTGTTGCAGTTTTAAGAATCCTGAGCTCTGGTACATCACACTGCAACAGGCCACCAGAGATGCCCATGGATTCTGCAGTGCAGAGGGATGGCAGGAGCACCTGGAGGTGTCCAGCCTGTGGTGGTCACATCCCTGCTTCCCCCCATCCATCCATGATGGGTCAGAGCCCGACCTCAGCTGATCCAAATTCACCAGGAATTCATTTGGCTTTTCATTATTTGTGCTGCTGCTGCTGCCTGAGCTCAGTGTGTCCCCAGCTAAGCCAAAAATAGTGTTTGTGACCCAATTAAATTGCCATCCAGGATGACAAAAAGGTGAGGAGAGGGGAGACAGCAACCGGAGCAACCTCAATTAACAGGAATTAATTTGAAACTCAGCCCCCCTTGCCCACTGCTGAGCCACCTGTGGGAGAAATAAATGCCATATGCATTTATTTCACCAAAAAGGGGATGCAGGCAGCTCGTTGCTCTTAGGTGTTTCAGGGGCTCAGATTTACATGAATTATAATCTCTGGGGTTTGCTCTCGTGTTCCCTGCTCCCCATCCCCTTCCTTTTGATGTCACTGGGAATTTTCCCTGTGTGGGATTGCAAGGCAGGGACCTCTCTCTTCCTGTGAGACACAGACACAGGAATTGCTCCCTGGGGTCCTCCCTGGCCTTACACAACATGGGAAGCACAACCAAGCCTGGACATTTCTAAAAAGTCTGAGTAGAAAACTGAAATCCTGCTCACAGAGAAGAAAACAGCAATAAATCCTCTCAGCCTAAATCAAGTTAAGATTTCACTGCCTGCATCTGACATTTTATCTCCTGACTTCCCTGATCAGATACCAAAAAATCCCCTGGCAGTTTGTTTTTAATAACATATTTTTGTGATTAATTCCCCCTTATTGTCTATGGAAAAGTCCCAGTGCTTTGATACTCCAGGCAGCATTTAACTCCTGGATGCCTCCAACACCCCCTGCCCACCTTCAGAAATCCTGCTTGGAAGGGAAAGCTGGGGAAGAGCAGGGGTTGTGTACAAAGCAAAGACAAATAAAGAGAGGAGAGCAGGAAGCTGGAGGCTCCTGCACACTCCAGCCCATCCTACACCCACTCCTTTGGGGCAGGAGCTCGAGCCAAGAGCCCTTCCCAGCACGGAGGGAGGGATGAGCACACATCCACTGCCCTCCCTCAGCTCCTCCATCCCCCTCATCTCCCCCTCCACCCCGGGAAAATGATTCCTGTGGATTGGCCTGACACGTTAATTGGTTAAAATCTCACTGCTGTGGCATCTAAAAGCTGTTGTGCAACAATAATAGTAATTTAAACAAAAAAATACAGTGCCCTCCAAAGTGGGAAAAATTATTGTTGTATCCACGAATCCAACAGATCTGACAACAAACTGCTGCAGGACAAGGTACAAGGAGATTAGATGGGATATTGGGAAGGAATCCCTGGGAGGGTGGGGAGGCCCTCAGGTTCCCAGAGCAGCTGTGGCTGCCCTTGGATCCCTGCAAGTGTCCGAGGCCAGGCTGGACAGATCCAAATCCCTCCTATCCCTCTGTGCCAGGCTCCTGCTGGTTGTGCACCTGCTCAAAATAAAATGTTGGCATCTCTGGGTGTAAGAAGGGAGAAATGCATAAAAATGGCTTTAAAAAACCACCTTGCTTCTGAAAAATCTGCAATAACCTGGAGTTAACTTCTAATTCCTTGGGTAATTCCCTCTTTTCCTTGCCCCCTGCACTCTTTGGAGGATTTGCTGGGATCCCCATCCAGCTCACATCCAGGGAAATGGGTCCTGGCTGTTTGGGATTTCTGGGAGCAGCAATCCATGCATCCCCCAAAACAGCAACACCCTCAGAACAGAAATCAGTAAACCCTCCCATGATTTCTTCAGGGAGGTTTTTGGAGCATCCCAAACTGGCAGAAATCAGTAAAACCCCCCCATGAGTTGCTCAGGGAGGACTTGGAGCATCCCAAACCAGCAGAAATCAGTAAAACCCCCCATGAGTTGCTGAGGGAGGATTTTGGAGATCCCCAAGGCAGGGACACGGTCCCTGCTCTCAGTGGGATCTGGAACGCCGCGCTTCCCGCCCGGGGTGAAGCCGCCGTTGTTCCTCCTCACGGTGAGCTCACACCAGATAATTCTTGGAAGCAGCCACAGGAATATTGATGGGAAACATCTGGCAGAGGATGCAGAGTTACCTCAGCTCCCCCGGCCCCGGCAGCGCTCCGCGGACGCGCTCCCCGCCGCAGCGCCCGGAGCCTCGCTGCTGTGCTCCTGTCACACCTTGTCCCCTCCTTGTCCCCCCACCTCCTTGCCCTTCTCCTTTCCAACAGCCCTCTGGGCCAAGTGGAGCCACCTGGATGAAAGCAGGCAGCTCTGGATTTCAGCCCCCTCCTGAATTCTGGGAGCAGGGAATGCTGCGCCACGTCCCCGGCTCTCTTTCCAAAGGTGGGGAGCCAGCCCTGCTCACTTCCACTCCAGGCAGCCCAATCCTTATGGAATCACGTTCTAGAATCCCAGAATGGGTCAGGTTGGAAGGGACATTAAGGATTATCCGTCCAGTCCCACCCCCTGCCATGGCAGGGACACCTTGCACCGTCCCAGGGTGCTGGAATGCAAGGATATGGATATAAGCTCTCAGCATTACGGCAAAATGTTCCCAATTTGTCACTCCCCGTGACACAGAGCTTCCTGCAGCCACCTCCCAGGGACACACAGCGGGAATTTCAGCATCTCCACAGGAAAATACATTTTGTTACATTTCCTACAGCTTTTTTTCTGGAATATAAAGGGATAACAAACACCTTCCTTCATCCTTCCAGGGCAGTTCTGCTACACTGGAGGCTCCACTCCAAACTGGACAATTCCTCTGGTGATATCTCAGTCACTCTGTGCCCCTCAGACTGAATATTTTTACCTGCAATAATCCAACACCCCACCCACAGACTATTCCATGCCCTCTGAATCCAATGGCTTTCAGGGAAAGCAGAAAACATTTCCAGCACCAATTCAATAAAGGCACCAAAATAGATAATTTTGTCTTGATAATTTTAACATCTTCTTTGGCACATCCTTGGTTTAACCATCTGCTTAAACCCACACAGCCCTGTCACTCAGGGAGCTCTCAGGAGCTCCAACTTAGATGATGGAGAATTCCATGGAATTATAGAATCACTGAGGTTGGAAAAGGCCTGTGAGACCATAGAGTCCCAGCTGTGCCCATGCCCACCCTGTCCCCAGCCCAGAGCCCCGAGTGCCACCTCCACAATTCCTGGGACACCTCCAGGGATGGGCACTGCAAACCTCCCTGGGCAGCTGCAATCCCTGAGCCCCCTTTGCATGGGGAAATTCCTGCTGTGCCCACCCTGAGCTGCCCTGGGCCAGCCTGAGGCCGTTCCCTCTGCTCCTGTCCCTGTGCCCTGGGAGCAGAGCCCGACCCCCCCGGCTGTGCCCTCCTGGCAGGAGCTGTGCAGAGCCACAAGGGCCCCCTGAGCCTCCTTTGCTCCCTTTCCTAGCTCCTTTATCCTCTCTCCATATGATTCACTCTCCAAACCTTTCATCTTCCTGGCCAGGTCCAACACGGATGATGCTGAACCTCAACACTGATGCCGATGGAGCACAACAGAAAGGATGGGGGATTCCTTGCCCTGTGGATCTGGGCTCTTCTCCTGGCCTGGGACACTTCTTGTCCCTCTGAGGTCACAGAACTTTGTGGCCAACACAGAGGAACGAGCACATCCAGTGATGCCTTGTGCAGGCTGCCCTGGAGCAGGGGCTGGGCAGAGTCCCAGAATAAAGCAGGGATTCATTCCAAGCATCTCCTCCATGGATCCACCTTGGGCAGCACCAGAGCCCAGCCAGGGCTGCACCCAAGATCAACCAAAATGGCCCCAAAATGCACGAGCGCTCCCAGGCTCTCTCCCTGGGATCAGTTCTGCTCCATTTGCACCTTGCAGTTCATTGTCCCATCCCAGCTTTAGCCCCTGCAGTCCCACCCTGCTTGTTTTCTCTCTGCAGCCCACGGGGTTTGTGCTCTTGGGCTGAGATTTGGCTCATTTGTCCTTGGTGCCCAGCTGGAGCAGGAATTGTTTTGTCTCCCTGCTCTGTGCACAGAGCTCAGCACCACTGAATGTGAAGCTCAGAGCTGCACACTAAAGCAGCACAGAGCCTGAAACTTGGAAAAGCCAAACCTGAGGCATCACCAGCACTGCCCTGCAGAACTGCCATGGTCACAACACTCCCAGCCTCGAGCTGCAGCTCCTCCTCGTGCTACAGGGAGCCAGTTCTGCTGTAAACAACTCCATGAGCCACTCCAGAGGGAGAGGAACACCTCCCTGTGCCTGGGGTGGGCACTTCCCACTGGCAATTAGAGCCCAGCTGAAGGGCTCAGCTTTTAACGTGATCGGATGCTTGGAAAATCCGGTTGTTCATTTATTACTTCAAGAGGAGCTGAGCTCGTTTGAAAATCTAGTCCTGACTAGCCACTGAGCCTCTGCTGAAAACTGGTCCTTAATCTCACCACATCTTGGTTTCCTCACCTTTAATTAAAAGGTATTTAATATATAAACCTCCTCCACTGAGACTCTCAAGTAAACTCCATCGGTTTTCCCATCCTGGGAAGGATTGTGCAAGTTTTCCCTCGGTGACAGACACAGAGGAATCACTCAAAAATTGTGGAATCCCCCCAACAAAGTCAAGGGGGACACCCAAATGGAAAAGAGATCTAGTATTTTCTTATTTCATGGTCATGGGTACTGCAGGCAGCAGGGTCAGAGTCTCCTGATCCCTGTTCCTGCAGTATTCCCTGAATTCCTCAGCCTGGCTGGAGGAGATGTGGATACTACAGCCAGCCCCTCAGGTGTCCTGACTCCCAGAGCAGACCTGCAGAGAGCAGAAACCCTGGCTGAGCTGGGAGGGCATCCCCCAGCCAGGGCCTGGATGCAGCTATGGATTAGGGCACTACTAAAACAGCCTTCAGTTAATCCCAGGGGGAAACATCCCCGGCACAAAATCCCTGCACGTTCTGGCACAGTCTGAAAGCTCTTCCCAAGAAGAGGGAAAAGCAGGGATGAGGGAGGGACTGGGGAGACTGGTTAGCCCTGCACCAGCACTCCCAGCCTTTCCCTTTCCCAGGCACAAAAATCCCTCTGGAACTGAAGTCCCGACAGGAGAAACAACTTCCAAGCAGGAACAGGCAGCCTGGGATCTCAGGGGCGGCTCTGAGGGAAGGGCTGCACTTGTCTGGGGGAGCTGTGGCCCCATGTCCAGCGCTGACCACATCCCCTGGCCGCAGCCCACAGCTGGAATCACTTTCCCTCTCCAGGAGGCTGCTCTTGCAACACTCCCCAGCTGGGTGTTCTCCTTTCCCATCACCCTGCTCCCACTCGGAGAGCCATGCCATCCCTCTGGCTCCCATCCTCAGGAAAGGAAGCTTTTCCTGCTTCTTCCTCACACCCAGGGGGTTCCCAACACCAGGAACAACAACAAGAACCAGCCATCAATTAACTGTTACAGTGCCACTCCAAAGAAGTATCCTGAGGCTGACCATGGCTCCCAGGTTTATCAGGGAATGATGCATTTGGATGGGTGCAGCTGCATAAATTCCCAGCAAATCACGATCCATCCCAGAAGGTTAGGCCAGATTTTGCTTTGTCAAATACAGTGGGGATCTATTTGCACCTCCACAGCCCATTCCAGGCAATTCCCCCCCTCCAGGCAGTGCCCAAGCCCAAACTCCACTTGGCAGTGACTCCAGAAATAATCCAGCTAAGGGGCAAGTGGGCACAGAGGAGCCTGTGGTGATTATGTGGGTTCTGCCTTCATGTGAGTCCCATTATTTATACAGAAACACAACTTTAGGCCAAGCACCACAGACATAAATAAATGGATAGAGATCCCTGGCTCATCCCAGGCTGTCCCATCCCTCACATCCCAGGCTTTCACAACTTCTGCTGCCTCTCCTTTGAGGCAGGAAAGCAAATCCCTTCCTTGGAGTGTTCCATTGATCCCTCCCTGACCCACAGCTTGTTCCTACCACTAACACTCATCCCCTTAATCCTTTTTGGGATTAGCTCCATGGGACTGGGAAACCCACAGGAACAACGAGGTCTGGTCTGCAATTCCCAGCAGGTGTTGTCCCCCATGGAAGGTGCAGGATGGGGCTCTCCCCAGGCCACACGCCCAAATCCCAACTTTGTGTCCCACTTTGCTTCTCTGTCCCTTCCTCTTGGGCTGTTTGTGCCTCAAATCCCTTCTCCAAGGGATCTGAATCACCCACTCAAGGGCTGGGAAACATTCCTGCCATCCCATGGAGCAGGGCTGGCGCTCACTGGGTGGAGACAAGCTGGAGGAGGAGTCCTGGAAGCTGGGAGATAAAATTCCCTCCGGCACCACACAGATCTCAGCTGATGGAGAACACCACACCCAGCTCCCCGGGCTCCATGCAGACAGGAATTCCCATGCATGAAGGATGCAGCAGCATCTCCCTTTGCAAACCAGATCCTTGTCACACATAAAACAGCATTTTCACTGCTCTCACTCCCCATAAAGTCACTTCAGTTCTCACCTGCTTTGAAAGGAGTGATTACTGCCAGTGCTCCCACGTGAATAATATTCCTATTAAAAGTGAGGAAATGACACAGGGTTCCTCCTCAGATGTTACAAGTGGTGACAGAGCCACCATCAAGTCACAGCCTGTCCTGTCTTGTGTGCAAAGGCAGAGTAAAACATGAACCTACAGCTGCAGTTTACAGGAGGAATGTGACAATTTCCAAAACCCCATAAATTGGCAAGGTGCTTTTATTGATCCTTCCTAGCGCTTCCCACAGTGGAGATACTGGGACGGGGCTTCCACACAGCTCTCCCTTCACAGGAGCACAGCCAGCTGCACCTCCCAGTCCTTGGGGTGTCCATGGGGTGTCCCTGGGTCATCCCAGGAGCTGGGGACAGGCAGATGTGGCTGGAGAAGCGGCCTGTGCTGCCAACTCCCTGGCATTTCATCCCTCCCATGGAAATATGCACAGGGACCACAGCATCAATGCTGCTTTTGTGATCTCCTCAGCTGACTTCATTCCTAACATATATCCAAATGGAAGAAATTAAATGACATGACAAATCCATGACATTTTCCATCTGAAGAATGCCGAGGAGCAGCGCTCGCTGGGATGAATGAGGTCCCACCGCTGCCAAGCGTGTATCTTCAGGAAACTCACAGTTATCCTGCCAAAGGGTGGGGGGAGACCAGATCCCCTTCCTGTCTATAAATATTTTTCTGCTGCTCTGCTCCTTCAGCAGAGCTCTTCCAGATTTCTGTCGGAGCAAAGGAGCACTGGGGCTGCCTCTGACGCAAGCCTGGAGCAACTCCAGCGACATCAAACACCAGAGGCAGGGAAGGACTGGGCACAACCCACGCTCATCATGTCCTAGAACTCCTCTCCCCCCAAAAACTTCACCCAAATCCCCGTGGCTGTGTCTGTCTCACAGCTCTCCTGTGGGGCTGGGTCATGGGGAGTTAACACTGCACAATCCCACATCCCTGAGGATGCTCCCAGATGCTCCCCGGTCCCTCATCCGGGGCTGGACGTGCAAAATCCGAGCAGCAGGTGGTTGGGAATTTGAAAATAGGAAGGCTTAATCTGCCTCCTGCTTTTCTGGAGCCTGCACAGCCCCTTGAGCAGTGCAAGGGAGAGGAGCCCGGCACGATCCCGAACCTTTCCCCCAAAGGGGAGGTCTCCGGGTCAGATGTTCAGGAAGCAAGCGAAGGCAAACCCCAGGGTTTGTACCTTCAATCTGCTCACCACATGTGCACTTCAAAAAGCCTCCACGTCCAAGCCAGCTGTAGGAAAAAGCCTTTAAAGTCCTGTGCTGTGTGACCTACATCCCTGATTCTTCACTCCTTCAGCAAAACTCTTCCTTTTTTCACTTGACCTCCGATTGTTTCCCGTTTTATCCCAAAGGCGTAACAGCCATACGAAAGTGCATCGCCAGCGATTTAAGAGCAAGGAAGAGAGAGATGTGCAGCTGACATGGAAAACCTTGATGTGTGTTATACCCTCGAGGCTCCAGCATTTCCCAGGCAGCATTTCCCATCTCCAAATCCCTAAAACCCGAGCCGGGCAGGCGGGGAGGGAGCAGCCAGAGCCCAACAAAGGCGGGAGCGCTCTGTGGAAGCGCTCGGCTGGAATTTTCTCCCCAGGTACTCTGAGCTGCATTCAATAGCAGGAGCATTAATGTCTAGTCCATTCTTCCAGCACGTTGGCTTGACCTCCTCAGATGTTCAGAGCCGAGCAGCCTCTGGCTCTGCCCTCTCTGTCACCCCCAGCATGCCGGGATGCTGCAGGATTCCTGTGTGTGCCCGTCCTGCATCGGCTGCTGCAGTGGGATCATGCTGATGCCTTGAGAAGGCTGGACAGAGTTCCAGAATAAAGAATAAAGCAGGGATTTATTCAAAGCATCTCCTCCATGGATCCACCTTGAGCAGCACCAGAGCCCAGCCAGGGCTGCACCCAAGATCAACCAAAATGGCCCCAAAATGCACGAGCGCTCCCGGGCTCTCTCCCTGGGATCAGTTCTGCTCCATTTGCATCTTGCAGTTCATTGTCCCATTCCAGCTTTAGCCCCTGCAGTCCCACCCTGCTTGTTTTTCTCTCTCCAGCCCACGGGGTTTGTGCTCCTGGGCTGAGATTTGGCTCATTTGTCCTTGGTGCCCAGCTGGAGCAGGAATTGTTTTGTCTCCCTGCTCTGTGCACAGAGCTCAGCACCGCTGAATGTGAAGCTCAGAGCTGCACACTAAAGCAGCACAGAGTCTGAAAAATATAAATGCTAAACCTGAGGCATCATTTCCCCCCTTTAGAGGCCTGACAAGGCCTTTACCTTGTCAAGGTCTCTATTCTGAACATCCACTAATAATAGGCATTCCCTGGGTGCTGTCCCTGCCCCAGAGAGCAGAGGTTGGCACTGCCCCTCAGGAGCCCAGGTGAACCAGGGACAATCCCTGTGCCACCAACGCCTGCCCGCTCCTTCCACACGCCCTGCAGGAAGCTCTCCGTGCTCAGAGCTTCCCGAGCTGAGCCTGGAACAAACCTGGCACAGTGCCAGGCTCAGCTCGTCCAAAACCATCTTAAAACTCTGCAGCCTGGCGCCGGTGCCAGGAGAGGATATGGATGTGCCACTGACCCAGTGACACAGTGACTGCGGGCACGGCTGGCACCAGACAGCTTCCAGGGACACCACGGTGCTGCCAGGCTGTGCCAGGGGCTCCTGCAGGTAAAACCAGATCAGGAGCCCAGGGAAACTGTGCTGGCAGATGCTCCTGCGCTCTGGGAAAGGGAATCCAACAGCGAAAAGGGAAAGGGAGACAGAAATGTAAAGAAAACAGGGAAAAAAACGTTTCTGTCTGCTGGAATCATATCCCATCTATTTTTAATATTAAAAAGGAAATGTGTTTGCTGGCTCATTTACAATAAAGCTTTTCATCCTCTGCAGCAGAGCAAAGCCCCAGTCACAATTGCAGGAGAAGCAGCATCACCAAGCCCCCAAAGCTGCACCTGGAGCGGGGCCAAAGGGGATAAATTAGAAATAAGGTTTTAGAAAAGCCCTCCCTGTTTGCATTCTTTGTGAAATACCATTGAACCCAGCAGCAGGGCAGTGCCCTTCTCCTGCTCAGTAACAGCTCAGGGTCTGGTTTCAGCCTTGGAGCTGGGAGATCAGGGACATCCCCTGCCCCAATCCCTCCAGTCTCCCACCACACAGCAAATGCCAGGATTCAATCCTTCCACACATCCCCAGGACAGCAGCACAAGGACACAGCGGGCTGGAGCTCACATTCCCTGCCTGATGTGACAGGGATGTTGGGCACAGCTCCACAGTGCCATCCCAGCCTGGGTTAGTCCATGGCAATGCTCCCCAAACCCTCCTGAGCATCCTGTGCAGGAGGGCAGCCAGGTTTGGGCCTTGGCCTTGCTCAATCTCAGACAATGCCATTTCCCTCTGTTTGCTGACATAATCCCTAAAATAGGAAACTTGTTCATAACAAAAACAGACACACCCACACCCACAATGACAAAACTGTCTCCACAGTAATATCAACACCAACCTGCTTTCTCCCTTGTTTTCTTACAGAGTTTATTTGCAACATAAGCACAGATAAATGCTTTGTGCCTTTGATTTTTTTTCTTGCATTTTAGGATGAAAAATCCCAGGAACAAAACTTACAGACAGAAGTTTTTTCACTGCCAACCCTCCAAATTAACCAGGGCTTATTTTAATTTCTCTGAAACAACATAAAAACAGACATTCTAGGGAACGGGGCTTGTACTTCTGAGTGGTTACACCTGTATTAATAAAATCACCATTTTTTCATTTGCCAAAACTCATGGATGGAAATGGATCAAAGCCCTTGCCAAGATGATGAGGCGGAGAATCACAGGATCACCGAGGTTGGAAAATACCTCTGAGATCATCGAGCCCAAGCCTTACCTGTGCTCACCACTAACTCATGTCCCCAAGTGCCACATGGGCACAGCTCTGGAACACTTCCAGGGATGGGGACTCCACAGGAGGAGACCCTCCAGGAGAGGAGGGAGTTCCAACAAACCACAGTGCTGACAGAGGGAGCCAAGCACGTCCCAGCTCCCACGCCATGGCCAAGGGCATCCCTGTGTCTCCTCAGGCATTTAGGAGGCATAAAACCATAATGCAGACACCCCAGCAGTGGTGAGACAGGTATAGAGTGTGGTGACATCCCAGGGGTGACAGCCAGGTTATAATGAGGCACTTTCACCTGGACTAAGCCAGCACAGATTCCTACCAGGAAGGGTCTGACAAACACAAAATGCTGTTCCCATGTCCCAAATCCCCCCTTGGGAACCCAGCTGCAATGGGTGCTGCACCTCACATTACAGCCAGAGCTGGCATCTCATCCCAAACCACGAATGTGAGCGTCAACCTGGATGAAAAGGGAGCAGCACCAGCACAAACAAGCACCAACACACGCTCGGTGCCCTCATGGCTTCCTTGAAATCCTGGCCCCATTTCAGCAGGAGCCCTGTCCCTCTGCCCACTCCTCCTCCTCCTCCCTCCTGGGAGGATCCAGAGCCTGTTCCCATAGGAACCAGCACACCATGGCACAGGGACAGGAGGAGCCCACAGGGACAGGAGGGAGCCCACAGGGACAAAAAGGGCCCCACAGGGACAGGAGGGAGCACAGAGGAACAAAAAGGAGCCTACAGGAACAAAAAGGAACCCACAGGGACAAAAAGGAGCCCACACGGACAGGAGGGAGGCCACAGGGATGCAAAGGAGCCCAAAGGGACAGGATGGAGCCCATGGGGACAGGAGGGAACCCACAGGGACAAAAAGGGACAGACAGAGCCCAGGGACACCGGGGTGCCCCCACTTTTCCCTGGAAACCCGTGTGTGGAAGGAGCTCCCCTCAGAAGCACAGCCAGACAGCACCGGGCCCTCAGCACACACAACCACAACAGAAGTGCCCGTCTGAAGGGGAATTTTTTTTTAATGAAAGAGCCCTTTCAACTCCAGAAGGTACAAGGAAGTAAACACGCTCGTGGGTGTAAGAAAATAAAGCCTTTTCATTTAAGCAGCACTTAACATAAGCTGTAAAACAACAAGAAAATCCAGGCGTGCTCCTGCCGCTCCGACGTCTCGCGTGCCAAGGCTGGGGTGCCTCCGAGCCGAGCACAGCCCTGCACCCCTCAGGTACCCTCAGAACATCCTCAGGTACCCTCAGAACATCCCCCCTGCTCTCCATGGCAAGCTCTTCCCAAGCCCCTGGAGCTGCTGCAGCTCTGGGCTGACCTTAAGGAAACGTGAAGGAAAATTGGGGGTGGAAACATTCACGTTGGGCCTTTTCCCTTGGCTGCGCTTTCTCACATGAATTCCTCACATGAATTCCAAGGCTGGGGCTGTCTCCTGATCCTGCCAGATCCTGAGGGGGTGCAGGACCATGGCAGAGCCAGTACTGGGCCCATCCCATGGGAAAACCTCTGCCCTCAGACAGGGAGAAACCAAACCCCGCAGCCACATCACTGCAATGGCTGCACAGGCACCACAGCACTGCTGGCAATGGCAATGAAGGTTCCCTGATTAACAGATAATTAATAATTTTGTCCCACAGTTACCGGAGGATGTGGCAAAGCCACTCCACATTCCCTGGAGCAGCCCCTGGGAACCTGGTTTACCTGGAGCTGGGAGCACTGGGCAGTTTAATGAGCCCTGGGAGTGAGGTAATTAAGTCACTCACTAATCATCATGGCAGACAACACGGGGGACTTTTCACTGCAGCAACCTCTAAACATCAACAGATTTCCACCCAAAACTGACTTTGTTCATCAGCTGAAATCCCTCCCACAGCACAGCTCCCCACCAAGGGCCTCATCCATCAGCTGTCAGGGGGCTCCTGGCACCAAAATTCCTCCTGTCCAGAGAGAACTGGGACAGAGAGCATCCCAAAAGTGAGAGTGATGATGCTGAACTCTGCAACTCCTTGGCCACTGCCTCTGTACCCACAGAGCCCCAGGGAGGTGGTGGGAGGGTGGCAAAGGAGGTGCTCCCCCCTTGGAGCTCTCACAGGGGACAGAGGATGAGCAACCCTAAAAATCTTTCCTCAAACTCCAGCTGCCTCTGACAACCAAGCAAAGGAAAGGAGGAAAAGCGAGGCTGGTGCACACCTTCAGCTCATCCCAAGGTCTTCCAAAGTGCCCACAAGGATCACAAAGCTGAGGAGATCTATTGCCTCTCTCCCCTGATCCCACATAGAGGATTTTTTCCTCCAGACCAGGAGGGTTTGTGATTTTCTTTCACTTTTATTTCCGCAGCCTGCTGCTGCAAACCTCCTGACTGGTTTTAGATCAAGAGTTCATCCATCAACCAGCCCGGGCCAGGAGCCAAACTCACATCCCCTGGAGCCCCCAGTGCAGGGCCAGCCCCACTGGAAAGCCATTGGAAAAGGGGTTTTCCAGATGTCCAATGGGAAATCCAAGCCAGCTGCCCACGCGTCTGCCCTGACCGTCAGCAATTCCAGGCTCCCCTTCCTCCTCTCACTCCAAATGCACCATTAAAATAAACCCTGAGCCCTTGGGTCCCTGCAACCATGTCACAGCCCCTCTGAGCCTCACCAGCCCAAAGGACACCCAGAATTCCAGCCAGGCAAAACCCTTGGGAGAAACAGAAGCATTCACAAAACCCATTTCAAGTCCCTAAAAATCAAAGTGGTTTCAACTTCTTCAAGCCACTCAGAGATCTCTCTTTACAAGCAGCTCGTGCTTCAGAGCCTCTTCACAAAACCACTCCCAGCTCTGATGCATTTTCCACTGCCTGAACAGCCCCAGAATCAGGGATCTCCATGGGATGCAGGAGGAGCCTGAAGCGAGGCCAGCTGCCCATTTTGCAGAGTTTAAACCTGCCTGTGTCCTGCTCAGGGAGTTAAATCAGAGCCTGCCTGGCTCAGTCTTGGGCTCGTGTTATTCCTGCTCTTTGCTGGCATGTTTGGATGTGCAATCCACATAATTATCCCAGATAATATGCCTTGTCCATGGCAAACATACAGAAATTCACATTCCTGAGCTGGCTATTAGTGGCTCCACAAAATCCATTCTTTTCTGGAAGGCCTACACCTACCTCTACTGCAGTAATTTTGCACTCAATTCACTTTTCAGCCCCAAACTCCTACATCTTTTATGAAGATGGATCTGTACGTTGCAGCATTTTCTAATTTTGAGGAAAACCAGGGAAGACTCAACTGGTTTTATCTTTACAGCTGAGATTTGTTGCCCAGAGCAGCTGGGGCTGTCCCTGGATCCCTGGAAGTGTCCCAGGCCAAGCTGGATGGAGCTTGGAGCACCCTGAGATACTGGAAGGTGTCCCAGCCCATGGCAGGGGTGGCACTCGATGGGGTTTAAGGTCCCTTCCAACCCAAACCATTCTGGAATTCCACAATTTATCAACATTTTAATGCTCCCAACATCTTAAAAGTTCTCAGGTGTAACTGAGGTCAGGGTATCACAAGATTAATTTCCCAAATCAGACACCCAGAGCCTGGATTTCCAGCCTGCCCCAGCAGCACCCCCAGCTCTGGGGACACGAATCTGTTGAGGCAAGCCCAGAGCTGAAGCTGTAATTTCACAGAAGGAAGAAGCGCCTGTGAAACGCCTTCCTTGAATGCAGGCAGGTATTTACAGTTATCCCAGCACAAAAAATGCAAAAATTATCTGTTCAGACATGTGGTCTGACTTGGAAGCACCAGCAGGGTTATGCTGCAAGCCTGGAAAAGTGGTTCAGGAGAAACATTATCCTGCTGGTATCATTATCCTTTCTGATTATTTATTTTAATACTTTTTTTTTTTTTTTGCCCCGATCCTTAATTTTTCACTATGACTCCCTTTCATCAGGAAGCCTTTCTGGGAAATGGCTCAGAATCCCAGGCAGTTTGGAACGAAGCATTTTAATCACCTGCTCATGTGCAGGTTACTGACTTGGGAGGGTTTTTATTTCATTTCCAGGCTCGGCAGAGTCACTTCATTAAACCCAACGAGGCTTCAACAGGGAGCTTTTGTATTGGAATCTATAAATTACCCACAGTAATGAAGAGAAGGGAAGGAGACACCCCATGGCATTCCTGGGATCCCTGTCCAAGGGGAAGGAGTGGAGCAGGCACTCTGGGCTCTCCTGGGACCACCACGACCCCACAGTGCCCAATTTTCACCCCCATCCCACCAAAGGAATGGAGGCGCTTCACCCATGCTGCCATTCAGCTATTGGCACATACTGGGGAAATTCCAATGGGAATTTCACATATGGGCACATATAATGGGAAATTCCCATTCCTGGAGGGATTTCAAAGCCCTGTGGATGTGGCACTTGGGGACATGAGTGGCCTTGGCAGTGCTGGGCAAGGGCGGATCAGTCTTGGAGAACCCAAACCATGCTGTGATCCCACGACTGTAACACATCCCCCAGGGCAGGATCGCTGCTGCTCCCTCCAGAATTCCCATTCTCCCCATCCCAAGGCCAGGAGGTACTGGGAGGCTGCTGAGAGCCCTGTGCCAGCCCCCAGGGCACAGCCAGCATGGTGCCACCCCTCGGCTGGGGACACTGGTGACAGGAATGGCACAACAGACGGCCCCAGTGCCGGCCCTGCCAGCAATGCTGCACGTGCCAGGAACCCAAAGGGCCCCTGCATCCATCAGGGAAAGGTCGAGCCAGGACAGAGCCCAGTAGCTCCAGGAGAGGCACAGAGAACAAGGTCACAAATCCCCTCCTGCAGGATCTCGGATGCAAAGCAGCCCCTCATTGTTTTTAAGAGTTAAAAAGGTCTTTTTGGGGGTTTTTTTGGGGGATGTTTGGCCCAGCCATCCCTGCTATGGGAGTTGATACCCTCCCATAGCAGGGATGGCTGGGCCAAATATCCCCAAAAATCTCCTCCCAACTCAGGAGTTATTCCTTCTGGGCTTGCTCTTCACAGGTCACAGCATCCCAGCAGGAAAACAAGCTGGATTTCAGCCCCAGGGCCAGCGGGTTTGGAGGTGGCACATCCCCAAAAGATCCCAAAAGGATCCCACTGCTCCTGGCCCTGCCCAGTGCACCCCAATCCCCTCGATCCCTGCAGGCACACAGGTGGCACCACAGCTCACTCCAGGCTGGAATTCAGGGATCAAAGCTGGAAATTCCAGGTTCATTCGCACCCCTGCAATGTGGCCCCAGCCAGAAACAGCCTTCAGTCCATGCTGTAAAGCCACCTCCCTGCAAAGGGACAAAATGTGTCCCAGCACCCAAAAATACCTCACCACATGGAATCATGGGACCATGGAATGGTTTGGGATGGAAGGAACCTTAGGGCCCATGCCATCCACCCCCTTGCCATGGGCAGGGACACCTCCCACTGTCCCAGGCTGCTCCAGCCTGGCCTCGGGCACTGCCAGGGATCCAGGGGCAGCCCCAGCTGCTCTGGCAATCCCAGCCCAGCCAGGAATTCCCAATTCCCAATATCCCATCCATCCCTGCCCTCTGGCAGTTTCAATCCATTCCCCCTTCTCCTTGACCAAACCCAGGACAAACCCAAACACACAAAGCTGAACCAAGCTCTCCCTCGAGTTTAAGAACCCCAAATGCAAAATATGGAAAGAGCAAAGTAAGAAACTGTTAATATTATGAGAGTGCAAAATTTAAACACACAGCACTGCTCGAGCTCTTGATTCCTGACCTCCCACCACAAATGCATCTGCAGGGAGTGCGACAATAACAGGACATAAAGCAGATCTGTGTGGGACAGGAATAAATTTGGGTCTGAAATGAGGGGCATCTGTTCTTTGTAATGGCAAACAGCAGAGATCTGCCCCCGTGAGCAAAAGTGACAGCAAGAAATGCATCAAACCAGGGAGAGCTCCTCCTGACGTCAGCCAAGCTGTCCATAAGTTAACTCAAACCAGAATCTGACCAGGAATATACACAGAGCTGAGCACAAATTAAATGTAAATTGAGCTCTTCCAAAAAAGAAAACACAGGAAATATGCAGGATGAGGCTGATTACTCAAGAGGAGCTACCACAGGGACCGAATTTCCATCCTTCCTGAAAATAAATCAGGAGTTGCATGTACACAAATCTGGCTCTGGGGCTAGAATATAGAAAGCTTTCATATGCATGCCTAAAATATTTATTATAGAGGTCTGGAGTTTTAAGACACACAGTGATATAATTAAAAAAGGATTGTGCTGTGCCGTCATCTGCCATGTCCTAAAAAATGGGAGAGTGTTGCAAGAGCCTGGAGAAAGAGAGAGGCTCACCTCAAATCATTACTGAGACCCCAAAATTAACTGAATATATAATAATCATTAGTTGTTATTAACAACAACAACAATAATAATAGTAATAATAATAGTAGTAGTAATAATAATAATAATAATAAAGTAATACCAACAGTAACAAGAATAAGAAAAATAAAACTTGTTTGGACCCCCTGGGCAGTGTTAATTTACTCCTTGATGGTCACAAACAAAAGGTGGCCAAAGCACAGCTCATCCCATGGTAAAACCAGTCCTGGATCAAGGATCTCTAAAACCAGACTCAGATTTAGTTAACAGAAGCTTTTAACTCTCTTGTTGAGTGGGAGCAAGAAGAAAAACCCCCAAAATGTCCTAAATTCACTTTTTTTTTTGAGAGAGAACTCATTTAGGGTAAGTGCTTTAATTCCCTAGTGATGCCAAGCCCTGCTGCTACTCCTGAAAATTGGAAATACAGGATTTTTTTGCAGCGCTCTGGGCTGGCACCACCACCTTTGCTGCTCCACAGGGGTGACAGGGGCATGGAACCAGGACCGCCAGGAATGTGGCTCCAGGGATGGCTGACAATGATCCCATCCCAGGGACGCCTGACAATGATCCCATCCCAGGGATGCTGACAGTCCCAGGGATGGCTGACAATGCCAGGGATGGCTGACAGTCCCAGGGATGGATGACAATGATCCCATCCCAGGGATGCTGACAGTCCCAGGGATGGCTGACAATGCCAGGGATGGCTGACAGTCCCAGGGATGGCCCCAGGCTCAGAGCAGGTGGCTGCCCCAGCTGGTCCCAACCCCGGGCAGCAGGAAGGCAGCTCCAGCACTGAGCCCAGCAGCCTTCCATGTGGATTTTGGAAGTCATCATGTCCCTGTTTGGTGAGAGAAGGTGACACCACAGCCGTGTTCTGGCTGTCTCTGGATCCCTGGGAATGCTCCAGGCCAGGCTGGACAGGGCTTGGAGCAACCTGGCATAGTGGAAGGTGTCCCTGCCCATGGGATGTAAGATTCCTTCAACTCAAACCATTCCATGATCCCATGATTATTATCACTGTGTCTAAAAAACCTTTGGGGACACAACTCCTGATTTTGTTCTTTCCCTGATTTTTTATCTGCAGGGATTATGAGAGAAACGGAGAAGTTCCAACTAAAAACAAAAAAGGAGAAAAGGGAAGAACGCTGGAGGTCTGGTATCAGCCTTCAGGCTGTGAGAATTCCCTCAAAAACACGGGAAGGGCTCCCAACAGAATTCACCCCAGAGCAGCCATGCAGGATTCAGCTCCTGAAGGATTTGCTCCTCACCATGAATTAACAACAGCACTGTCAAACATTCCACCATGGAATTCCACACTGGTTTGGGTTGGAAAAGACATTAAGGATTATCCCAGCCCACCTCTGCCATGGCAGGGACACTTCCAGCATCCCAGGGTGTTCCAGCCTGGCCTTGGGCACTGCCAGGGATCCAGGGGCAGCCCCAGCTGCTCTGGGAATCCCAGCCCAGCCAGGAATTCCCAATTCCCAATGTCCCATCCACCCCTGCTCAGCTTCAGTTGGAAGCTGAGAATAAAATGTCTCTGTAACAATGGCAAAGACAACTATGTATTTTTTTTAATACAATTATTAAGTACATCTCCAGCCTCCCAGGGGCAGGAGTTTTCCAGGCATGTTCAGACCTAATATTTGCCAGGAAAATAACCCCACTCAGGGAGTTTTCTGTGAGCTGGACAGGCAGGAGATGTGCAGAGGGTATTCCTGCCCCTTGGAATATAATCCCACCCAAACTGAGCGGGGCTTAGGGGCGGGCACGGAAGATCAGGGAGGTGAAACCTTCCCAAATTCCTGGTTTTCCTTACTTTAGCAATACCAGCACAGATTTCCACCCCAAGCTCAGGACAGTTTTGTAAAAATGGGATTAGGTTAACACCCCAAAAGCACCCCTTGCCTGGGAGCTGGGACTGACAGAAAACCCAAAGTTTAAAAGGTGGCAGAGGGAGAGAAAAGAGCCCTGGCATCCCCAAAAAGCCAAGGGAGCCAGAGCCAGGCAGTCTGGGGCTGGAAAAGCTCCTTTGTCTCCCTGAGCTGTTTCTAACTCCCTGTCTGGGTGTCTTGGAAGCCTTCCCTTGTCCACAGGGAATTCAATCCATCCAAAAGCCCTTGTGGAAGCCGCTCCCAGGTTCAGGGCACCAAACCCCCCTCAGCTCTGTGTCAGCTCCCAGAAGGGCTCAGAGCCAGCCAGGATCTCCCTGGAGCCAGAGGAAGCTCTGGAGCACAGGGAAGGCTCCATCAACAGATGGCCAGATGAGAATAAACCTAATTATGGGGGGATTTTTGTCCCAGAGTGGCTGGAGCCCAGCAAAATCTGCCCCAGAGTGCAGGAACTCCTTGAACTGAGGTGCTCTCCCAACCTGTTCCCTGCCAAGAGAAGCCATCCAGGGGCTGCAGCTGAGTGGAATTATTGTGATTATTCCCCTCACCCTGCCGAAAAGCTGAACAGCAATTAAATTCATTTCCTTCCCAAGTTCCACTTCCCTGATTAACACCTTCCACAGGCACAAAAAGCAGCCTTCAGGGAAGTGTCCCTCCAGCAGCCCCACTTCTACAAACAGGCCAAACCACACAAAGCCTCAACAAATAAATACAACTGCAAATAATGCCTTCTTTTTCCCTGAATCTCTCTTATTTTGTCCTTAACCACTTGTGTCCCATCTTTCCCAAAAACTGCTTCCAAAACCAAGGCTGTGGTGCCAATTCTCTGCTGTACAGCTGGCTCTACACAACAATGCCAAACCCTGGGATTTATTACAATTTATTAGGATTTATTCCAGTGCAGAGTCAATAAGCAGCTCTCAGTATGGAGCATTTTGCCCTGATAAGGCTAAATTGGGGGGTGATGTCGTGGAAGTTTGAGGAACTGAAAAACTAAAATTGGTTTCATGTGTTTTGCTGTTCCAGGCTACAAGAAAAAGCATTTGCTGGGATTATTTTTGTAAGGACACCCGTTCAATTGGATTAATTATCCTCATCTGTTAGTATTCCAAATACTGCCATAATAAGAGCATCAAACAATCAATTGTTAATCATATATGCTTATATTTATGCACCTATTCCTGCACCTGTCTGGGTCTGGCAGAGCCCTGCTTTAAGGACCAGGTGAGGCCCAAAAGCACCAAACAAATGGGGAAGCTGAGCCTGGAAACATCCTGGATTTCAGGCCTCCTAAGCTTTTCCAGTCCATCCCCTAAATGAATGCCCAGAAAGATGATTATTGCTGCTTTGCAGCTGCCATGTGCCATCAGTGCTCCTGCCTTCACAGCAATTTATGGAGATTTCTCCTCCAAAAACAAGCAGGGAAGAGCCTTGCTGGGAGTGCTTGGCCAAGCCATTCCCCATTTGTGGGAATTTCCATCTGTTGGGAATGCTGGGGAGGAAAAGCCCCGTCCGAAGCACCCGGGGCAAGCACAAAGCTGGGTTCATCTCTCTGGGATGCAGGCTCCTGGGTGCTCCAGCACTCCTCCCACTGCAGCCATCCCCAACGAGGCAATCAAAAGCCCATTTTTATTCTCCTCAGCCCAGGAGTGAACCCCAGCTGAGAAAGAGAGACAAGCAGCATGATTCATGCTCAACATCTGCGGGCCAGAGCCACTTCTCCTTACACTGGGCTGTGCTGAAGTGGGTTTCCAACAAAAAAAGGGAATGACAAGGCTGGGTTTTATCCCACAGGAATGGTGCAGGGAGAGCAGCTCTGCCTGCCTGAGCTGCTCCCTGCGAGCTCCCTGCCCACTGGGAAAACACAGCCTGAGGGAGGCTTGGCTATAAATGGGAAAATATCCTGGATTTCCAGATGCAGATCCCTCAGAGAAGGGCTTTGGGTAAGGGATGGAGGGACAGGACACACAGGACACAGGGGATGGATTCCCACTGCCAGAGGGACACTGGGAAGGGATTCCTGGCTGGGATGGAATTCCCAGAAAAGCTGTGGCTGGATCCCTGGATGTGCCCAAGGCCAGGCTGGAGCAGACTGGGGCAGTGGGAGCTGTCCCAGGGAGTAGCACTGGGAAATCCCTACATCCCTTCCCACCCAAAGCATTCCACGATCCCAGGTCACAGCCATCCCCTCCTGGTGGCTCCTTCCCATCCAGGGAAGCTCCAGGAACACTCCAGAGACTCCCTGGCTGATTGTGTGCCATAAATAACCCCGGCACTGAATTACTGCAACAACTAAAACTTAATTGAGTCACCCAGGAAATTACTGGAAAATGATCCTCGTTTTTATCCCTAAGCTACTTAAGGGCCATGCAAGCAAACCTGTGGAATATTGAGCACAGACAAGCAGGGATAATATTGTCTGCAAGCAAAAAAAAAAAAAAAAAAAAAAAACCAAAAAAAAAAAACTAGATTGATTTTGGCAGAGGAGGATTAAGTTATGGAAAAGAAGCTCAGGCCAGAGCAAAGGAGACAGCAACAAAATAAAAAGCTGCAGATGGAATCCCAGGGAGAAGAAGGAAAAAAAAACACTGGAAGGGAATACACAAAATAAAGGAGCATTTTCAGGAGCCACACTGGGCTCACCAAGCACCTCAAACTACAGCGAGATTGGATGAGTTAAAACTCCTCCATCTTCAGATTAAAGCATAAAAGAATAAAAATGTATAAACTGCTGGGATGGAGAAAATGAAGAGATGAGAGGTGCCACAAACAACAGTAAACATGAATTATTCCATCATTCACAAACTAGATCCAAACAGGAATCAAAATATTTACAACTCAAGAGTCCTGAGCACCTGAAAAGGTGAGGAAAACATGAGGGAAGGGAGGGATGCACTGCCACACAAAAAGGGAAAGAAAATATCCTTTCCTAAACACCAAAGGAACAGAATGAAAAGAGGGTGTCTAAAACCAATAAATCTGAGAAATTCAACATGCAGGATGAGGTAACAGCAAATGTATTCTAACCCAAACCTTAAAATAACCTGCTCAAGTTGTGCAGCAAGCGATGAACAACGTGAGCACTAAACAACCCAGAACAGGCCCCTCACTGCCAGGTTATTCACTGCTTGGGAACAGCAGAATTCCCTTTTCCCCCTGCTTTTACCAGCTTTAAAAATCCCCAGCAGCAGCTCGGGGGAAAAGCCATGGTGCTGCTGCACCCCCATCCTGGGGAGGACAACCCCAGCTTCTCCCTCTCACATCCACCTGTTCCTGGGTGATCTCTGGCAGGCTGGGGGATAAATTCACCTCTCCAGGGATTTTGGGGACCAGCCCCTCTGGACTGCACTGAGGAAGGGGCTGTCACCTCAGGGTTGTCACCTCAGGGTGACAGCAAAGGCTGCTCCAAGCTCCAGCTTCTACCAGGGTCACAAAACCCAAAATTAAAATTCTCTGGCCTTGTCTGTGCTCAGCAGGAACTTCTTTCACTCTGCAGCCCCCTGGCACACAGAACCTGGCAAACAGCACCCCACAAGGAGATCTGCTCTTCCCCAGCTCCCCAAAAAACCCCCAGATCAAGGAAGACTGGTTTCATCCCCAACTCCTTCCCCAGCATCACTCCCTTATCCTGCATCACCTCCTAAAAATCAGATTACACAACCCCCCCCAAAATACCAACATTTAAGCTAAAAACAACTCCATTTAATGCCCATTCCAGGCATCCATCCCTCGTGAATCTCAACACCTCTGCTGGAATTCCAGCTCTAATATTCCCACATAAAGACAAAAATACCACTTTACTCGGAGAGCTGAAGTCACCCCTGAAATGAGACATTTCCAGAGACAAAAAAATCCCTTTGGTTGGGTGAGAATCGTGACTGCTGTGGGGCAGCAGCACTTCTGACCATCCCACATGGATCTGCCAAATCACCCAATCCTACTCAATCCCTGATTTTTTAGCACTCCAGTGCTAAATAGTGTATATAAATATATAAATACTGCCCTTGAATGGGCTCGTGCTTTGTTTCTCCCTGGATTTTCTACTCCAAATGATCCAATCCCAGCAGAATGTGAGGCTGCCTGCTCCCCAGTTTTGTTTGGAAAACTGCTGATCCATGAGCTGTCAATTAGCATCAATTCTCCTGCTGGAAGCACTGTCTCCATCCCACCCATCCACCCTCCCAACTCATTTCCTAGGAAGAAATGGGATCCATGAACAAAGCTCTGCTTTTCCCATTATTCCATTCATCCTATGCACAAATACTGGGATAATGGAGTTTATTCAATCTCATTTGAGGTTTTTCCTGGCGTCCTGGTTCAGAAGTTACCAGGAATTGCTTGATGTTCAAAAGGGATTTTTGGGGATTTGATGTAGGGGATTTGAAAACATCCTATTTTAGGGTGGAATGCTGCTTTAAGGAAAGGGAAGCTCTCCTATGAAGGTAAAAAATACCAATCTGTGGCATTTAATCAGCCATTGCCAGCCAAACCCAAGGCACTGCCCTGATTACAGTGAATTTTAAAAACTATCAAACTGTTCCTGATGTATCCCACGCTGAGGTGGGACATCATCCCAGCCCTGCACACTGAAGAGCACTTATGGTGATTTTCAGACTGGTTTCACCTCAGGAAAAAAAAACCCACACAACATAAAAACTCCAATCTGTTTTCCAGATGATTTAGCTATTAAGTGAAAGGCCAGTAAAAATCTGCCTAGAATTGAAATTGGGTATGACCAAGTGAAATGGTTGTTCATGTAACATAAACCCCTGCTCAATATGGTGCTACCACAACCCAGGGACTCTGGGAAAAAGATGTTGCCTATTAAAATAAAACTAAATTAAAAAAAAAAAAAGGAAGAAAGTTTTATATTTTCATATGAGCTGAGTAGTTGAGCACTGAACAGAGGGAAGGAAAGGAAGAATCCAGTGTAAAAAAATACCTAAACAATCTGTTCAGAATGGTTTGTAAGCACAGCTATTGTTTTATTTGGAGCAAAATAAAGCCCTTTTTATTTTACAGGGAACTGAGGGACTAGGTTAACACCTGCATAGGTGACATTTTCCAGAGGTCAAAATGTGACACGAAAGCAGGGAAAATGGCATCAAAACACAGCAGGAAACAAGGTGAGGACACCCTGGGTTCCCCTGGCAGGAACAGGAGACCCTGCTCCGAGATCCCAGCTGCTGGGAAAGGCTGCTCCAGTCAAAAACCAGGGGAAAATAATCCTAATAAATAATCCCAACCTGGTGGGAGAGATTGGCTCAGCACAGGCTGGGCATCCTCAAGGGAACTGTGGAATGATGGAACGGGGAAATGCCCACTCCTTGAACCCCAGCTTTCCCTGGAGAGGAATCCCGGAATCCCAGACTGGGCTGGGTCACAGGGACCCGAAACCCATCCCAGTCCATGGACAGGGACACCTCCCAGGCTGCTCCAGTGTCCCTTGGACACTCCCAGGGATCCAGGGGCAGCCACAGCTCCTCTGGGAATTCCAGCCCAGCCTCTCCCAGGCAGGAATTCCCTCCCAAAATCCCACCTAAAGCTATCCTTGCCACTGGCATCACCTCCCACAGCCACTCCAGTGCATCCCAGCACAGGATTTCCTCCAGCTGTGGCACAGCAAACCCAACCTTTGGGGTTTTTCCTTTTACCCATCTCTCCCATTTTGATGGGTTTCCATCCCCCATTATCCAACACAGCGCACAGATCCCTCCTCCTCCTCCTCCTCCTCCACCCCAAGCACACAAACACCACAGTTCAGCCTCCCACTAATGCAAAAAAATGTTAAACCCCGCTCCCTAACGAGGTGGATTTGCTGGTGGCATGTTGATATTTCTCCAGCCACATTCCCTCCCACGAAGTTCCAAATGCCTCCGAGAGAGCCACGAGCACACAGAGAGGGCTGAGCTCCCACAGCTGGGCTGGAAATGTCCTGGAATGTCCAGGGAGGCAGGGATGGGGCAGGGACAGCGCCACAAACACCACCCTGGCCAAGGATCACCCCCCACCCTGGGCTGGGCACCGTCCCCCAGGGCAGGACCCGCACAGACATCTCCAAGGATGGAGGCTGGCCAGAAAAATCCACAAATCTGCTCTTTTAATCACTGTCTGAAGCCTTTATCACTGTTGTTATTATTATTATTATTGTTGCTGTCATTCTCGTGGTGCACTGGGATGCTGCAGAGGAAAGGGGAAGTTTTCACCCAAAATTTGCTGATGGAGGGAACGAGCAGAAAACAAAAAAAATCTCTGCTGATTGAAAAGAGGAGGAAACAGCCCAGAACTGAGGCACCTTGGAAAACAAAACTGGGTCACTGCTGAGCTCCCAGAGGAGCAGCAGCCGTGCCCATGGCTGTGGCATCCCCAGCACAAGGTCAGTGGGATAAGAGCAGCCCCATGCCAGCCCTGGCTCAGTGTTTTGGCTACACACAGTGAAGGCCTCCCTGTTTGCCTGGTATCTCTGTGGGAAAAGGCCCTGAGCAGGAAACCATGGCTAAAAAGAGTTAAAATGTGAGCCCAGGGATGGGTGGCCCTGGGACAGACCCTGAGCTGTCACAGCAGGAACATCTTCTTGACAAGGCATTCCCAAACCCTCTGTTTCTGGGATGGAATAAATCCAAACCTGAATTTTCCCAGTTTAAAGAGGAGGTGCTTTTCCCCCTCCACATCTTTTTCTGTGAAATATTTTGGCACAGCAGCAGCAGCTGGGACGTGGTACCCAACAAGCCCGTAGGTTAAACTCAAAATATTACAACAGGTATGATTTGTGATGTTTCAGTTCATCTGTACATTCATTTATGAGCTGTCTGGGCTGTTTCAATACCAGAACAAGGCACATAAGTAATACTCTGCTCCACACAGGTTCTTGCACCTCAAGTACCCCCAAGCACTTCCTCGGAGCACCTCGAACAATTCTAACAATTCCAACAATTCCCTGAATGCCTCACAAGTGCATCGGGGCCGTTTTCACTCCACTTGCTAAACAGAAGGGATAATTCACCTTTAACAAAGATCTGCCATCAGACAGAAAATAAACACCAGCAAAACCAAACAAACAATAGCTCTGAGCTTTCCAAATAAAATTCCTTTTCCCTTTCAGTTGTGCAACCTTTTGTCCCTGAGCCAGCAGAGAATTCACTGCCAGAGAAGATTTTCATGCTTAATCAATTTTTGCCTCACTGGTGTTTGTAGGTACCCCAGTTCCTCCTCTGCCCTGCAAATCCAGCTCAGGGTACCTTGGATCTGCCACACCCAAGGATGCAGGAGAAAACTCAGGTTTTCTGACATTTGGGAATTGATCTGCATCCCCCTGGCTGCTGAAGTATCCTGAAAGGGACCAACAGGGAAGCACTCAGCTCATGGGAACTCTTGCACAATTCCTTTTATGTTCTCATTGAAGCACTTGAATGTGACAGAATCATTCCCTAGCAGGGAGAAAGCCCACCTGCCTTCTGCTCAGAACAGGCTGCACTTCCAGGAATACACACAGATTTATTTCTGGAAAACACCTCTTGCCCCCATACCCAGTGATGGGGGAGCTGGGAATGGCCCCAAAGCTCCTGCAGACTCAGAGGGAGCAAGAGAGGCCCGAGACAGGAGGAAAGGGCACCAGGCTCTGAGCTGACCCTGGCAACCCCTGCGTGGGCTGAGCTGAAAGGTCACTTCCCTCTAATCCACACCAAGCCTGAGACTCAGCTTCCTAAATTCCTCCTGCCCCACTCTTCTGCCATTTGATCTGGGTCAGCTGAATCCCTCACTTCTCCTGAGTGTGGTCAGCACAATAAGGAAACCACCCCTGACTACCCCAGGTACCACAGGGCCTGGTATTAAAGGAGATAAAAAACAACATTTCAAAAGCAAAGCGTTTTCCCCACGGTGTTTTGTGCACTTCATTATCTGCTCAGGCACAGAATCGTGGAATGCTGGGATGGTTTGGGTGGGGAGGGACCTTAAAGGCCATCCCATCCCATCCCATCCCACCCCATGGGCAGGGACACCTTCCACCACCCCAGGCTGCTCCAAGCCCCTCTCACTCCTGTCCTCCCTCCACAGCACCGCCAGAAGCTCCTGAAACATTCATGGAGCAAAAACGCCCGTCAAGCACCAAAGTTCTTGTTTCATTTAGCAAAAAGCACATTGTGCATTTGCCTCCCTCAGATACTCGTTTAGATGATCAAGAGAACAGGGCTGTGCAGCTGAAGCTGTGCCACGGAGCGGAGCTGAGCTCTCAGACACAGCTCCCTGTGAGCTGATCACTGGGAAGATCTGACAGCTCCCAGACTATTCCAGGGAGCTGCAGTTTTCAGCCAACAACTCTCAGCCATCCAGCCCAGCTACCTGTAAGCAGCTCCTATCACACAAGCATTAAATTAATTACCCAACAATCCTGGCTCAAGCCATGAATAATTATCATGGCATCAAAGGGACTTTGGTTACCTGGAGAGTTGTGGCCACCAAGCAACACCTGGCACCAATGCCATGAAAAATCACCCCTGAGCCAAAGTTTTTTGTAGGGATGGCATGGCCAGCCCTGCAGTCCTCAAAAGTGTGACTGCCCTGCTCACAATCCGTTTTCATCAGCTTCCCAGGAAAACTCCTTGTGCCATAATTCATCCCAATGCCACCCAAGGCTGTATCCCATCCTGCTGCCCATGGAGGGGGAATAATAAATGTAATCAATTATTATTTACATTTCCAGTTTTAGGCTTCTTGTATCTGAGAGAAGAGACGAATTCAATGTTCACCCAATATCCCTGGGAGAGTGCACAGCCACACAGAGGCTCCCACACACACACTCAACATCAAAGCTCCTGTTTGAGCAGGCTTTAAGTTAAATATTTGTGATAGTTAATTTATTTGATCATCTGCACTTGCAAGGCTCGGAGCTGGGCAGAGAGGCCTTTGAAGCACTCCCAAACACAGTAAATCATTGGGAACCTTTGTCAGAAAAGTGCTGTATGAACTCAGCCAAGCCATTTCCATCCCTTCCCAGGCCCTCTGGATAACGGTGCCACCAGGCAGCCCCAAACCTGGCCCAGGTGGAACTGGGGTGTTTGTCTGTCCTCTGGAAAGCAGGACAAGGGGAGCCACAGGGGGACATGCCAGGATGCATGAACAGCCAGGGTTTCTGGATTGAACAATTTGCTTCTTCATTGTAATTACTGGCTTCTGAAAGACTTTGGCAACTTTGCCAATTTGTACAACCCTTTATTCTCTGCTTTTGGCCTCCACTGTACAGTCATTTTGCAGACAAACAAGGAACAGATGTACACTCTAGAGCTGCCCCAAGTCCTTTTATAGTAAAGGATTTCTGGCCAAACAATATACATTAAAAAGAAAAAAGAGAGGGGGGAAAAAACAATTTTTATACTTTTTAAGGTATCTCTCACAACAGCCAGACACACACTACGCAACCTAAAATCTCTTCACATGATTCTGGAAGGCTCGAGAATGTTCTGCCCTGGATCAACTCCTGCCCTTGGCCAACACCCACGTGGGGAGCGTGGCCAGAGCTGCCCACAAACTCTGGGGACACCAGGGGCAGCCCTGGGGGCTCCTGCTGCCACCACCAACCCCTTCTGCCCCTGGGCCACCAGGACACAACCCCTGAAAGGAGCTACAGAATTCCAGAGAGGTTTGGGCTGGAAAGGACACGAAGGATCATCCAGTGCCACCCCAGCCATGGGCAGGGACACCTTCTGCTGCTCCAAGCTGTTCTGGAACACCTCCAGGGATCCAGGGGCACCCACAGCTTCACTGGGAAACCCATTCCAGCCCCTGCCCCTGCTCCCAGCCAGGAATTCCTTCCCAAAATCCCAAAATCCCCAAATCCCATCCATCCCACCCCTGTGGGAAGCCGCTCCCGTGTCCTGTCCATGGTTAACCCCGCTCCGCGCTGCTCAACCTCTGGGAGCTTTCCTGTGGATCTTCCTGCCACGGGATCCCTCCTTGGGGCCCAGCCCAGGCCTGGGAGTGCTGTCCCAGTTCCCAGGGCAGCTCCCAGCTCCCAGTTCCCAGGACAGCTCCCAGTTCCCGAGGTGTCCCCAGCGTTGGGAAGCGCCGGGCGCGGCTCCAGCCCCCGAGCCAGGACACAGAGCCACTCTCCAGAGCTGAGGCAGAGTCCTGGAGGTCCAGCAGAGCCCGGCTCTCATGTGAGGAGCATTCATTGGCAGGACAATGCCCCCATTCTGGTGCTTTATGAATATCCTCCCCAAATGTATGTTTAAGGCTGCGCAGTCCCCGCAGACAAACACTTGTTTTGTTACAGAGATCCCGGGCTGAATTGAAACCCAGCACACGCTGCAGCTCTGCAATATGGCACTGAGAGCCCAGCATATACAAGTTATACATTAGCCAAGCCTCTGGGCCACGAAACACTCCAGAAAGACGTGACTTTGGGAAGAGGCAAAGCCTGCACAGATTAATGCTCGTGTTTTCCATATATCCATACGGAATTCTGGGCATTGGGAGCTACAGAGAGGGTCAGGGCCGGAGCTGTGAGTGAGAACATCACACACCTTTCACCAGCCACAGATCTCACAGGGTCAGGGAATCTCCTGAGCTGGAAGGGACCCACAAGGATCATGGATCAAAAATCCCAAAACCCCACACTGGGCATCCCTGGGAGCGGTGTCCAAATGCTCCTGGAGCTCTCAGTGCCCAGCACCCTGTGAGGGAAGAGCCTTTTCCTGAAATCCATCCTAAACTGGAGCAGAACTAACTGGCATTTCCCAGCAACCACGTGGGCAGGAGCACAACCCCGGGGCCAGCTGGTGAGAGCACATGAAGGGATGGAAACCTGCTCAACGCTCCAGAACTGAAACCGGGACGTGATAAACGGGAAATTCCCACTTTTTAAGCACCAGCAGCTCCAAGTGCTGCTACCTGACCAGCCTGAGCCCTTTGGCCCCAGGGTAGAGATTTTCTCTACCCCGAATATAAATCAAATGGAACAAGCTGGTGTCACTCATTTCCCATCCCGAATTCCCAAATGGACTCTCCCAAAGAAAGAAAACAAGAATTCAGCTGCGTTTGTCTCAAATGTGGCTGCACACTGCTCACCACAGAAGTCCTCAGCAGCTGGATCACCAGCACTGCCTGCAAGCACACTGCAAACTGCTCTGCTGTTTTTAAACCCTAATCTTCTGCTTACCAAAGAAAAATCCCATTTCCACCTCCCAGCAGAGTTAGGAAAAACCCTCCAGAGGCACAGCTCCAGCCTCCTGCTGTCCCCACACCTTCCGAGGACACGGAGAGGGAGCAGGAAAAGCAATCCCTTCTGTGTCTGCCTTCCTGCACAGGGCAGTGCTTGGATGCTGATCAGAAAGTGCTTCATTCAAAGCCAAGAGGCAGCCCAGATGCTTAAAAATCAGCTGGTGCTGAAGTGCTGCTGCATTAGCATGCTGTGCATAATTCATGAGCTCGTGCTGGGGAGAGCAGAGCAGGTCAGGGTGCCAGGGCTCCAACACGGATTCCTGCGGGCACAGCCGGGTGCCAGCCTGCTCTGCCAGACCCAGGCCAGCCCAGGAGACAGGCAGGGCTGGCTCTGCATCACAGAATCCCAGAAATCTGGGCTATTCCCAGAGACACTGGCCCTGGATGCCTGGCAGTGTCCCAGGCCGGGCTGGACAGGACAGTGGGAGGTGTCCCTGCCATGGCAGGGTGGCGCTGGATGGGCTTTAGGGTCCCTTCCAAGCCAGGCCATGCTGGGATTCTGCCACTCTGGCCTCCTGCCCTTTCAGAGGTCCTGTCCTGGTGGTCCAGGGGCAGCAGAAGGGGTTGGTGATGGCAGCAGGAGCCCCCAGGGCTGCCCTTGATGTCTCCCAAGTTTGTGGGATATTGGGAAGGGATTCCTGGCTGGGAGGGTGGGGAGGGGCTGGGATGGAATTCCCAGAGCATCTGTGGCTGCCCCAATCCCTGGAATAGTCCAAGGCCAGGCTGGACAGGGCCTGGAGCACCCTGGAATATTTTTGGTGCTAAAGTGGCACCAAATTCTCCTGCTGGACATCACTGATCCCAAAACCAACTTGTGCAGCAGAACCTGCAGCACAACCCGGGCGATTTTACATTCCCTGTGCCCTAAAGCCACAGTGGGCACCAGTGCCAGCCCTTTCAGCTGGGCACAGCAGTGCTGGTGGCCCTGGAGCACCTGAGACCTGCCCAGAGACCCTCCCCAGCCACCTCCCCACTGCAACCATCGCAAACCACGGCTGGGTCAGCAAAGGAAAGCAAAACCAAAACTGCAACGGTCCCAGGGATTTCCCACCTCCAGAGGAGCACTGGGCTGTGCTCATTCCCCCTTCCAGCTACCGAGCTGGAAGAACAGCAACAGCCTGGAAAAAATGAGCAGAAAGCTCCAAAGTCAAAGTGTGTTTGGGGGGAAAGGCAGGGATGGCACAAGGTTTGTCCCTCAGTGAGCAAACTAAAATCAGAAAGTGAATGTCAAAGGTTGGTTTCGTTTTAAGATGGATCCCGAGCGAGAAATGAGGAAAATAAAACCAGAGTCATTCACCCCCTCAGCTCCAGAGCAAGGGGACAGATTTAAACCACTTCTTCTGACAGACTGGGCAGAAAAAAAACATTTCTTCAGCAGGTGCTGGACTCAAAATGGGAGCAAGAAACTGCCTGGACTCTGTGAAAGCAGGGGTGGTGCTGATCCCACATGGAACCCATGGATCCTACGTGCCCAATTCCTTCTGCAGCTGGAAGGAGCACCCAAAACTCCAGCAGGGAAAAACCCAAAATTCCAGCAGGAAAAACCCAAAATTCCAGCAGGGAAAACCTCTCCTCTTCTCCAAAGCAGCCACACAAACACAAGACAGGGCTGCTAATTACCATGCACACCCTCACATGGATGTTTTCTCCAAAAGGGGTTGGAGTCTTCAAGAAGTTGCCTGAATGATTCACAATCTTTGTCCAGTAATCCCAAAATACAGCATAACCAGCAATGTGCTTCTGGAAACACAGGAGGAAATCAAACATCTTGGTTTGGGTTTGTTATCTGCTGAGCTTTGCCATTCAGGGGGAGAAGTTTCTGTGCACTTTAATACCTCCTCATGCAGCAGGAAAAGCTGAAGTGATTTTAAAATGAAATACTGAGGGCAGCCACCCGTGGCTTCAAGTCATTCAATCACCAATCAGAAACCACTCAAGAGCCACTGATTGATTTCAGATCACCTTGTAAACTCTGAATTTCATCCTGCACCTCTCAGTTCTTTCTTCAGCATCAGCCAGGACATGGAGTAGTTCACAAGAGAGCATTTCACACCTCAGGGCCAACTCCTGTACCACCTTGCTCGTGCAGACAAAACAAAAATCATAAAAACCCCTTTATCCTTCACACAAGCTTAAGGAAGTTGATGGAGATGTTTGATAAAGCTTCAATGCTCTGAGGAAAGAGGGTGGGACAGGTTAAAGGTAAAGGCAGACAGTTTGCTTGACCTGTTGTTGTTCACCTTAAACAAAACTGAATGTGCAATTTGGAGGGTTCATCCCTCCACCATCACCCAAATGAATGGGATTATTTGGCATGGGAAATGGTACACTGAAAAAATATACGCACCTACATCAGCCCAGCCATTTTAGAAGTCTTCCAGGTTTCCAGGAGCTGAAATTCATTTTAGCAGGCTTGCACCAGCTAAATGCCCACCACAGTACCCTCGTATTCCAGACACTCAAAGGAAAAAATCTGTTTTACAAAAATGTTCTCCAGTGATGTCTGGGTGGAAAAACTTACAAATGCCATCCCCTGAGTGACAAAGCAGCTGGGCAGAAGTGTCACCACCAGGCACTGCTGTACATTTAACCCCTGTGAAATACATATATTTAACCATGTGATTTAGGAGGTTGTTTCTTCCAGCAATAGTGTCACCGCCCCAATCACTTCACGAGACCTTGAGGAAAATCCCCAGTGGCAGGAGCCTGTCAGAGCTGAGGCCTGGACAAGGAAACCCCACAGGTCTGTTTGGGATCTGCATTACAGAAATCTCATGTTCCTCAAGACTCCTAAAGCCACCTCAGTGCCTCTCACCTCCCTGCACCACTCCCACCTGCATCAGGTGTTCCAGGACCTCAAATCCATGCCAAGGGAATCCTGTTAAATTTAGGGATCACAAGAAGGAATCCAGTGCCCCACCAAAGCAGGGAGGGTGATCCTATCCCACAGATATCTCCTGCAGCCCCCTCGTGCTCTGTAATGATTTACAGACCCTAAACCATATATACATATATATACATATATATATTTTATAAAACAATGCCTAATATATCTGATAGACAATGAGGAAGGGGAACAAACAGCTGGGAAACATTAAGAGTTTTCACACTGAGCTTCCAAATTCTTCAGCAGGAGACACTCAAGCTGCCTTCCCTGGGATGGAAAACGACGCTGGGACAAAATCCAGGGGCAAGAAGGGAATTCCAGCAGAAGGGAGATGCTCCTGTGGCCAAAGCAGGACCAGGTAGGTGCCTCACCTGGGCATGGCAGGAACACCTCCCTCACCCTCTGGCCAAGCCCTCCACGGGCACAGAGGAGCCCTTTGTGCACCCAAGCCCCACTGAGGGAGGGGGAAGAGGATATTTCCTGTTAACCTCACCGCAGATTTGTAATCCAGCAGTCAAATTATGTCAATCACAGCTCATTAGGCAGCGATTTCCCCTGCCAAGCCCGGCCTGGCTGCTTCCTCCACACCACGTGGCATCTGCAAACATGCAGCCCCGTGCTGGGGAGACCACCCTGCTGCAGGAGCTCAGATCTGAGCTCCCACAGCCCCCAGCTCCAGTGCCACCCTGCCTAGGGATGCTGAACTGGGGCTTGCTCTGTTCAGCAGACAGGTGGGGTGTCACCAGAATTCAGGATTTATGCCCAAGTGTCCGTAGGGGAAGATCCCACACGGCTGAGAGAAGAGAGCACTGGGGAAGGACAAGGCTGGGATGTCCCCAAGGGGATGTGCCAGTGCTGGGAAGCTCAGAGCCAGAGCCAGAGCTGAGAGCCAGCACAGCCAAACTGGGAACTTGGTGGCAAAACCACACCACTGCTTCCCTGGAGTTCACATTCTCGTGTAACCCTGAGAGGAAGGGAATTACCTCACAGGAAAGTGGAGAGTTCACATCAGCTTGGGAGGATGGAAGAACAACACTCAGCTTACAGAAACCTGGACCTCTCTTGGGTTGTCCTCCACATTTTCCTCCTTGAAGTACATCCCATCAAACACATTCTCCTGGAACACACACAGAGCCCAGTGCCCACCAGCACAGGCTCAACACGCCAACCACAGCAGCACATTTACTACAGCAGTGCCAGAAACAGCACCAGGAGACACAGACCCACAGGGAAAACCCTGATTATTGCCCAACAGACCACGAGGAGTGACACAGCCGGTGACATCCCTGTCCCTCCATTGGCTCAGGACATCCTCGGGAACACCGAGGGCACAACGAGCACAAGATTTGAGAACTTCACCCAAAAAACGTGACCTGGAGCAGTGCCCATCATCTCCTGCAATGTATGGAACTCAAGGAGGATCAGGAGGCAGGGAGGTGACAAGGTGACCAGGTAGGTGTGTTTGAGGTGACCAGGTGGGTGTTTGAGGTGACAATGTGTGTTCAAGGTGACCAGGTAGGTGTGTTTGAGGTGACCAGGTGGGTGTTTGAAGTGACAGTGTGTGTTTGAGGTGACCAGGTGTGTTTTTGAGGTGACAGTGTGTGCTCAAGGTGAATGGGTGGGTGTGTTTGAGGTGACCAGGTGTGTGTTTGAGGTGACCAGGTGGGTGTTTGAAGTGACAGTGTGTGCTCAAGGTGACTGGGTGAGTGTGTTTGAAGTGACAGTGTGCGTTTGAGGTGACCAGGTGTGTTTTTGAGGGGGACAAACCACCACACCAGAGTACTTTCTCCACACAAAATCCTCTGACAGCCCCACAAACACAAGCTGGCACACATGCATCAGCTCCAGGCACAGCATCCCCTCGCTGAAGGGACTCCAGAGATGCTGGAGCAGCTCAGGACAGCGTGTTTGAGGTGGAAAAAATAAACCAGTTGGTGTCATGGTGAAATCATGGCCAAGTGTGCTCTCCTCGTGGTTTGGAGGGCCAGGGCTCCCTGCTCTGCACGAGGGGAGACAACAACTTCCAAACACACAGGAGGGACCTCTCCCACACAGGAATGGGCAGAACCCCCCCAGTGTGAGGAGCGAGACCTGCACAGAGCCACTCACCGCGTTCATCAACGTCCAAATCAGCCTTGGGAATTTCATCAGGGATCTGGAAATTGGTATTGTCAGCACAGCCCTCGGGACCCCACCAGGGCTCTGAGTGTACCAGCAACGCCTGTGCCAGGCTGATTTCTTAAGACAGCACATAAAGAAGGTGAGATTTAGTCCTATAACCTTCAGCATCTCCTTCTTCATACTCCCTGCTCCTGACTAATCCTCTCTCCACACAGAAAATATTCCTCATGGTTTTTCCCCTAATCATTCCTTTCTTGTTAATCCCTGCACTTCTCCAGCCTACCCCATTCTGGGGTTTGACCAGTGGCACAGTCATCTCTCCCTCAGAGCCACAGAGAAAACAAAATGATCACAGCCTGGCAATTTATTCTTTCATGAACTGGTCAGAGATTTCCTGGAAGCTGCAGCAGCACCAGTCATCCCTGGTGAACAGCACAAAGGTGATTTCTGGGGCTGTTTATGAGTCCCATCTTGCAGCTTTTCCCAGTGGGAGAAGAGATCAGTGGGGGAAAATCATCCCACACCACGTTTGTGCAGACTGCCCACCTGCATGGCCAGCCTCTCCCTCCAGCAAAGCTGCAGCACTCATCCTCCCAGCCTTAATTGAAGTCCATCTTCTAAAACCTTCCGAGCACCTCAGGAAATGACAGGCTGGGTGCTGTTATCTCCTGTGTATTTACGTTTCACGTTTCTAAGGCTGCCCCAAATGACGTCCCTGCCTTTCACCGATGCCATCCATCATCATCCCCGAACCCAAACCCACCGATTTCCTCCCGCAGGCAGACGGAGCCGGGAGCCCTTCTGGGAGTCACAGACGGATCCAGAGCAGATTCTGAGCCATGTGCTGCCTGTGGGAGCATCTCCCATCCCCAACACGACCCCGACAAGAGCAACGCGACACCAGGCTTTTTTCCACTGTGCCTAATAATCGTAACATCTCACTCGCCATTTGGCTCGTCAGTGGGGGTTCCTGACTGAATAGGCTTATTCTTTTCTTAGACATGATAATCTAATTGGGTCTAACCAGAAATAATCCCCAACACACACCAGTTGTGAATCCTCTCCCAGCGCCGGGAGCGTTCCAGGGAGCGGGGGGGCGGCTCTGGGATGCGGGACGGGAATTACCCCGGCAGCTCCGGGCTCCCCGTGGCATCGCAGCGAGCGCAGGGCATGGCACGCACATGGAGCCGCTGCCCTCCTCCCCCGGCTCCCCTTCCACACGCAAACGTGGCTGCGAGTTAAAAAAACCACGGCAGAAAAAGAGATGGAGCCGCGCTGCCTGCGTACCCCAAAGGCAGCGGGAGCTTTGCCCAGGGAAAGCTCAGCCCTTCCTTCCCGCAGAGCTGATCTCACACGGCAGCGACCCGTCCGTGCTGCTGAACGGAACCCCCGCACACACCCGGGGCAGCACCGGGGGACAAGGACCGCGCTGTCCCGGGGAAAAAGAACGGCGGCGTCCTCCGGAGGAGAGAGCCGGAGGTGTCCCGGGGGGCGCTGAGCGGGTGTCCCCGGCGGAGCAGGAGCGGCGTCCCCGCAGTGTCCCCGCCGGAGCCGCTCCCGCTGCGCTCCCCGCGGGCTGCGCTCCGCCGGCGCTGCCCGCCCCAGCCCCGGGAGCCGCCCGGGCCGGGGCACGGCGGCCCTCGGGGGGCTGCCGAGACAAAGAGGAGCCGCGGCCCCGTCCCGCGGGTTGCGGCACCGCCCCGCCGAGCCCACCTGTGCCCGGCCGCGGCTCCCGAGCCAACTTGGCGGCGCTCCCCCCTTCCCCCGCCGCGCTCCTCCCCGGCGGCCCCTCCGCGCTGCCCGCAGACAATGGGGCCGGCGCTCACCAGCACCACGGCGAAGCGCTCCTCCAGCTCGCCGGGCTCGGGCATGGGCAGCTTCAGGGGGACGCTGTGCGCCCTCAGCTCCGTCTGCTGCGCGTCCACGCTCCCCGCGTTGCCCATGGCGGCCGCTCCGCGCTCTCCGCGCCCCGCGCCGGCCCGGGCGGGCTCCGCGCCCCGCGCTCGCCCTCTACCACCGCGGGCGCTCCGCGGCGCCGCCGCCCGTCATGGCTCGCCGCCCTCGCCCTCCTCCCCCCGGGGCGGGCTCGCTCCGGCTCCGGCTCCAGCCCCGGCTGCGGCTCCCCCGCATGCCGCCCGCACAAAGCCCCGCTCCGCCCCCGGCCCGCGGCGCCATGGGACTCGTAGTCCCGCCGCCGGCCGGGGGTGGGAATGCCTGGGAAAGGGTGGAAAAGAGTGGAGAAATGGGGGAAAGGGGTGGGGGAGACCCCGCCGCCTCCATTTTGCCACGGCGGCCGCGCTGGCAGCGGCCGGGAGTGAGTGGACGCAGGGAATGGTTTAAGCGAGGGCAGGGGGAGAGCGGAGATTCGGAAGAAATCCTGCCCTGGCAGGGTGGGCAGGCCTGGCACTGGGTGCCCAGAGCAGCTGGGGCTGCCCCTGCATCCCGGGAAGTGCCCAAGGCCAGGGGGGACGGGGCTGGGAGCAGCCTGGGACAGGGGAAGGTGTCCCTGCCATTGCAGGGGTGGCACTGGGTGGACTTTAATGTCCCTTTAAATCCAAACCGGTCTGGGATTCTGGGATGCTGTGATTAACTCTAGACCTTTGCCGTGGAAAGCCGTGGTCCTGCCGCTCGCCAAAAAGGCTGTAGGTGCCCGAGGACTTGGTCTCTCCAGCCCTCATCCCGAGAGAGGGAAATCAGGACAAACGGGGATTGAATTCCCCACCCTGACGCATCCATACCCGAGCTGAAGCTGCCTGGGTGTGCTCAGGAGGTTCGTCCTCCCCAGCATGTCAAACCTGCCCGTTCCTCAGGTGTGATCCCCCATTTCTTCAGCGTTCCCTGCAAGTTCTCTCCAAGGCGGGGTTTCAGCATCCCAGGAATGCAGGGCTGCACAGGAGACAGGAGCCCTGACCCTGGAGATGCCATCAGCCCATTTGGTGACTGTGCTGTCCTCACTGACATCTGGTTTAATCCCAAATCCGAGACCTCATTCCCTCCTGTCAGCCCCACCAATCCATATCCCACTGTCCCCTATTAGCATCCCATTATCCTGCCAGGGAAGAACGATTTTCACTCAGCTCTCACCTTCGTGACAGCACTGGTGCTGCTGCCTCTCCTCCCAGCCATGGAAACTGTCCACATAGAGATTAATTTGGGGACAAAAGCAAAAGGATAAGCATCATAGTTTGGAAAATGACCATTCCTTAATTTCCATTCTCTGGGATAAGGGTTGTGCCAGAGGCACGGCTTAGGAAGCGCCGCAGAAGCGACGTGCTGGGAGTCCTGAGTGGCACCACACACAGTCCTGCAGGGAAATCCATGCAAGTGACAGGCAGCTTTCCTCCCTAAACCCACTACTAATTGAATGTGCTCGTTGCAATTAAAAAACAAGATGTCACACATCCATAACAGGATGGGGAGGAATACTTGTCCTGGCTCACTGCCCACCTTGCCCACGGAGCACCAGGACGTGGCCTGGGATCCCGAGTGATGCCAAAGGTGTGGATTCCCCACTCTGCAGGCCCCAGAAACAGCTCAGATTTTCACAAACTGCTTTGTTAAAAGCCTGAAAATCTGGCAATATCCTCCGTAAACAAAGGTTTGAATCCTGGAGAGCTCTCAGGATTTAATAACGACGTTATTGTCGATAGCCAAGGAAGTGGTAATAGATACTTTGCCCCGTGTCTTTTATCTAAGACTATCACAATTCTCTGAAAGATTAATTAGTTAATTAAGCTTCACAACAGTGCTGTGAGATAAGGCAGCGTTAGAGTGCCACTGATAAAGAGGAGGGCAGGGAGCAGTGACTGAAGACAGAACCCAGCAAGGATCCTTCTCTCTCCCAGCAGCAAATCGCCAGCGGGGCTCTTCATTACCTGTGGTGACAAACTCATTGCAATGTGAGGAATCCCAGGATTTTCCCAGTCAGTAATTCCCACCGTGGAAGCGCTCAGCAGCGTTCTGATGATCCTTGTGGGTCCCTTCCCACTCAGCATTTGCTGGGATTCCCTGAACCACCTCAGCATTTTTGATCCCTCTGGACACCGGGAGACCTCGGGGACAGGGAGATGCTGCTGGCCACAAATACCTGGGACAGGTTGAGAAAACTGCAGGATCAACTGGATTCCAGGGTTTCAGCAAGAAGTCAAAGGCAGCTCTAAATCCTGCTATGAGGCATATTCAGGTCAAAACCGGCCTTGCAAAATGTTTAATGAATTTAGGCATCCTTACACGCAGCGAGCATTTAACATCAATGCAGCAGAGCAAAGAGAAGAATGCTTTTAAAGGATGAGATGATTTTTAAGCAATTTGTTGCTGTCTCTAACCGGGATGTCGACATTTGCAAATGCCAAAATTAGTGTGGGTAAGTGAAAAAAGGGACTTAGCTGGCTCCTGCAATGTAAAGAAATTATTCTGGGGTAAAAACTATAAACAAGACCTTTGTTTTCACATTTATTTATTCAAATAAAAGAAGCAGCTACACAACGTGCAGTTCCCAGAGCTCATCCCAGGCACCTGGGTGATTCACACCTGGTGATGCCACCAGGGAATGCTTGGCCTGCCCAGGGGTTAATGGCCATACCAGCTTTGCAAGGGCTCCGTGCCATGAGCGTGTGTGGAATTTCACTGGAGAATGAGACTTCTCAGCCTTTCCTCAAGGTCTGTTTGTCACCAAAATCTCCTCATAACGAGCTGGAAGTTATGGCCGAGTCATTCCTAAATTCCCCTGACCCAACTGCTCTGTTTGTCACCAAAATCTCCTCATAAAGAGCTGGAAGTTTGGGGCTGAGTCATTCCTAAAATCCCCTGAACCAGTCTGTACCTATTTATATGCAAGAGGAACCTCTGAAGGGAAAAGATTGATTTGTGAACCCTGATTTTCCCTGATGCTCAGCACTTCCAGATGGATCCTGAGCTGCCATTTCAGTGAGGTTCCAGGTGATCTGATAAAGCTGGAGAGGCTTTAATAAATAGCCAGACCCTGGCTCAGCCGTGGCCAAGGATGTTTCATTCATAATAAAGATGTAGAGCACCCATAAAATCCATCCCTGGGCTGAGCAGTGCTCACTTCAGGAGAGGTTATTGATTGCAGTTTGTGAATGCTGAGCTTGCCTAGGAGAGGGGGTTTCCTGTAATAAATGAAAAAATACATAAAAATCACGGGGTGCTTTCTGAGGAGAGCCTTCCCAAGGGAAATGAGCTCCTGCAGAAGCTGCAGGCTGGAAATGCTCAGTCCCAGCACAGCGAGTTCTTAGGCTCACATCCATCCAGCCCTTTCAATTTTCCCTGTGTGCTGGAAATTAAATTATTAACTTTGGATCTGATTTGCTCCTGACCTGCTGATGTCCTTGGGTGTCACTGCCAGCGCTGGTGTGGATCAGGTGCAGCTGCAGCAGAGCCAAGTGTGGAGCTGCTACCAAGATCTACCTCACCCTGCCCTCCATCCCTTGTCCCCAGTCCCTCTCCAGCTCTGCCTGGAGCCTTCTCCAGGCTGAACATCCCTCCAGGTGTAAACTGAGATGGAAACAAGATGCAGAGCTGGGATGGAGAATGCCCAGGGTGTGAGGATGAGCGCCTGGAGTTGAAGGTGAAGCCTCTCCCACGTTGCTGCCATCACTCTGAGCAGACCCAGCAGCAGCTGGGGTTATTAAAGCCAGCCTGGCTGGGAGCTCCTTCCTTCCCCATTTCTTGGCAGGAAGGCAGGCAGACAAAACACAGCCTCGGAATTCCCAGCAAGGCCAGGGATTGCAAATGCTGAGCAAAGTGAGATAATGGAGCAGAAAACAGGCCTGGGGAAGGAGTCAATATTTAATAAAGCTGCAGGGTGAGAGCAGGGCAGCGCCGAGGGCTGCAGGAGATGCTGGCTGGAACAGGGGCCAGGAGATGCCTCTCCCTGCTTTCCCTGGGGAGTGGAGGGGCTGGAGCTCAGCCCCAGCTGGCTCCAGAGGGGACATTGTCCCCAGCAGGGACAATGGCAGCCCTGTCCCCGAGGCAGAGGACACGCAGGGCTCGCTCACCAACGCCCCACGGGCTCCCACTGTGCTCCCACCAAAGGCTCTCCCCAAAGAACTGCCCAGGATGCTCAGGCAGGAGCAATGAAAGGAATTTGATTTTATTTTTCAGCTGCTAGGAGCTGTTTAGAGGCCTTAAATGGGTTTCAGAACTCAGGAGAAAAATATGGATCTCAATTTACAGGGCTGATTAACAAGATTTGCCTCCCAGCAAGGCAGAGGGAGGGGGGTGGTTCCCAGAGCAGGAGTTGTGCAGTCCCTGGAAACACCTTCTCCAGAGCTTTCAGTCACTTTTTCCAGTGTCACCAGCTCCCTTCAGTGATGTCTTACCACGGTGAGAGCTCCCAGCAGAGCTGAGATTCCCCCCCAGCCCAGAGCTGCCATGTACCTGCTGCTCCTGGGATGCTCCAGGGGCCCTGGGGCATGAAGGATTGAACCATCCCCTGTGTCCTGCCACCCCAGGCCCTTGCCCAAACTCTCTCCCCATCTTTACTCCAAGCTCAGGCACTGGAAAACCACAATTAGGTCACCCCAGAGCTTCTCTTCTGCAGGGACCTGCAAGGTTCTGTTTCATGCTAAATTAAACAGAAGGCCAACGATGCAGGTTTTCCCATAGAACAAACATTTCCCCTTTGCAAGCAGCTCTGAACATCTCCACTCCTGTTCCAGACAAGGAGAACAGCAGTTCACCTGAATTATTCACTGCCTGGTGGAGCAGGGGCAGCCTGGCTGCCTTTGGCTGAACCCAGCCAGGAGGGAAATGCTGGGGGATGCAGGAGGGAGAGCCAGAGCTGCTGCATCTTTAATAACTCCTGTGAGCAGCCAGCTGGGAGGGCTTGGAGGAACCAGGGACAGAACTTCCCCAGCCCCTGTCACCTCCTGGCCCACAGCACAGCTCTGGGGATGGCTGTGGTGTGGTGGCACCGGCCTGGCCTGGGAAAGGCACATCCCAAACCCTCCAGAACGCTGCTGGTGTGGGCTGGAGGGGGTTTGTGGGCAGCTGCAGGGCACCCCCTGCCTTAGGGCACTTCTGTGTGGGCAGCTGCACCCAGGGCAGTGAGATGAATCAGGGGTGATGGAGCAGAGCGGGTGGTGCAGTGGTGATGGAGCAATGGTGATGGAGCTGGGGGAAAGTTCAGCCTGGCTCCAGGCAGAGCTCAGAGCCCCTGGCAGGGCCTGAAGGGGCTCCAGGAGAGCTGCAGAGGGACTGGGGACAAGGGATGGAGGGACAGGAGCCAGGGAATGGCTCCCAGGGCCAGAGGGCAGGGATGGATGGGACATTGGGAATTGGGAATTCCTGCCTGGGCTGGGATTGCCAGAGCAGCTGGGGCTGCCCCTGGATCCCTGGCAGTGCCCAAGGCCAGGCTGGAGCAGCCTGGGACAGTGGGAGGTGTCCCTGCCATGGCAGGGGTGGCACTGGGTGGGATTTAAGGCCCCTCCAATCCAAGCCAGTCTGGGGTTCCACGTCTGCACCTCTGCACGAGCAGAGGAACTCTCAGCACCACTGCCCAACAGAGAGCTCGGGTTTCCCAGTCATTGGTAACATAATTAAAGCTCATTTCCCAGAAAACAGGCCAGGGTGACAAATTGAGCCTCCCTCTCCTCTGCAGGGCACTAAGCCCAGCCTAAGCCCAGCCTAAGCCCTGCTGTGTGTGCCTGGTGTGTGTTTAAGCCACGTGCCCGCAGGTGCCTCCACGTTCAACCTGCCACCTTTTCAAATGCTTCAGAGGAAATGGAGCTGTTGCTAGAGCAAATATTTACAGCTGGAGAGCAGTGGCTGCATCCTCTGGCTGGAGGCTGCCTGCTTGCATTGCAAATCCCATCAGCAGCCACAGCACCAGGCCAAGCCCCTCACTGCTGCTGGGCAGGCCAGGCAGGCACCGAGTGTGACCAGTGGCCATGCAAGTGCTGGGGTGTGTGGCACAGAAAAGGCTTCTTCAGAGGGATCTGCAGAGTCCTGGGGGGCAGCAGGGAGGCTCTGAGCCCGTGTCCATCCCTGCTCCTGCCGACTCAGCTCCCCTTTGTTTGGCTTCTCCCTGCTGGCCACAACAGAGATGCTGCAGTGCAGGGCTGGGTGGGTGAGCTCAGCCTCGGTGCCAACTGCATGGATGGCTGAAATGCAGGCAGAAAACACAATCCATTGTCCTGGCCCTGAAATGCCAGCTTTGTTCCACGTGGAGCTGCTGGGTGCTCACCATAACCCCTTCCTTCCCTGCTGCACAGGGCTTTCAGCTCTGCTCCCTGCCCTTGCATCCCTCCAGATTCCTAAAAGTTCCTGCCAAGGCTTCATTTGCACCTGGCAAAGGCAGATCCAGAGGGGTGGCAGTGCTGCAATGCCACAGCACACCCTTCCTGTGCAAGATTTGCAGTTTGGTGCAAATCCACCCAGATTTGGGTGTTTTTGTCTCTGGCCGTGGTTAAAGCTGTGGGGATGAGCTGGAGAAGCTCTTTCAGCACAGACAAAATCCTCATCCTCAGTGTCCTCACAAGGACTGGGCCTTTCCAGCAAACAGCTCCTGTGGCTGGCTTGGAAAAGAGCAGGATGTGACCATGGGGACAGCCTGGGATGGCCTTGGAGAGCCCAGCTCCAGCCCATGCTGGGATGGACAGCAGAGCCTGGGATGGACAGCACAGCCTGGGATGGACAGCACAGCCTGGGATGTCCTTGGAGCCCAGATCCAACCCATGCTGGAGGGACAGCACAGCCTGGGATGTCCTTGGAGAGCCCAGATCCAACCCAGCCTGGGATGGACAGCACAGCCTGGGATGTCCTTGGAGCCCAGTCCAGCCCATTTTGGGTGGACAGCACAGCCTGGGATGGACAGCACAGCCTGGGATGTCCTTGGAGCCCATTCCAGCCCATTGTGGGTGGACAGCACAGCCTGGGATGGACAGCACAGCCTGGGATGTCCTTGGAGCCCTGGTCCAGCCCATTTTGGGTGGACAGCACAGCCTGGGATGGACAGCACAGCGTGGGATGGCCTTGGAGCCCAGTCCAGCCCATTGTGGGTGGACAGCACAGCCTGGGATGTCCCTGCAGAGCCCAGGGCTGCTCACTCTGTGTCTGCAGGATGGGAGGACCCTCACAAGGACCAGTGAGCCCCTCTCAGTGTCCAGGCACGGGAAAGAAGCTGTTGTTTGCTGACTACAGCAGGTGCCACTGGTGTCCTGCCGGGCTGAGGTGATCTCCTGCCGGCTGGCAGCTGCTGCAGCTCCATCGCTCGGAGAGGCCGAGCTCAGCTCCTCGGGCAGGGACAGGGCTGTGACCCGAGCCCTCCCTGCCCTGCCAGCCTGGGGCCGCGGCTGCAGCTGCTGCTGGATTTTCCGGGTGCTTTAACACGGCTCCGTCCCGAGTGCCCCGAGTCCCGGGGAGCATTTGCAGCTCATTTCAGGCCGGGGGGATGCGAGGGGCGGGGGCTGAGCTCGGCGTGTCCCTCCCCAGGCTCTCCCTTAGCGGATACACAGATAAGAGCTCCGAGCGTTGCATCGGGGCACTGCTGGCAAGGACAAGCACGGGATTAAAAGCAAGGAAGATACAAACCCTAGAGGAGCACAGCAGAGGGAATCCCACTCCCTGCAGGGCTTTCCCAGTGCCCTGCTGCCCATCCATCCCCTGTGTCATCAGGACAGGTATCCCTGTGCCCACCCAGCTCAATCCCTGCTTTTAGGGATTTGCTTCCAGTGCAGAGGTTTTTGTGCCTCCCAAACCCCTTGTCCCTGCAGCTCAATCCCTGCTTTTAGGGATTTGCTTCCAGTGCAGAGGTTTTTGTGCCTCCCAAACCCCTTGTCCCTGCAGCTCAATCCCTGCTTTTAGGGATTTGCTTCCAGTGCAGAGGTTTTTGTGCATCCCAGGGCCGGGCAGGGATCAGCCTCTCCTCCTGGCCACAGACATCCCTGCCCCCTGGCCATGCCACCCCAGCCAGGGCCTTGTTTGGGAAAAATACAAGTAAATAAACACCCAAGCCACAGCAGAATGCTCCCTGGGCAGCTGCTCACGCCCTCCCTCTGCCAGAAGTGGGTTCAGAAGAGTCGATGGTTTTTCATGGTGTGGGTGTGATTAATGAACTTAATCACAGGATACTTTGATCCATCTCTTGTTTTTAAGGGATAGTCAAAAACAAGAAGAACTGCTACCCTTTGTGCTTTTGTAATTTTGTTCATCGTGGAAACCTGGGAGGCTTTTGCATAGTCAGCACTTGCATGCATTAGAAAATATATTTGCAAAACACAACACCACTTGCTTTCATATTCCACAGCCAGCGAGCATATCCTAGTTGGCAGAGAGCTCAAAGGAAATTTATGAAGACCCAAGAATCTCGCAGGAATTTAATTAAAGCCCTAATCTTGGTAACACTCAGACATATCTGCTTCCCCAGTGTCGTCTGCAGGCACAGCTGCCTCGTGTTTGTGTCTGGGGTCGTCTCAGCCCAGTGCTCTGCAGGCTCGTGGGCAACCCTGCCCAGCTGGGGATGGCCCTGCTGCAGCAATCCCTGTGTGCCCAAATCCTTCAGTCCCCGTGTGCCCAAACCCTTTAGTCCCTGTGTGCCCAAATCCTTCAGTCCCTATGTGCCCAAATCCTTTAGTCCCTGTGTGCCCAAATCCTTTAGTCCCTGTGTGCCCAAATCCTTCAGTCCCTCTGTGCCCAAATCCTTTAGTCCCCGTGTGCCCAAATCCTTCAGTCCCTCTGTGCCCAAATCCTTTAGTCCCAGCTGGAACAATCCCTCTGTGCCCAAATCCTTTAGTCCCCCTGTACCCAAATCCTTCAGTCCCTCTGTGCCCAAATCCTTTAGTCCCAGCTGGAGCAATCCCTCTGTGCCCAAATCCTTTACTCCTGCAGGAGTAATCCCTCTGTCTCCAAATCTTTAGTCTCAGCTGGAGCAATCCCTGTGTGCCCAAATCCTTTAGTCCCAGGCACAATGAGTGTGCAGAAAGGGCCTTTTTGTGCAGCTGGGTCCCCAGGGCTGTGTCATGGTCCTGCAGCTGGAGAGGAGCCAGGTTGGGTTCACTGGGGCTGTGTGGGCTCACAGGGACACAGCTGTCCCCATTTGGGGCTCACAGGGACACAGCTGTCACCATTGGGGCTCACAGGGCTCACAGGGACACAGCTGTCCCCATTTGGGGCTCACAGGGACACAGCTGTCCCCATTGGGGCTCACAGGGCTCACAGGGACACAGCTGTCACCATTGGGGCTGTGTGGGCTCACAGGGACACAGCTGTCACCACTGGGGCTCACAGGGCTCACAGGGACACAGCTGTCCCCATTTGGGGCTCACAGGGGACACAGCTGTCCCCATTGGGGCTCACAGGGCTCACAGGGACACAGCTGTCCCCATTGGGGCTCACAGGGACACAGCTGTCCCCATTGGGGCTCTCTGGGCTCACAGGGACACAGCTGTCACCTCTCAGGAGTTTGTCACACCACCAGGTGTGCCAGTTTGTCACACCACATGCTGTGCCAGTCCCAGCGTGGCCAGAGTGCAGATCCATCACTGCTGCTCAGCCTCACACTGCAGGATTGCCTTTCAATGGGAACAAAAACCCCAAAACCCAAAGATTTGAGCATCCTGCATGGCAATCCCAGTTGCCACTGTCCCTGCCCTGCACCCCAAGTCCCTCCAGTGGGGCTTCACTCCCTGAGAGCAGCAGAGGCATCTGGAGTGCAGGAGTGCCCTCAGAAAGCAGAAAGAACATTATGGAAAGGGAGGAAATTCAGACTGGATTTCAAACTGAAACTCCTTTAATTAGTCAACTCTTCACTCAAGAACCATTTCCATTGGTGGGGACGTGATTCCTCATTGCTTGAGGGATTTAAAACCAGACTGCTCTGTGCTCCAAGAAAGTGCTACAAGCAACAGTTCTGTGCTTGTAATGAACTGGAAACACTGGCACGTCTCCATCTCCTTCACATATTTTCCCTTGTATCTTCAGAGGTTAAAATAAATTACCCTGAGATGTAACAGATGTAGAGTGCAGCCAGTGACATTCTGCAGCTTCTTCAGCTGAGTTTTCTTTCCTCATGGAAAGGACCAGGGAGCGTGGCCGTGCCGCCCTCCTGGGCTTTGGGAGGTGGCACTGGTGGCACCTGCCCTGTCCCTGGGGCCCTGTCCTGTGCTGAGCCCATCCAGCTGAGCTCAGATGAACTCCCTGCTCGAGCTGGTCACACCAATCAGCAGCACTGGTGTTGATGGAGCTCCAGAACCCCCTCTGGAGCACTGCAGTGCTTCCAGCAGCCTTCCAGAAACTTCCTCTGGAGCAGTGCAATGCTTCCAGCAGCCCTCCAGGATCCATTCCCACCAGTAATTGCCACCACAAGGATAAAAGGGACCCAGATGTGAGCCCCTGGAACCCCAGCCCAGCCCAGCCCTGTCCCAGCACTGCCATTTCAGAGTGGGAAGCAGGAGGGATGGAGCTGTTTGAGCCATCAGGGATTTTTCTCCTGGGTGAGACAGATCCTGCCCAGAGAGGAGCCCACAGCAGGATTTGGAAGCAGTGAGGTGCAAAGAGGAGAGGGGCTGTGGTGCGTTGCTCACAGAGCTGCTTTACAACAGTTTTACAGCAGAAAATTGTTCCTTTTTTTGCTGTTCCTTTTTGGGCAGTTCCTACAGCAGATCCTGGTCAGCCCAGCAGGCACCAGCAGCACCTCCCTGTCCTGTCCTGTCCTGTCCTGTCCTGTCCTGTCCTGTCCTGTCCTGTCCTCTCCTCTCCTCTCCTCTCCTCTCCTCTCCTCTCCTCTCCTCTCCTCCCCAAACCACCCAGTGTCCCAAGGGGAGCATCAGGGAAGTTGATTCCTGCAGCAGCAATGGAAAAACATCTTTCTAAGCATGGAGAAACTCCTGGCACTTCCCTGCCACACTCAGGAACTCCTTAGAGCCACTTGTGCCCACAGAGGTTGAGGATTCCCCATCCCTGGCAGTGCCCAGGGCCAGGCTGGACAGGGCTCGGAGCACCCTGGGATGGTGGAAGGTGTCCCTGCCATGGCACTGGATGGAATTTAAGCTCCCTCCCAACCCAAACCATCCCAGGATCCCAGGATTTTGCCAAGATCCTGGCAAGGTGGAACAGTTTGAGTTTGCAGGCGAGTGAGAGCCAGGGAGGTGCAGGTACAAGTATTCAAATGGCCCATCCAGTGCTGAAGCACAAGTGGTTAAACAGGAATTATTGGACAATGCCAGCGTGTCTAGATCAGGATTTTACACATGCAGACTTTCCCTGGCAGTGACAGCACAGAGAATCCCCCTCCCCTGTCCCTGGCCTGGCTGAAGCAGCAGCAGGGGAAGCCCCCATCTGGCTTTGGGACACTTTTTCTGTTCCTGGATACACAATCCAGCTTGGATTTATTTGGAAATAAAGGTGAGCCAGACTAGGACTGCATTCCCTGGGAGTTGCTCACTGGCTGGAGATTGGATCAGGGGGCATGGAGGATGACTCAGGAAACAGAAAATAAGATCTATCATGTGAAAATATCTGTGAATTGTGGAATTATGACAGAATCACCTCAGGGTTTAATGCTACAGAACATGGTAAAATGCTTTTAAAGATCAGTTTACTGGTCCTGGTAGCTGGAGGAGGTGTCAGAGCAGGAGGATGTGGCTTGGGGACAGCCAGGCCAGGTGTCCTTGACTGGATTTCCCATGGCATTCCATGGCACAGGAAAGAAGCTGTAGCACAATAAATATTTTGGGGGAGAGAAATATTAAGATTCTTGTTTTTTCTACATTAAAAATAAAAAATCATCAGTGGCTCTGAGGTCAGCAGCCCTGGGCTGGGAGCAGGGGGTGAGGAGCAGCTGAGGGGATGCTGTGCTCTGGAAAGGTGCAAAGCCAGCAGCACCACAGCCCTGCTGCTTTTATAACCCAGCACTGTGGTTGCCCATGAGGAACTTCAAAGCTGTGCCCTTTTTTGATGACATAAACAAAACCAGCAGCAGCAGCCTTTCCATTATTTAAACAACTCCTCAAACCCCTTGGCCCTCTTCCCTCTGCTATTTTTTTCCTTTCCCCCCTTTTTTTTTAACAAATGCCAGAAGCCTTTTCTGTACAAAAATGAAAATCGCCAGTGGCCAAACCACCACATTTGTGCCTTTGGTGCGTGGCCTAATGGGGTGTGAGGGCTGCCTGCAGCTCTGGAGGTGGCAGCTGCTTGGCCAGGCTGCTGCTTTGGCTCTCCCCTGCCAGCCACAGCATCCCCTGGGGCCCTGCCAGCTCCCTGCCCCATGCCCAGTGTGCCAGGCTGAGGATGGCACAGGAAAGGGGGCAGAGCCTCCTGTCAGGGCTCACCCGTCAGGTGGAGCTGGGACTGTGGTGCCCAAATATTGAACAGCAGAGCCCTGGGGAGCAGCCTGTGCTGGAGAGAGGGAGGGAGTCAGGGAGGGAGGGGGTCCTGCTGCCAGCTGGGCACCCAGGGACACCAGGGGCACCCAGGGACACCAGGGACACCCAGGGACACCAGGGACACCCAGGGACATCAGGGACACCCAGGGACACCAGGGACACCCAGGGGCACCCAAGGACACCCAGGGGCACCCAGGGACACCCAGGAACACCAGGGACATCCAGGGACACCCAGGGACACCCAGGAACACCAGGGACATCCAGGGACACCAAGGACACCCAGTGACACCCAGGGACATCCAGGGACACCCAGGGACACTCAGGGACACCAGGGATACCCAGGGACATCCAGGGACACCCAGGGACACCGGGGACACCCAGGGACATCCAGGGACATCCAGGGACATCCAGGGACACCCAGGGATACCCAGGGACATCGGGGACACCCAGGGACATCCAGGGACATCCAGGGACATCTAGGGACACACACCTGGCAGCCCTGGCCCTGCTGAGGAGCATCCAGGGGCATCCCCACAGGTGTGTGGGGCTCCTGCTGACTGGGACAGGATTCCTGGCAGTGCTGGAGGAGCCTCCACAGGGAAACTCCACCTGGAGATTGGCTCTGCCCTTGCAGGAAGGGTGGAAACCTCAGGGAGCAAGCAGCAGCCTGAAACGAGTGCTTGAAGGAATCAGGGGGCTGAGGGTGGCATTTCCCAGGGTGGCCAGCAAAGCAGGCTGTGGCCACCAAGCCACTGCTGCCTCTGCTCATCAAGGGATTCCAGAATGGTTTGGGTTGGAAGGGACGTCACAGCCCATCCCCTAACGTGCCCAGGGACACCTTCCCCTGTCCCAGCTGCTCCCAGCCCTGTCCAGCCTGGCCTGGGACACTTCCAGGGATCCAGGGACTGCTCTGGGCACCCCGTGCCAGTGCAGCAAAATTAATTATGATTAATCAGCCTGGCCCATGAGTAACTGCTGATTTCCTCACCACTCCCCCAGTGGCTCTGGGGCTCTCAGGCTGCCTGCCCAACCATTCCAGCTTTCCCACTGCAGGCCCACAGGTGGGAGGAGGAGTGGAGCCACGGGATCCCAGCTCAGCTGCACGACTGTTGGGATGATCTGCTGCACCGAGAGGTTTGTGGGACATAAAGGAACAAAGTGGAACCCAGCTGAATGGATTCCCACTTCTACATGAGCACAACACAAAGGGAGAAACAAAAGAAGGAGGAGGGCAGGAAAAAAACAAACGAGTTTCCCATTTTTACAATGTAAAAAATATCTTTAGAAAGGCTTTTTTCTCAATTAGTGACTAAACACGAGGCTGGGCTTGCAGCAGTGGAGGGAATTGTGCACTTGGAGCTCCCAGGATGGATGATGGAAACTGCTCCCAGTCCACTTGTGTGATCTTGCCCTCCTCTGTGTCTCCTTGAATTTAAAATTATGTGTTTATGAGGTTAGAAACTGTTTGGCAACTTGTTATTTTGCACTCGTAAATCCTTTTTCTCAGATCTCAGGGTAGTTTATAAACATGAACGAAGCCACAAACACTGGGGCAGGGCTCTCCAATCATACTGGTCCAACAGGTGGGGAATGGCAGCAGGGCTTGCCCAGGTTTGCACGGGAGAGGGCAGCTCCTGGAGATCTGGGGAATTTCCTTGAAGTCACACTGGGGCAGATTTGAAATACATTAAAAAAAAAAAAAAGAAAACAAAAAGGAGAGACAAGGAAATGGGAAGAAACATTTTCATAGGAATGCTGTTAGAAATTCAGGCAAACTTCATTGAGGGCAAACAGTAACAACAGAGTGTCACTGATCCTGGGGCAGGGACACCCTGGCACTGCTGATCCTGGGGCAGGGACACCCTGGCACTGCTGATCCTGGGGCAGGGACATCCAATGGTGCTGATCCTGGGGCAGAGACACCCTGGCACTGCTGATCCTGGGGCAGGAACTCCCTGGCATTGCTGATCCTGGAACAGGGACACCCAATGATGCTGATCCTGAGACAGGGACACCCTGGCACTGCTGATCCTGTGACAGGGATACCCTGGCATTGCTGATCCAGGAGCATCCTGGATAGCTGAAGTAGAACAGGATCCTGCTGTGGGTGGGACACAGCTGGGAGCAAAGGACATTTCTGCTCCTCATCACTTCCACGAACCCCTTGGGAAGTGAGCCCTGGAAGAAGTAGGATTCTCTAGCAAACACCCCAAAGCACAAGCTGCTCTCAGGGACAGGTGTTGGATACATGGATTCTTACAGACAGGGGCTCCTGTGGCTGTGAGGCTGGCACTAGCCTGGTCCTTGCCAAGGGATGGCAAAAGGATGCACATGAATCCCAGGAGCAGCTCTGCCCTTGGAGCCCTGCCTCTGGGTGTGCCCACAATCCCTGCAGATCCTCGGGTGCCTCCACTGTTAAATCACCCGAGATGCTGGAGCTGGGGTGCAATCCCTTGTTTATCTCTCATTTCAAGTGCCTTTTCATTAGGCAGAACCTGGGGGCTGACACCATTTAGGATCCATGGGTTCCTTTCACTGCCACTCCGGCCAGTTTAACCCGCGGTGCTCGGCACCTGCAGGGGTTAAATCTGTCACACTCTGGGACACACTGTGTGCCACGGCTTCCCCATTCTCCTCCGGACCCGGGCCTCTTTTGGTTTGTTCTCTTTTTCGGGGGAGAACTGGAACCAGCCTGGCAGCACAGACCGGACACGGGCCGGATTTGGGATATCAGCTGATCGGAGCCTCATTAAAGGCACATTCATTAAAGGCACACTCATTAAAGGCACACTCATTAAAGCGCCCCAGGCGGCTCCGACACTGTCTGGGTGCAGCCAGCCTCCCTCCTCTCCCCTCCTGACACCCCGTGCAGGTGCTGCGATGTTCCAGGGCTAATTAAAACCGTGCCATTTGCATATTCCAGACTGCTCGTTAATGATCTCCTCCAAGGCTGTGTCCGGGTGCTCACTGCGGCGGCGCTGGGACGAGCATCCCAAAAGAACGCGCGGCGCTGGGGAAACAGGAGGGCGTCGGGATAACGGGATATTATTTGGGATCTTTGGGATCTTTGGGCTGCGGGGGAGGATGGGGGCAGCCGGAGGTGCAGACGAGGTGCCCGCTCTGCACAGAGAATCGCTTACACGCTGTCTGCGAGCGCGCTTAGCGAGATGCGGCACTTTCCATTCACAGACAAATGCCCCCGCTGAAAGGACACGGATGAATAAAAGCCCCCGCTGAAAGGACACGGATAAATAAATGCCCCCGCTGAAAGGACACGGATAAATGCCCCCGCTGAAAGGACACTGAGCCCGACTTTGCCTGGTGCCGGGAAACAATCGGGATTATTGCCCGCGGCCGCATTCCTGCCCGGAGCACATCCACCCGGCCCGGAGGCCAGATGGGGCCAAAGGGAGGAGGATTTGTCCACAAAACCTGGGTGAGGATCACATGCGATGGGCACCGGGATGCTCCGTGTGACCCAGCCACAATAAAATTCCTCCTCCCAGGCAAATTTCCTGCGTTACAGGATCACCTGCCCCACGGGCCAGGAGCTTGGAGAGCATCTCCCAGCATCTGTGGGCTGAGGTCTTTGACAGCGAGCTGCCAGGGCAGGGATGGATGGGACAGTGGGGAGAAAGCTGGGGCTGCCCCCGGATCCCTGGAAGTGCCCAAGGCCAGGCTGGACACTGGGACTTGGAGCAGCCTGGGACAGCGGGAGGTGTCCCTGCCCATGGCAAGGCTTTAAGGTTCCTTCCAACCCATCCCGTCCTGGGATTCTGTCACTCTTTCCAGAATTCCCTACTGGAAATAGGGAGTCAAGAGCCGTGGCTCAAGGAGCTGAAGCATTCCCAAATACTTCCCAGCGTACGGGGAAAAGTTGGGTCTAAGGGTTGGATTGTCTGGCTGCTCCAGAAGGAGCCACTCACCCCGCTGGCACCACCCTGCCCTGGCTGAGGCTGTTTTTAGGAGGTGCCAGGACTCCCAGGCAGTATCCATTAACCAGGTCTTTAGCCACTGGAATTGTCTCCCTGCATTTGGGAGAATTCTGGTTGCAGACACTGGGTGGGTGCTGTGCATGGAAGTGGGGAAAATCTAGGATCCATGTCCTCTGTGGCAGCTAATGTAAGGAAGAGGAATCCCATCGTGTAACAAGAAGAAAATAAAGTGTGATTAGAAGAACAAATGCACTCCTGTTAACACCAACTTGCGTGGAAAAGCATCAGAGACACTTGCATGAGGAAACTGGAGTGTCTGAGCCGAGTGACACAGCCCAAGGGAGCTGAGCAGCCACGAACCAAAGCTTTGAGCAGCGAGGGGATGCTCACTGAAGTGGCACAGGCTGTGTGTGCAGTGACAGGAGTTATTAACACACCCCAGCCTTCCCAGCTCGCTCCTCCTGCAGGAATATCCCACGGATCCCGAGCGTGTCCAGCTGCTTAGCAGAGCTGTGAAACCCCAGCACACTCACACTTCCAAGGGTGGGCTTCTGTCTTGGTTTGGACAGACAGGAGTCTGCTAAGGAAAGCAGGAGCCTCCCCTGAAATGGAGAATGTAAACCCTCCCCACCCCTCTGAATTGCTATAGATTTTAAATTAAGGGGCTCTCAGGCAAAAATATGGGAGCAGGAAATGACAGTTCTTTAATAGGGAAGAAAATAAAAGGATAAAATAAACAATGCAGTAAACTGAAAACAACACTGCCAGAGTCAGAACCCAACCTGACACCCTGTGGGTCAGGGTGTTGGCAGCAGAACCATTGGAATTGTGGCTCAGCCCTCCTGCAGTGCCAGGGCTGGTTCTGCTGGAGCAGGGATCCTGGAGAATCCAATGGGAATTGTGGCTCAGCCCTCCTGCAGTGCCAGGGCTGGTTCTGCAGGAGCAGGGATCCTGGAGAATCCCATTGGAATTGTGGCTCAGCCCTCCTGCAGTGCCAGGGCTGGTTCTGCTGGAGCAGGGATCCTGTAGAATCCAATGGGAATTGTGGCTCAGCCCTCCTGCAGTGCCAGGGCTGGTTCTGCTGGAGCAGGGATCCTGGAGAAGGGTTCAGTCTCTTCCTCTGAAGATCCAGTGGAAGAAGAGGCAGCTGCTGTTCCTCTGGGGAATCCAGTGCAGAAGCCGTGCTGGTGTCTCAAAACCTCTGGATTATATCCAGGTAGGAATGCCTGGCTCCTCCCTCTGGGCTCACATCTCCCAATGGGCTGTTACAGTTCTTATCAGCCATGCAGGGACATTCAATAGTCTGTTATCAGCAGTGTCCCCTCCTGAGGGAGGAGTGAGTGTGGTCACTCACAGAGAGAGGTAAGGCAAGCTGCCCACTTGACAAAAGACAGCTGCCATATACAGATGGTGATAGAACACATCTTGCCTTGCAATCTGGAACAGTTTCTCACCTAACAGGACCCTCACAGCAGCTCCTCGCTCCCATCCTGGAGTGCTTTCCATGGAAGCACTTTGGGCATTCCTCTGTTTCATCCGGTTTGGGGCAGCGTGACTCCCACACGGAGAGAGCGGCGTGAAAAACAGGGAACAAATATTCCAGCAAACCACAGAGTAAACGAGAGGGCAGCTGCAGGAATCCAGGGGATCCAGCCAGACACAAAACAAAGCTGGAGGCCTGCACAAGCTGCTTCTGTGCACCAGGAAAAAGCTTCCTGGGAGCTTCCCGAGGGTTTTCAGAGCACTTTGGGGAATATAAATTGTCCTTTCAAACAGCTGCTGCCGGGGCCAAGGCTGCAGATTAAATATTATGACAACATTCTGTAACAAAGGCGCTGGGAAAGCTGAGTTCACCCCTGGATGTGGGGCAGGGCAGGGAGGAGGGGGAGCAAGGATTTCCTACACAGCCCCACGATCCATCAGGGATGTGGACACCGTGCAGGCAGCTGGGCCTAATGGTGGTGACACAGCTGGGACACGGGGCACAGACTGCTCAGGGAGAAGGAGATTCCCAGAGCCACAGTCTGGAAATACAGCTTTGGGAACAGCTTATTTTTATATCATCTTGCTGTCCCCCTCTCCTGCTTCTTGCTTCTCCTCAAGGAATAGTTTGTTCCTCCACAGCTTGAGACAGCAGTGCCCTGGTGTTTTCTTTTCCCTTCCGTGCTGTTGTTGTTGATTTTACCACTTCCTGGGGGATTTTTCCTTTGGGAATTGTGCTGTGGCTTTGGCTGTGGTGTCACCCAGAGCAGGAGTTCTGTGGGTGCTTCTGGACTGGAGGCTCTCCACAGCAGCTTGGACCTGGCAGGCTCAGACTTCCCAATCCTTCCCTTCCAGGTGGATGCATTGTCCCACCTCATCCGGGTAAAAAAATGGAACAAACACCTCCACAGAGCCAAGTGTCATTTGATTTGAGGTGACAAAAACTATGGAAATGGAGGAGCCATCCCCTCATTTCCACACCCAGCTGCTGTGACTGTTGCACCACGTGGGATGTGTGGAGTTAAGAAAAGCCCAATCTCTGGAATTAACCAGGATCCATTACAAATTCCCACTTTGGCCAGACAACATCAGTGTTTGGTGCCTTCCTGCACTAATGGGTTCATAATTCCTTTGTTTAAGGCAATTAAACCAATTAATGCCGCTCTCGCTCTGATTCATGACATGAAATTAGAAGTTTCGGTGCAATTAGTGAATTCAGACCTCGGGGAAGACTCCGCGTTTTGCCTTAAAAATCTGGCAGGAGGTGATTCCCAGCAGCCGGATCGGGATGGCAAAGGGTGGCTGGGAATGTGAGGCAACTGTGCCCCCTGCAGACAGCCGGAATCCCTGGAAAAAATCCCTGGAAAAGCCAGAGCGCCTGGAAAACGGGAGGGGAAGAGCCAGGCAGGAGATGCACTCACCGGACCTCCACAGCCCATCCCTCTGAGCGCCTTGAGCTTAAAGCTCTCCTCCAACCTTGCTGATTTCATGGAATTTCAGAATCAAAAAACTCCATAAAGAAACTTTGATAATCCCGGGCCATCACAGCTGATTTAAAAACCAATGTTTTGATGTACAAAATGCTCAAAAAATAGGAACTGTTATATCGACAAAAATGAAGCGCTGAATTTTTGAAAGAAGATCGGTGTGTTCTTCAGATATTATTATTATTATTATTAATAATAATAATAATAATAATAATAATAATAATAATTTCTAATTTTTCAAATGTATAATTCAATTTCTTTTAATTCCAATATAAGAATTAAAACTCTGTACAAAAGATGCTAACCAATACTGTTTTCACGCATGCAAGTGAAACTTTGGCATCTCTGAATCTCACACTTTGGTATTACAGCCGAGGAAAGGAATGTGACCCCTGAAATTGAGGTGAGTGAGCAGGGAAATGTCACTGAATCATACAGGAAGTTTTAGGAATGCTACAACGATTTGTGTTGGAATTCCAAGGTCCTGCCCTTCTCCCAGACTCAGGCCCTGTGCTGCTGCCGTGCCTCCCTTTGCCACAAATCCTTAGGGAATGACTCAGGCTGGCTCCCAGATGGTGACTGTGCATGTTCCAAAGGCGCTGTGCTGGCTACAACCCACCCCAGTGGTTCCTCACAGGAACAGGGGCTTGGAGCTCCTGCTGATCCCACAGCAGGGATGGGGACAGCTGGTGCTCAGGTGTGCCCATAACGGGGATTTTTGGGGGGCCACACATCCCAAAATCTGTGCTGTCACTGAGCCATCCCTCCCTTCCAGAGCCACCTTCCCTATGGAATGTCCCCAGAAATGTCCCTGATTGCCACCATCCCACCACAACCCCTGATCCCTTCATCTCCTCAGCCAGTTATTAATTAGTGTCCTCTCTCCTGCTGGTTAATGATTCTCTCGTTCCTCATGCTAATTAATCCCTTCCCTTCCCCTGTTTTGGGTCAGGCAGTTTCCCCGGGTGGGATCTTCCCCCTTGCCAGAATTCCCTTTTATCCAGCCACAGCTGATTTCTGATTTATCCACAACTGCTGAATTGGGGTTGTTGGGATCTTCCCTGCCCTGGCAGCTCTGCCAGATGCCTCTGTGGCCTGAGAATCCTGCATTCCCTGGATCCACTGCCAGGGGAAATCCTGAACAGGAATCCTGCATTCCCTGGATCCACTGCCAGGGGAAATCCTCCTGAACAGGAATCCTGCATTCCCTGCATCCACTGCCAGGGGAAATCCTCCTGAACAGGAATCCTGCATTCCCTGGATCCACTGCCAGGGGAAATCCTCCTGAACAGGAATCCTGCATTCCCTGATCCACTGCCAGGGGAAATCCTGAACAGAAATCCTGCATTCCCTGCATTCCTGAACAAGAATCCTGCATTCCCTGGATCCACTGCCAGGGGAAATCCTGAACAGGAATCCTGCATTCCCTGCATCCACTGCCAGGGGAAATCCTCCTGAACAGGAATCCTGCATTCCCTGCATCCACTGCCAGGGGAAATCCTCCTGAACAGGAATCCTGCATTCCCTGGATCCACTGCCAGGGGAAATCCTGAACAGGAATCCTGCATTCCCTGGATCCACTGCCAGGGGAAATCCTCCTGAACAGGAATCCTGCATTCCCTGGATCCACTGCCAGGGGAAATCCTGAACAGGAATCCTGCATTCCCTGGATCCACTGCCAGGGGAAATCCTCCTGAACAGGAATCCTGCATTCCCTGGATCCACTGCCAGGGGAAATCCTGAACAGGAATCCTGCATTCCCTGCATCCACTGCCAGGGGAAATCCTCCTGAACAGGAATCCTGCATTCCCTGGATCCACTGCCAGGGGAAATCCTCCTGAACAGGAATCCTGCATACCCTGGATCCACTACCAGGGGAAATCCTGAACAGGAATCCTGCATTCCCTGGATCCACTGCCAGGGGAAATCCTCCTGAACAGGAATCCTGCATTCCCTGCATCCACTGCCAGGGGAAATCCTCCTGAACAGGAATCCTGCATTCCCTGCAACCACTGCAAGGAGAAATCCTGAACAGGAATCCTGCATTCCCTGGATCCACTGCCAGGGGAAATCCTCCTGAACAGGAATCCTGCATTCCCTGGATCCACTGCCAGGGGAAATCCTGAACAGGAATCCTGCATTCCCTGCATCCACTGCCAGGGGAAATCCTCCTGAACAGGAATCCTGCATTCCCTGGATCCACTGCCAGGGGAAATCCTAAACAGGAATCCTGCATTCCCTGGATCCACTGCCAGGGGAAATCCTGAACAGGAATCCTGCATTCCCTGGATCCACTGCCAGGGGAAATCCTCCTGAACAGGAATCCTGCATTCCCTGGATCCACTGCCAGGGGAAATCCTGAACAGGAATCCTGCATTCCCTGCATCCACTGCCAGGGGAAATCCTCCTGAACAGGAATCCTGCATTCCCTGCATCCACTGCCAGGGGAAATCCTCCTGAACAGGAATCCTGCATACCCTGGATCCACTACCAGGGGAAATCCTGAACAGGAATCCTGCATACCCTGGATCCACTACCAGGGGAAATCCTGAACAGGAATCCTGCATTCCCTGATCCACTGCCAGGGGAAATCCTGAACAGGAATCCTGCATTCCCTGCATCCACTGCCACGGGAAATCCTCCTGAACAGGAATCCTGCATTCCCTGCATCCACTGCCACGGGAAATCCTGGCTGATGAACGTTGTTAGCCTCACCTACATCATGAAAGGTGGCAAGCCCTGAGTTTAACACAGCAGTTCTACCGAGGAATTTATTTTCCCGGCATCCACACATCCCTGGGAGCTCGCTACTGCTCTGCCTCACCGGATCCATCGCCCTCCTTGTTGATTCTAATTGGAACTTACAAAGAACAAACATCAAATAATATCGTTCCTGAAGAAAAGCTTTACGTGTTCTACGTTTGACAACAATCAGGCAGGACCTGCCTCGTGACCCCCTTTCTCCCTGCAGCCCTCTGGGAAAATTGTTCAGCATTTTCGACAGTTAACTGTTTTTATTTGGTTTTTTAACTCTTGCTCTTGAGATGTCAGGACGAATCGCCCGCCCAGCATCCCCTCCGCCACACTCCCCCCTCACTTTGCGTCCTCAGACGGCTTTAATTTCGGTTAATTAAAATTTAATTCCGGTTAATTAAAAGGACAAGCGGGGGCAGCTCAGAGCGATGCCCCGACCCCTCAGCCACCGCCGCGACATGGCGGCGCATGACGTCACGGCGTCGTCCTGACGTCACGGGCGCCCGCAGCGCCCCGTCAGCTCCGCCCCCGCGAGGCCCCCTCGCCGCGGGGCTGTCCCACGCAGTGCCTGCCGCCGCCGCCGCGCTCCCGGGGCCGCCGCCCGCCCCGTTCCCCCCGGCCCGCGGGGCAGCTCCGCTGTTACCCCGGCCGGCCGCTCGTCCCGGCGGTTCGCGGCGCTGCGGGCGCGGCGCGGGCCGTGCGGGGCGGTCGGGCGCGGCGGACAGCCCGGCTCGCTGGGCAGCCGAGGCGGGGCGGGCACGGCGGCGGCGGCGGCTCTGGCCGGGTCAGTGAGTGCGGGGCGAGCGGCGGCGGCACGGCGGGCAGAGATGCCGCTCTTCGCCGCCAACCCCTTCGAGCAGGACGTGGGTGAGCGGCTGGGCCCGGTGCAGGGCAAGCAGGGCGGCCTCCCGTCCCCTACCTTCTTCTCTTCCTCCTCTTTTCCCGCTTCCTTTTCCTCCTGGTCGTTTTCCTTCTCTTTTCCTCTCCCTGTTCCCCTCCCCGCTCTCCCTCTTCCGATCGGGCCCGATCCCGTTGGGTGTCTCGGTGGACGATCCGGAGGAGGATCGAGTGCTCCCTTGGCAGGTTCAGCTCGGCCCGGGCCGGGTGCTGAGGGAGCAGGGCTGGCCTGAGGCACCGGCGGCCATTGGGAGCTGGGCAGGCAGCGAGGCCGAGTGCTGCTCCTGGGAATGCCCCGGGCTGGGAAGTGTCTGGAAAGGTGGAAAAGGCCCTGGGAGGTGCTGGTGCCATCGCTGAACACGAGCCCAGGGGTGCCCAGGTCGGCAGGAGGCCGGGGGTCCCTGGGCCGTGCCAGCCCCGGTGTGACACAGCCCCAGGGCAGTGCTGGGGCACCTCCAGGGTTGGGGACAGCTCTGGGACAAGAGCGACCCTGAGGGGCTGCAGAATCCCTGAGGGAGCTGGGCAGGGGCTGCAGAATCCCTGAGGGAGCTGGGCAGGGGCTGCAGAATCCCTGAGGGAGCTGGGCAGGGGCTGCAGAATCCCTGAGGGAGCTGGGCAGGGGCTGCAGAATCCCTGAGGGAGCTGGGCAGGGGCTCAGGCTGGAGCCAAGGAGGATCCCCAGGGATCTTTTCCCTCTCTGGAATTCCCTGCCAGGAGGGCACAGCCGGGGGGGTCGGGCTCTGCTCCCAGGGCACAGGGACAGGAGCAGAGGGAACGGCCTCAGGCTGGCCCAGGGCAGCTCAGGGTGGGCACAGCAGGAATTTCCCCATGCAAAGGGGGCTCAGGGATTGCAGCTGCCCAGGGAGGTTTGCAGTGCCCATCCCTGGAGGTGTCCCAGGAATTGTGGAGGTGGCACTCAGGGCTCTGGGCTGGGGACAGGGTGGGCATGGCCACAGCTGGGACTCCATGGGCTGGGAGGGCTTTTCCACCCAAAATAATCCCGGGATTGCTCCTGTGGCTGTGCTGGGCCCAGGGCACTCCAGCTCAGGGTTCCCTGGCTGCTCCTGACCCATCCTGGCCGGGCTGGGGGCTCTGGCAGGGAAAGGATCCCTGGGTCCCTCTCTCCCTTCCCCTCAGCAGCATCAGGGAATGGTTTGTGTCTGTTTTGCTCTGACTCGTGAAGTTTCCCAGCTTTTCCAGCTTGGCTGAGGTGTCTCTGCGCCTCCTGGCCTTGCTGGGTTTGCAGGGATCCAGGGAATGGTGGCAGCTGGAACATCTGCTGCTTTTCCTCCTTTTATTGAGGATTCCTTCCCAGCAGCTTCCCCAGAACCCCCCAGGGCACACAGTGGGAGTGTTGGGGTGGCTGTGCAGGGCCAGGAGCTGCACTGGATGATCCTCATGGATCTTTTCCAGCTCAGGATATTCTGTGATTCAGTGATTACAAAACCTGCCTGGAGTTGGGGTGAAGACAGTGACTCAGTTGTTTTGTTTTGTTTCCTGCCCTGACTTGTGCTTTCTTCAACTCGTGCTCAGTGTCACTTCTTTGTTACACAACCAACGCCTGTTCTCAATGGCAGCACTGAGAAAAGCAGAGAAATAAACGAGACACCGGGCTCAGCTTTCTTATTGGGATCCTAGGAAAGAGAAGAATTCAGCATTCCTGGGATTTTTGTCCCAGCCAAAATGGGAGAGATTGAGTGCTCTTGTTGCCACACAATCTCTGGTTTGTTTGTAGTATAAGTTGAGCTGGTTTCTTATTTTATTTATTATTTTACTTCTAATTTCAGTTCCCTGGTGCAGTTTGCTGTTTGACCACACTCACATTTCACGTGGCTCAAACTGATGTGTTTGTTCAAGTGGATTTTTTTTGAACTCTGCAGGATTCTTTAACAAACTGAAATGCTTCAAGGACTCCCAGGCTGCAGAACTTCAAAACTGGGACTCTGTTTGCTTCCAGTTTCTCAAACTTTACTCAGTGTATTTTTTCTTTACTATTTTAATATTAAAGTTATAACTTTAGTATTTTAACATTAGTAGTTATAACTTATTATTATCACTTATTAAAATTTAGCATGTGCAACAGAATAGGAACTTGAATTATTGGGGCTAAATCTTAGAGTCCCTTGCCAGGAAAACTTTGTCATTAGAAGCTTTAAACAAATTAGTATTCTGTTGTGAATTAGACCATGGAAGATATCAGATTATCACATGTGGGTGCTCTGGGGAGGTGCTGAATTTGGAATTTTGGTGCCTTTTGTTGGCTGCAGCAGTGGGGCAGATCCAGCTGCCTCTTCATGTGGAGCTGCTCTTTTTTGGAACACCTGTGGGGAAAAAGGAATTTCCTCTTCCTACCCAACCCAGCCCTCAAGGGCTTCCATTTCCCTTAGGTTTTATTTCCTTTTTTCTTTTTCTAGTATTTATTATTATTATTTCTGCTTTCCCACATGTTATTATTTTTCCCCATGTTACTATTTTCCCCCAGTGTTATTATTTTTTGCCACACCTGGGTTTGCTCAGTGGTTCCAAGCCCCCAGAGCTGAGCAGAGCCTTGGAATGTGCCTGGACACAGCTGCACATCCCAGGATAACCCTCTGGAGCTCTGGGGGAGCGTGGCTGCTCTGCTTGGCCAGGAACCCCCAGAACCTTTGGGCCTTTGACATTTCCTGTCTGGATGTGTTCGGACTCCACGCGCACTCGCTGTTTTCCCAGCTCTGTCCTTCCTCTCGCACACCCTTCAGCCCTGGAGCAGCCTCCTTCCCTTTGCTGTTTGTCTCCCTGCCCTCCTCTCCAGGGCCCTGCAGGGCTCCAGGAGCAGGAGGTGTTTGCTGGAGCTTGGAGAGGCCCTGCAGGGGGTGAGGACATCCCTGCTTGCCCCTGGGCATTCCCTGGTCCCTGCCTGCGGTGGGAATGATCAAGGATGATCCTGAAATTTTTCCCTCAGTGCAAAGCTCCTTTCTTCTTCCTTTCTTCTTCCTTTCTTCTTCTTTTCTTCTTCCTTTTCTTCTTCCTTTCTTCTTCCTTTTCTTCTTCCTTTTCTTCTTCCTTTTCTTCTTCCTTTTCTTCTTCCTTTTCTTCTTCCTTTTCTTCTTCCTTTTCTTCTTCCTTTCTTCTTCCTTTTCTTCTTCCTTTTCTTCTTCCTTTTCCCTTTCCTTTTCCCTTTCCTTTTCCCTTTCCTTTTCCCTTTCCTTTTCCCTTTCCTTTTCCCTTTCCTTTTCCCTTTCCTTTTCCCTTTCCTTTTCCCTTTCCTTTTCCCTTTCCTTTTCCCTTTCCTTTTCCCTTTCCTTTTCCCTTTCCTTTTCCCTTTCCTTTTCCCTTTCCTTTTCCCTTTCCTTTTCCCTTTCCTTTTCCCTTTCCTTTTCCCTTTCCTTTTCCCTTTCCTTTTCCCTTTCCTTTTCTTCTTCCTTTTCCCTTTCCTTTTCTTCTTCCTTTTCCCTTTCCTTTCCTGGAGGAGCTGTGGCAGTGCTTTGGGGCAGAGCTCCCCAAGCATTTCTCCTTTTGGCAGTGGGAGCAGCCAACAATTCCCAGCCCCTTCCCAGCTGCTCCTGTGAGTGCTCTCCCCTTTCTGGGCTGGCAGTGTTCCCTGGAACCACACAGCAGCTCGGCTCAGGGAGCTCAACCAGGGAAAAGCCATTCCTTGCCCGTGGAATTCTTTATCAAAGCACCCCAAGCAGCTCATTTTGCTTTTCTCATTATTTCCATGAAAGCCAGCTCAGGTCTCGTGTTCCTTCGTTAACTGGGGGGCTGCAGAGGACAAATCATTCCATGTTTTTAAAGGTTACCTTCCCTCTGTGCTGGAAAACTCCTGGAAAATGCATCCTCCCACATCTGCTTCTGCTCTGTCTCAGCATCTGTGAGGGAGTTATCCTTGAGAATTGATCCTGGTTTAGGGAAGGAGAACAGCAGCTGCTGCTCAGTTTGTCATGCTGGCAGGGAGGGAAACTTCCAGATCCCTGAGAGTTTGGGAAGGACAGAGCTGGGATCCCACAGCTGCTCCCAGCACAGGGTGGGTGCAGGGCAGGGAATTGGCTCCTGTGGGAATGTGCTGGCAGCTGGGAGGGAGCAGCTCTGAGCGTGGTGTGCTGGGGGCTGAGCTTGTTTTGGGACCCTGTGGCTCTGCACAGCTCCTGCCAGGAGGGCACAGCCAGGGGGATTTGGGATCATCCCAGGGCACAGGGACAGGAGCAGAGGGAACGGCCTCAGGCTGGCCCAGGGCAGCTCAGGGTGGATTTTGGGGCAATTCCTTCATGGAAAGCCATTTCCAACGCTGGCCCAGCAGCCAGGCCAGAGGTGAAGTCCCAGATGTTTTGGGCTGTAAATGCCAGGTTTGCAGGGAGAATATTTGGCTGCATTTCTGCAGTGCCCTGGGCCTGGGCTGAGCATGTGGGGCTCAGAGCCCTCCTTGTCCTCCTGCACTTCTGCTCCTGAGGATTTCCCAGCCGTGCAAACCCCCTCATGTGGGCAACCCTCACCCTAAAAATCAGCAAATCTGGCAGCACATCCCAGCTTGGCCAGGCTTTCCCAGCAGGACAGGACTGTCTGGAATTCCCAAACAGGAGGGGGGATTTGGGATCGTCCCAGGGCACAGGGACAGGAGCAGAGGGAACGGCCTCAGGCTGGCCCAGGGCAGCTCAGGGTGGGCACAGCAGGAATTTCCCCATGCAAAGGGGGCTCAGGGATTGCAGCTGCCCAGGGAGGTTTGCAGTGCCCATCCCTGCAGGTGTCCCAGGAATTGTGGAGGTGGCACTCAGGGCTCTGGGCTGGGGACAGGGTGGGCATGGGCACAGCTGGGACTCCATGGGCTGGGAGGGCTTTTCCACCCAAAATAATTCCCTAATTCTGAGGTGAACTCTTGCTGGTGTAGCTGTGATGATCAAACCTTCCTGTTGCTGTGCAGGAGTTGGGATTATTTCCACTCAGGGAAATTGCAATGGATCCTTGGGAAGTACTTAAGTACTTCAGGATATCCTTGGGAATCTTTTCACTCCTTAGGGATTGCACAGCCAGGAAATCTGCAGCTTCCTCAGGCTGATTTCACTTGATTTTCCTTTTTTTTTCTTTTTAAGTATTTACAATTGCAGGCACTCATTTATTTTTCCACACCATCCATGAATTTGTTGTTCATGCCCTAAAATATTGATGCACTTAAAAGAAAACGTAGCAATTCTGTCATTTTTGGGGTTAGTTTTGAAGGTTTGTGGTTTCAAAATAATATTTACTTCCTTGAAGTAAATATACCAGTTTGTGTGGATAAATTATACCAGTTTGTGTGCAAAAATTCTACATTTCCATTTTTTTTACATCTGTAACAAAAGGGATTTGGGACATTGGTGGTGCTGTGGTTGTGTTCCCTTTGTGGAAATCTTTCTGCTGAGCAAAACTAAAATAAAATTGAGCAGCAAATACAATTAAATGTTGAATTTGCTGTTTATTACTTGAACTGCAATATTTACATGGGATTTAAATAAGCAGGCTAATAAAAACTTAAAAGCACAAATAAATACCATTAAGCCTTATTAATGAATCTGTAGAGTGAGTGGGCCAAGATGAGCTTTGAGGTTCCTTCCAACCCAAATCATCGCAGGAATCCATGAAATATTAATTTGGGATACATTGTGTTGATAGAATCTAAACCCAATAAAGAAATCACTTCATAAATCTTCTTTTTCTTTGCAGAAAAAGCCACAAATGAATACAATACCAGTGAGGACTGGGGGCTCATCATGGATATTTGTGACAAGGTTGGGAGCACTCCCAATGGGTAAGCTGGGCCTCAGCATTCCTGGGAATTCTGTGCTGCTGGGAGGAGGAAAATGGCACAGAGAGCACAGCTCCAAGTACATGGAGCTGCCTTGGAAATGCTTGGGAAGAAAAGTTCCAGGAGGATTTGGAGCAGAGCACTTGGTGTGTGCTGAGCACGTTGCAGCTTTTTCCTGCAGTTTGGCACAGCACACCTGAGTTACCCATATTTAATCATCTGGCACAAATGCGGGGAAGTGGCTGTGCCAGGAGGAGAAAGCGAAACAATTTCTGTGCAGAAAAACACCTGGCAAGGAGCTGGGGCTTCTTGTGATCTTTGTCTGTGTCTGGTTGTTAGGGAAAATGGGAGAGAAAATGGAAAAAACAGGGATCAGAGCTCAAATCACTTGGAATCAGTTTAGCCTGAGTGGAACATAAATGGAATTTCAGTGATTCTGAAAAATGGCCAACAGTATTTGCTGAATTTTTGAGTGATGGCATCTTTTAAATTTGGAATTAATCTTCAAGTTTTAAGATTAACTCTGGAATTAATCCTCAATTATAAGTCATTCAGAATTTTTAGCAGTTCTAACATTAAAATTGGGGTTCTTTTTGGTTGTTTTGGTTTGGTTTTAATTGATTACCTGCCACAAGGAATATCAGCAAATCTGTTCAGTCTGGGAATCTTTAGCCCTGAAGAAAAAAAAAAAAACTCCTTTGAGTCCTTCATTACAAATCAAATTTTTTATTGCCACGAGACTTTTGTAGAGGGAGCTGTTTTAAATCTGGTTTTGGAGGAAGAGATGTTGTAAAAAATTCTGTGATTTAAAAAAAAAAATACATATGGAGAAATAGAAATATATAAAAGGCATAATTAAATGGAAATATATATATTTATATAGAAAATAAAATCCCAAATTCTGAATTTGAAATGCCACTGCTGCTGGCATATTTTTAATTCAATTTTGTGTCCTTTTCTTCCTTTCTGCCCTTGAGAATAATGAAGATTTTTGCCTACCCTAAATAAAAATACAACTTAAAAGAACTGAGTTGACTTTGTTGGATGGTGTGTACATGAAATAAAATGAAAATATTAGGACTAAAAGTGTATTTTTCTGGCACAGAGGCTTTCCTGTACTTTTCTAAAACAGCAGCCCAAGTATCTGGCAGTGATACTATTTTTTAAATGCTGCATCAGCTTTTTTTTAAATTTTTTTAGGATTTCATGTTTTTAAATGTTCCAAATATCAGTGTTAATGAAGCCTTTGATGTGCCTGAGCTCCTGCCAGCCATTAATGCTCATTTCAAGTGTGGAAAGCCCTCAGCAGAAGCATTTAAAAAGCTCTTTATTATTCTGCACTCACCTCAGGTTGTGCTGAAACAAATGATGGAAACCTTTGTGTCCTCAGCCTGAGGGCAAGGGGATCCAAGAGCTGGGAGTTCAAATAAATAAAATAAATAATTTATATATTTAAATAAATATATGATATAAATAATATAAATATTTATTTAAATATTTAAATAAATATATTATATAAATAATATAAAATAAAATACCCATTGATTGAATCCTCTCATTTTCTGGGGACATTTCCTTCATTGCCTGGCCCAAACCATGCAGTTGCTTCCCTTCCTGGCCTGGCAGCAGGATTTTTGGGAATGGATGTGGAATGCCAGGGGGAAAAGGGAATTTCTGCCAATCCAACGCCCAGCTGAGGACAGACAGACTGGTCAGTGGGTAAATCTCTGCCCAGCCCTGAAAGGGTCACTTTGGTGACATTTTCATTCATCAGGCTCAGCTTTGGTGACATTTTTGTTCAGTAGTTTCAGATTTGGTGACATTTTGGTTCATCAGGCTCAGGTTTGGTGACATTTTTGCTCAATGAGTTCAGGTTTGGTGACATTTTTGTTCATTAGGCTCAGATTTGGTGCCATTTTTGTTCAACAAGCTCAGCTTTGGTGCCATTTTCACTCAATAGGCTCAGCTTTGGTGCCATTTTCCCTCAGTAAGCTCAGCTTTGGTGCCATTTTCACTCAATAGGCTCAGTTTTGGTGCCATTTTCCCTCAATAAGCTCAGCTTTGGTGCCATTTTCACTCAATAGGCTCAGCTTTGGTGCCATTTTCACTCAGTAAGCTCAGTTTTGGTGCCATTTTCCCTCAATAAGCTCAGTTTTGGTGCCATTTTCCCTCAGTAAGCTCAGCTTTGGTGCCATTTTCCCTCAGTAAGCTCAGCTTTGGTGCCATTTTCACTCAATAAGCTCAGCTTTGGTGCCATTTTCCCTCAGTAAGCTCATCTCTGGTGCCATTTTCCCTCAGTAAGCTCAGCTTTGGTGCCATTTTCACTCAGTAAGCTCCGTTTTGGTGCCATTTTCACTCAGTAAGCTCAGCTTTGGTGCCATTTTCCCTCAGTAAGCTCAGCTTTGGTGCCATTTTCACTCAATAAGCTCAGTTTTGGTGCCATTTTCCCTCAATAAGCTCAGTTTTGGTGCCATTTTCACTCAGTAAGCTCAGTTTTGGTGCCATTTTCACTCAGTAAGCTCAGTTTTGGTGCCATTTTCCCTCAATAAGCTCAGTTTTGGTGCCATTTTCCCTCAGTAAGCTCAGCTTTGGTGCCATTTTCCCTCAATAAGCTCAAGTTTGGTGCCATTTTCACTCAGTAAGCTCAGTTTTGGTGCCATTTTCACTCAGTAAGCTCAGCTTTGGTGCCATTTTCCCTCAGTAAGCTCAGCTTTGGTGCCATTTTCCCTCAGTAAGCTCAGCTTTGGTGCCATTTTCCCTCAGTAAGCTCAGCTTTGGTGCCATTTTCACTCAATAAGCTCAGTTTTGGTGCCATTTTCCCTCAGTAAGCTCAGCTTTGGTGCCATTTTCCCTCAGTAAGCTCAGCTTTGGTGCCATTTTCACTCAATAGGCTCAGCTTTGGTGCCATTTTCACTCAGTAAGCTCAGCTTTGGTGCCATTTTCCCTCAATAAGCTCAGTTTTGGTGCCATTTTCACTCAGTAAGCTCAGCTTTGGTGCCATTTTCCCTCAATAAGCTCAGTTTTGGTGCCATTTTCCCTCAGTAAGCTCAGCTTTGGTGCCATTTTCACTCAGTAAGCTCAAGTTTGGTGCCATTTTCCCTCAGTAAGCTCAGGTTTGGTGCCATTTTCACTCAATAGGCTCAGCTTTGGTGCCATTTTCACTCAATAAGCTCAGCTTTGGTGCCATTTTCACTCAATAGGCTCAGCTTTGGTGCCATTTTCCCTCAATAAGCTCAGTTTTGGTGCCATTTTCACTCAGTAAGCTCAGCTTTGGTGCCATTTTCCCTCAATAAGCTCAGTTTTGGTGCCATTTTCCCTCAATAAGCTCAGTTTTGGTGCCATTTTCCCTCAATAAGCTCAGCTTTGGTGCCATTTTGGTTCAGTTCTGGTGGAGGTTTGGGCTCATTCCTTGCACAGCTCCTGCCATTCTCATTTCTCCTGAATTTCTTGCTCCTTTGCAGAGCCAAGGATTGCCTTAAAGCCATCATGAAGAGAATGAATCACAAAGTTCCCCACGTGGCTTTGCAGGCTCTCACAGTGAGTCAGTTCCCAAATCCCCCCAAAAACCTCATGGAATGCAGCAATTAAACATTTACTGATCAATTCATTAATGCCTTGATTAACCTCAGTAAATCAGTGTCCCTGCTGGATTTACCTTTTACTTTGGAGTTTTTGGATTGTGGATTATTTGCACTCTTTTCTCATTTGCATTTTTCTTTCTTATTTTGGATTATTTGCACTCTTTTTTTATAACTTACACTTTTTTCCTGATTTTGGATTATTTGCACTCTATTTTTTAACTTACACATTTTTCCCTTATTTTGGATTATTTGCACTCTTTTTTAAATTTGCACCTTTTTTTTCTTATTTTGGATTATTTGCACTCTTTTTTTATAACTTACACATTTTTCCCTTATTTTGGATTATTTGCACTCTTTTTTAAATTTGCACCTTTTTTTTCTTATTTTGGAATATTTGCACTCTTTTTTTATAACTTACATTTTTTCCCTTATTTTGGATTATTTGCACTCTTTTTTAAATTTGCACCTTTTTTTCTTATTTTGGAATATTTGCAGTCTTTTTTTTAATTAACACTTTTTTCCCTTATTTTGGATTATTTGCACTTTTTTTTTAGTTGCAGTTTTATTTCCTTTTTTTGGTTTATTTGCACTCTTTATTTTTCACTTTTTTCCTGATTTTGGATTATTTGCAGTCTTTTTTAAATTTGCACTTTTCTTTCTTATTTTGGATTATTTGCACTCTTTTTTATTTTCACTTTTTTTCCTGATTATTTGCACTCTTTAAATTTGCACTTTTTTCCCCTTATTTTGGATTATTTGCACTCTTTTTTATTTTAACTTTTAAAAATTTTGGATTATTTGCATTTTTTAATTTGCACTTGTTTTCCTTTATTTTTGATTATTTGCACTCTTATTTTTTTTACACTTTTCTAATTTTGGATTATTTGTAGTATTTTTTATTTGCACTTTTTTTCTTACTTTGGATTATTTGCACTTTTTTTAATTTGTACTTTTTTCCCTTATTTTGGATTATTTGCACTTTTTTAAATTGCAGTTTCTTTTCCTTTTTTTGGTTTATTTGCACTCTTTATTTTTTACTTTTTTCCTTTATTTTGGATTATTTGCACTCTTTTTAAAATTGGCTGCTTTTTGTCTTATTTTGGATTATTTGCACTCTTTTTTATTTTCACTTTTTTCCTGATTTTGGATTATTTGCACTCTTTTTTATTTTCACTTTTTTCTTATTTTGGATTATTTGCACTCTTTTATTTTCACTTTTTAAAATTTTGGATTATTTGCACTCTTTTTAGTTCGCACTTTATTTTGGATTATTTACACTCTTATTTACACTTTTTTTTCTTTATTATTATTATTATTTGCACTTTGTTATTTGCACTTTTCCCCCTTTATTTTGGATTATTTGCACTCATTTTTATTTTCACTTTTCCCCCTTTATTTTGAATTATTTCCACTCTTTTTTTAAATTTGTACTTTTTTCCCTTATTTTTGATTATTTGCCCTTTTTTTAATTGCAGTTTCTTTTCCTTTATTTTGGATTATTTGCACTCTTTTTTATTCGCACCTTTTTTCCTTTAGTTTGGATTATTTGCACTCTTTTTAGTTTGCACTTTTCTTTATTTTGGATTATTTACACTCTTATTTACACTTTTTTCTTTATTATTATTGTTATTTGCACTCTTTGTTATTTGCACTTTTCCCCCTTTATTTTGGATTATTTGCACTCTTTTTTTAAATTTGTACTTTTTTCCCTTATTTTTGATTATTTGCCCTTTTTTTAATTGCAGTTTCTTTTCCTTTATATTGGATTATTTGCACTCTTTTTTATTCGCACATTTTTTCCTTTAGTTTGGATTATTTGCACTCTTTTATTTTCACTTTTTAAAATTTTGGATTATTTGCACTCTTTTTAGTTTGCGCTTTTCTTTATTTTGGATTATTTACACTCTTATGTACACTTTTTTTTCTTTATTATTATTTGCACTTTGTTATTTGCACTTTCCCCCCTTTATTTTGGATTATTTGCACTCATTTTTATTTTCACTTTTTCCCCTTTATTTTGAATTATTTCCACTCTTTTTTTCAATTTGCTTCTTTCCTTCTTCCTCTTTTGGATTATTTGCACTCTTCTTTTTATTTGCACTTTTTCTATTTTGGATTATTTGTACTTTTCTTTTGCCCTGCATTTTCCCAATTGTCTTTCTGCTGGCAGCTTTTAGGAGCCTGTGTGTCCAACTGTGGCAAGATATTCCATTTGGAAGTGTGTTCCAGGGATTTTGCCACTGAAGCTCGAGCTATAATAAACAAGGTAAATTGTTTTAGAACCTGCAGTCCTGGGGGAGGGATTATTTTGGTAACTTCTCCAAATTAATGTTGTGGTTAATGCACATTTTTTATGTTCTCACTGAAATTTGTGTCATTTTTACTCTGAAAAGATAATCTGTTAAAGAGCTGACAGCTGATAATCCTTCACACTTTTACAAAATTATATGAGCACTTTTAATTAAAATCTGTGTTCCTAAGCTCCATTAATTTGATCGTGATGAGTGCAGCTTTTCTTGAGGAGAGTTTTTATTAAGCTTGAAGGAAATTCCTGGGCTGAAGTGAAAGGGAAGATGATGAGGAAGTGCAATGACATTTGTCCAAGGGAAAGGATGAAGTTACAGACAATCTTTTTAATTTTTAGAGAATCTGGGAATGTTGAATGAGAAAATAACCAAGAAAAGGAGACTGAAATGGTTGGGCTCAGGCAGCTGCTGGGCTCTAAATGTGGCTGTGAGGAATTGAGAAAGCAGGAGCAGCTTTTCCCTAATTACTGCTCCAGTTGGAGACAAAACTGGTTAATGGGTTAAAAAGGAGTTTTCAGATCCCTGCAATCATCAGAGGCTGAGCAAAGCAATTAAGGAAAGTAATAAAATTGCTGGGAAGCAAAATGAGTTCACAGCTCTTGTGTTTCTGGCTTTTGTGGAAAAATAGGTCTGCAAGTGCTGCCTGTGTTCCCATTAGCCAGGCTCCATGCTGGGGCTCACCCTGACCTGCAGCACCCAGGGATGGGCAGGGACCCTGGGATCCCACCCAGGGATGGGCAGGGATCCTGGGATCCCACCCAGGGATGGGCAGGGACCCTGGGATCCCACCCAGGGATGGGCAGGGACCCTGGGATCCACCCAGGGATGGGCAGGGACCCTGGGATCCCACCCAGGGATGGGCAGGGACCCTGGGATCCCACCCAGGGATGGGCAGGGATCCTGGGATCCCACCCAGGGATGGGCAGGGACCCTGGGATCCCACCCAGGGATGGGCAGGGACCCTGGGATCCACCCAGGGATGGGCAGGGATGCTGGGATCCCACCCAGGGATGGGCAGGGACCCTGGGATCCCACCCAGGGATGGGCAGGGACCCTGGGATCCTGGGATCCCACCCAGGGATGGGCAGGGACCCTGGGATCCTGGGATCCCACCCAGGGATGGGCAGGGACCCTGGGATCCTGGGATCCACCCAGGGATGGGCAGGGACCCTGGGATCCACCCAGGGATGGGCAGGGACCCTGGGATCCACCCAGGGATGGGCAGGGACCCTGGGATCCACCCAGGGATGGGCAGGGACCCTGGGATCCCACCCAGGGATGGGCAGGGACCCTGGGATCCACCCAGGGATGGGCAGGGACCCTGGAATGCTGGGATCCCACCCAGGGATGGGCAGGGACCCTGGGATCCTGGGATCCACCCAGAGATGGGCAGGGATCCCACCCAGGGATGGCCAGGGACCCTGGGATCCACCCAGGGATGGGCAGGGACCCTGGAATGCTGGGATCCCACCCAGGGATGGGCAGGAGTGCTGGGATCCTGGGATCCCACCCAGGGATGGGCAGGGATGCTGGGATCCACCCAGGGAGATGGGCAGGGATCCTGGGATCCACCCAGGGATGGGCAGGGATCCAGGAATCCCACCCAGGGATGGGCAGGGACCCTGGGATCCACCCAGGGATGGGCAGGAGTGCTGGGATCCACCCAGGGAGATGGGCAGGGATCCTGGGATCCACCCAGGGATGGGCAGGGATCCTGGAATGCTGGGATCCACCCAGGGATGGGCAGGGATCCTGGGATCCACCCAGGGATGGGCAGGAGTGCTGGGATCCACCCAGGGATGGGCAGGGATCCTGGAATGCTGGGATCCACCCAGGGATGGGCAGGGATGCTGGGATCCCACCCAGGGATGGGCAGGAGTGCTGGGATCCCACCCAGGGATGGGTTCTGGACCAGAATTTCTGTGTTCTTGGGAAATAGTGACCCCTTACCCCCAGCCCTGGCCCCCTTGGAGGAATAATGAATAAAATTGGGCTTTTTCCCTCTTTTCCCTGAGAAAATGGGTTCAGCCAAATGTGACAAATGTCTTTGTGGTGCTCCTGAGCCCAGCAAACTTCCTGGTTCAGAAATGCAGTTTGGAGGCCAAAGCTGGCAGTGCCCTCCCTGCTCAGCCCATGCTGGGCTCACAGCCCTGAGTGGGATCTGATTCCTTGGGCTGGGAACCTTGTCCCAGTGCCAGGATCTGGGGGAGCCACAGGAATTCCTGGCAGAGCATGAATTGATCTTGGTTTGCCCCCACTCCAAGCAAATCATCTTTTACCAGCAGCTCAGCTCCACTTTGGGAATAAAAACTGTCCCTAAAGATTGTCCCCATGGATACTCCATTTTTGTAGGAGAAGCTGGTTCAAGGAGACAAAGATCAGGGGTTTGTGATGTTCTCTCAGCTGGCACAAAGCTGTCCTGGCATCTGAGGAGAAACTGCAGAGGCCACAAAAGGTGGATTGGAGGCAAAGATTTCTTGGAGGAGTTCTTGTAGGGAAGGACTTATTGGAGGATTTATTGGAGGGAAGGATTTCTTGAAGGATTTCTTGGAGGGAAAGATTTCTTGGAGGATTTCTTGGAGGGAAAGATTTATTGTAGGAGTTCTTGTAGGGAAAGATTTCTTGGATTTCTTGTAGGGAAAGATTTCTTGGAGGATTTCTTGGAGGGAAAGATTTATTGTAGGAGTTCTTGTAGGGAAAGATTTCTTGGATTTCTTGAAGGGAAAGATTTCTTGGAAGATTTCTTCTAGGGAAAGATTTCTTGGAGGATTTCTTGAAGGGAAAGACAGTAGCTTATATCAGACCAGTTGATGTGGTTGGGAAGTGGAAAACAACACACTTGAGAAGGAATGAAGAGAAAATTGAGGTTAAATGGAGGGTGAGTAACACAGAGAGGCAGAAATTTGGGGAAAGTGTGGTAGGCAGCCTGAATTTCTCTAGAATTAGTACTCCAGGAGCTCAGCATGTTCTCTGGAATATCAGATCAGGGTATAAAAGGTCAGGAATTCTACACTCTGCTCCCCAAATCTTCTCAATCTACACAATTATTAATAATTAAGCATATTTATAGGAAAATGGCTTTGGTAACCATTTTGGTAACGGCTCCTTCTGTTCATTTTGAGGCTCAAACATCCCTTTTTCTCCAATTTTGTTCTTCCAGGCTCACCCAAAAGTGAGTGAAAAGCTAAAAACCCTCATGGTGGAGTGGTCAGAAGAATTCCAGAAAGACCCACAATGCAGTTTAATATCTGCAACCATCAAATCCCTGAAGGAAGAAGGGGTCACTTTCCCTGCAGCAGGATCCCAGGTGAGAGCTGCTGTGGGACAGGGATGGGTGCCAGGCTCTGGTGCCCTGCCCCAAATCCCCTTTTCCTCTTTGTCCCAGCAGTTGTCCCGGGTTTGGAGTAGTTTATTTTTCACTTCTGCTGGTTTGTTGTGCCCAGTCTAACAGCAGATATGATGCCAGGTGGTTTTTTCCTGACTTCTGTTACTGATACTTCTAAATATTTCCACATTCTTCAGTCCTGAAAATCAAAATTACAATTTTTATTACCATATCCTTACACAAAGTTTACTTCCCTCTCTGTGAAACACAGAGGATTTTTAACTTTTACAAACACTGTGAGTTTTTTAACTTTTACAATCCCTCCTCCCTCCACAAAGATGTTTTCACTTCTAAATCTGATCTATGTGTAAAACATATGGCAGGAACATGGAAGAGTTGAGCACTGGCACCCAATTCCAGTTCCTGGTGGGAATGAAAACTCCAGGAATGATTTCACTGTGCTGCTGGGGAGAGTTGTAGGATTTAAGTCAGCAGCTCCCAACTGGAGCATCTCCTCTCTTGAAGGGGGTATAAAAGTGGAAAGAGTCATTTAAATGAGTAGTCTCACTGTAAGAAATATGACTGAAATAATTATGTCAATAAAATCAGTTATTTCAATTAAATCTCAGTATTTCTTTTACTTTTTTCCCTGCTGAAAACAGAAACAAGCCTGAAGGGTGGTGTTTTTTATTTCTTGGAGATCACCTGGATTCCATAATCCACCTGATCAGGAACAACTCGGTGCTAATTTTTAAAAATATCAAATTGTGGAGATGTCATTGTCATTTGTCCCTCTGTTGTTCCCACCTCTGCAGGCTTCCACCAGTGCTGCTAAGAATGGCTCCTCATCCAGTAAATCCAAAGAAGATGAGGATATAGCTAAAGGTGAGTTGCTGTCTCAGCCTTGGCTTGGACCCCAGAAATTTGGTTAAAAAGCAGGGAAATGGGAATTTGGGCTCTTTCCTGATTTCATTGAAATCAATGCCACAGCAGGTTGGGAATTGTGGCATTCCAGGTGTTGCCCTCATCCATGGGGATGTGGGGTAAGACACATTCCTCTCCATCACACAGCATTTTAAATGTTAACTTCCAACACTGCAGAAGCAGATGCTGACCTTGTTGAAATAAAGCCAGAAGTCCTGTTTTGATTAAATCAAGAAACCCAACTGCTTTGTCTCCAGGCATAAACCCCTCAAACCTGTTCTCTTCCTCTCTGCCCCACCTGCAGCTATTGAATTGTCTTTGCAAGAGCAGAAGCAGCAGCAGCAAATGGAGACCAAGTCCTTGTACCCACCTGCAGAAATGCCACAAAACCCCCAGAGCCTGAGGAAGGTGCGAGCTCTGTATGACTTTGAAGCTGTCGAGGACAATGAGCTCACCTTTAAAAGTGGAGAAATTATTTTTGTTTTGGATGACAGGTACAATACACTCAGGTGGAGCTGACTTTGTTCCACCACTCTTGTTTCTCTCAGGGTAGCACATTTTTCCTCTGATGCTTTTTCTCCCCCCACAGAAGTGTCATTGTCACTCTGCCCTCCCTCACATCCCTTTCTCTTCCTTTTATCTTTCCAAATTCCTAGTTTCTGACCTCAAATCTTTTTTAGTGCGGGGAGAACCTCGAGTATTTCATCCAGTTTGTAGTTTGGAAGATAAATCTTAGTTGGTTGTCTGGCATAAGAAAATGCACTGGCATCACATTCCATCTGCTTCCAGCAGCTGTTAAACCTCTGGCTAGCAAGAATCAGATTTGCCAAGAATAAAACTGATTAAAAATAGCTAAAATAATGATTGTTGTTAACACCTCTAGGGATATATACAGCTTTAAAGGGATGGCAAGTCATCAATATAAAGATTTGATGGATTGTGTTCACTTTTCAGTCATCCCCTGACTCCTCTTCCTCCCTTCCCTCCCCTGTGCCCCAGCTCCTGTTTGGCTTTGTGCTAATCCCTGCAAGTTCTCTTTTAGATATCACAGGGTTTTGGTACAAAAACCACCAAATATGTCTCTGTACCTCAGATTTTCAGTCAACACCCCAACTATATCCCTGGCTGTGCTGCCCCCTGAGTTGTGTAACCCTTCTTTGTTTCCCCAGCGATGCCAACTGGTGGAAGGGGGAGAACCACAGAGGAGTGGGGCTGTTCCCATCCAATTTCGTCACCTCTGACTTGTCTGTGGAGCCCGAGGCAGGTGAGTTCCCTGCTGAAATGATGGATGGGTCCTTGCACAAAGGCAGCTTTGTGCTGCAATCCTAATTAGCCCAGCAGCAAAATAATCTCCTCTGTCAGCCCCAGGAAAGGATTGAGAGACATCCTGCCCTTGTTTCAAACAATCAAGCACAGATCACTCCTCGACTCCCCTTAATTTCTGTCTCTATTTCTCTTTTAAGTTATTACCATTTTCTGTGGCAGAAATTGGGTTCGATTCACCATAATTCCTTGTCAGCAACATATTTACAAATCCAACAAATTGCCATTTCAAATGTCACAGTGTCTTTTCACACAGAAAAATAACAAGGAGCAAATGTTTGTTTGAAGTTATCGCAGCAACAGAGAGAAAAGAAATCATCTCTGTTCTTCCAGCAGCTGTGGATAAAATCTCTGTTCCTGAGGACACTGCAGAAGAAATTAAGAAAGCAGAACCTGAGCCAGTTTATATTGATGAGGTATGAAGCCACTTGAAAATAAAATATTGCTGGGCTTTTGCATTCTTTCGGTGCTGAATGTTGGCAGGTGATTCTTTGTCTATAAAGAACTTGTATTTGAATATTAAACCAATCTTGGCATGGCTGGGAAATCAGAGTTCTTCATCTTGGCTTCCCCTTTCAGGAGAAGATGGATAAAACACTGCAGGTACTTCAGAGCATAGATCCCACGGATTTAAAGCTGGATTCTCCAGATCTTCTCAACTCAGAAGGTACTTGCAGCACTAAATGAGCTCTTTTTTATGGCTTCTTCTCACAATTACCTTTTGTGGCTTGAGCTGGGAGTTCTTTGTGTTTATTTTAAGCTTAGGGGAGCTGTGCTCTGTACTAACAGTGCTGGAGAACACTTATTTCACCGTGGGAGTGTGGGGCTCTGGGGATAATTTGAATTTTTTTTAATAGTTCCAAGCCAGCTCCACGTTTAGCAGAGTCATTTGCATAACTCCCAGCTCTGTAAAATGCCTGAGCTTTGCAAGATCCATCTACCAGTCCCAGCCCTGAAATAAATAAGAAATTAATTTTACTGTAGTTGGATAAAATATTTCTGGCTGCATTTAAACATTTAATTGTGCAAGACATCAACTGCCTCACCACTTTGTCTTCACAGATATCTGCCAACAGATGGGTCCAATGATAGATGAAAAACTAGAAGAGATAGATAGGTGAGCACAATTTATTCACTCATTTCCTTCACATTGGGCAGGTTTAATGAGATTTCTTTGGTACTTTCATCTCCTGAGCTAGAAAACCTCGCAAGAAAAATTTACCAACTTTATTTTTGAATGCTGAAATATCAAGTTCTGAGTGTGTGCACTGAGATTTGATTGCTGCTCTCCCAAAATTCCCTGCACAGGTCACGGATGCTTTTTCCTTTGGCATTTTGTGACTGTAGCCTTCTCCAGGCTGTCCAGAGGTTGGAATTTTCAGTCTGTGATTCAGTTGGGGATTATTCCAGGTTTTCCTCACCTCTCCCTCCTCAGGTTTGGCTGCCCAGTACCTGAGGGGGCTGATCAGGAACATGGAGAGGGACTGGGGACAAGGGATGGAGGGACAGGAGCCAGGGAATGGCTCCCAGGGCCAGAGGGCAGGGATGGGTGGGACACTGGGAATTGGGAATTCCTGGCTGGGCTGGGATTCCCAGAGCAGCTGGGGCTGCCCCTGGAAGTGTCCCAGGCCAGGCTGGAGCAGCCTGGGATAGTGAGAGGTGCCCATGGCAGAAGGGTGGAATGAAACCTTGTAAGGTCTCTTCCAACCCAAACCATTCCATGATTCTGTGACTCCTGAGGAAATTTGAGGGTGGAAAGAGCAGGGAATTCCACCTGGGAATTGCTGGTTTGGTGCCAGAAATGGTTGTACAGCTCTTGGATTTTCCTTCCAGTCACACAACAGCAATTTTTCAATATTAATAGGTTAGAAAATGACCTTTTACCTTTCAGGGGCTTATTTTTCTTGCATATTTCATGCAGCACTGGTCTTTCCTCCCCATGTAAGATGTCCCAGCAGCTCAGTGCCCTCCCCATTTGCTTTGGAACAGGAAACATTCCGAGTTATCCGAGCTGAACGTGAAGGTTCTGGAAGCTCTGGAGCTCTACAACAAACTGATGAACGAGAGCCCCATGTACTCAGCCTACTCCAAACTCCAGCACCCTGCACAATTCCCACCCACCTCCTCTGGAGTCTCTGTGCAGGTCAGTATCCCTGGGATCTGGAAATTCCATGGGATCTGGAAATTCCCTGGGATCTGGCAATTCCCTGCTGCTTATCCCTGGTTTAAAAAAATCACAGCAAAACCCAAAGGGAGCCCACGAGCAATCTGACATTACCTTTGCAGGAGATGGGGATTTATGCACTAGAACAGAAGGTTTTGCTTGGCCACTGTTGAGAATTCCAACAGATCCCTTCCATAATTCATTTCTTGCAGTTGGGATTGGGTGTTGCAGCAGCCTGCTGGGTATTCTTGCTGTGAGTCATGTCAATCTCCAAGTAAAATGTTCCCTTCTTATCTAATGGTGGGGATGGGAGGGAACTGGAATATCAGTGTATTAATCCCAAGTGTATTTTTTGCTATATATAGAAACACTCTGCTTTTAGCTCCTTTTGCCCTTAGAAAAATGAACATTTTGTATCAGTTCTAAACATGTGCTATTTGTGCTCCAAACTGTTTTACACTGTCCCTAATGATGGCTTAAGGAATAAAGATGGAGGGGAAGGAGAGATTTTCAAAAAGCACAGAATGAGGGTTTTTACTTGAAATGAATTTTACTTTCATGTTAATTGTTCAGTGGGAAAAGAATAGTTGCCATGGCAACTGCTAGATCTGAAAATATGTCAGTTAAAAGTAATTCCGTGTCCTTAACTCCAGTAACGATGGAAAATTCATTATATTTGGAGGTTACAAAGTAATTTAAGCCAAAAGGCAACTGGAGTTTGCTGTTTCCTCCCAAGACCGGTGCCTAGAAATGCAGGATAATGCTGGGCTTTATTTGGGACAAACCTATTTATCCCAAATCCAACCCCCACCAGCAACTCCAGCCCCATGCCACCTGAATTTGGAGGGAATCTTGCATTATTTAAACCAGAACTGGCAGCAAGTGCAGGTTTTGCTTCCAGCTGTAGAATATTCTGGTGGATTCAATCCAAAGCGTGCTGAGCACCAAATCTGCTGGCCTTGATTTGCTTTGCAGTCGTATCCTGTGCAGCCTCCCAGTGGGAATTACATGATCCAGGGGGTGTCCATGTCCCCAGGGTACAGCCTGGCCCCGGAGCAGGTGGGCCAGGTGAGGTCTCTGCCTCAGAGCATCAACTCTGCAGCCACTCAGCCACCTCCAGCTGCTTATTTAAGGTATGGATCCAGCAAATCCTTCTTTCTGGGGGGAGTTTTGCCACTTTGCACGTTCTCGTGGCGTTTACATTTAGTGGCACATCATTTTTGAGAGGAAAATACCAATTTTAGTCAACCAGGGAGCAATGAGAGCATTATTCTGGGTAAAACTGATCCTGCACAAGGAGGTTTCCCAGGAAGGTTTGAAGAGGGAAAGGTTGAGAAGGAACCTCTGACCTTGGCTTTAAGCAGCCAGCGCCAAAGATTGAAGATTAAACAGTAGGAGTAAGTTCAAGAGCAAGAGTAAGTAAGTTGAAAAGCAAGAGTAAGTTGAAGAGCAAGAGTAAGTAAGTTGAAAAGCAAGAGTAAGTTGAAGAGCAAGAGTAAAAGTTATGTATTAGAATTACTGAGCTGCTGAAAGAATTTTGAGGGTGAAAATGTTTCTTAGTGCAAGAACTATAAAAACTGCCATGTTAGAGGCATGAAAAGTATGGAATTCCTGGGAAACTCTGTTTGTTAACATGGAGGAGTAACAGGAGGGAAAGTGCAAGGCCAGAGCTGATTGAAGTTGAGAGTGTGCGTGTAAAAAACCGTATTTTTGCAGCCGGCAAAACACGAAATTGCTTCCAAAATGACCCTTTTGGTCAAATGTGCATGTTTAGGAGGCTCCCAGCTTGTTTTGGGAGTGCCCTTGGTGCTGTGGTGCTGTCCCTGTGAGCGTGGTTGGTGTTGTGTCCCCGCAGCCCCGACCCCGCGCTGCCGCAGCCCTTCCCGAGTGTCCCGAGTGTCACCGGCGCCGCCGCCGCCGCCTTCCCCCAGCACCAGATGGGTGTGCCCGTGGACGTGGCAGCATTCCAGAGCAACCAAGGACCAGCTTATCCCGTGGCACTTCCTGCTCATTCCCTGCTCCAGCAGCAGCCAAATTTCCATCAGCAGCCTCTGCTGTGAACAGCCGGGATGGAGGAGCTCCGAGCTTGGCGGTCTTTGGGAGTCCCTGCCCTGGATATCAAAGTCCATCTTCCTCTCAAAGAGCCCAACTCGCTGCGTTAGGCTGGTGCAGAGTAAAAATAGGCACCAGCTCTGATGGTTATTTGCATTTTTGCATCCTGAACTAGATTAGGGGATGGTTTAAAATAATTCCCCATTCCTCCGAGTCCATTTTTTTTTTTCTCTTTCCTTGCGCTTTCAGGAAACGTCACTTGTGAATCTTTGAAAGATTGTCCCAAAATAATTCTCTTTGCAATGTGTTTCTGGAAGCTTGAGGACGCTGAGATGCTGTTGCTTTGCCTCCTCTGGTGTCTTCTGTAATCCTTCTGTCCCAGTGGCTTTAGGGAACCTCTGCACTTGGGAGTCCCCTTCCTGAAGGACGCGCCGCGCAATCCAAGGGGTCCCCGCCTCCAGCTGGAAGAGGAAACTCTGCCCCTCAGGACCACATCCCTGTGGAAATAGGAGGAAAAGAGGGGCTTGACAGTGCTGCCTGTGTGTTTTGGAAAACACAGAGAACTGCTGTGTTTTTTCTTGAGGAAAACACGTTTTCCTCCAATTCCCCGGTGTCTTGGCAGAGGTGGCGCTGCCAGCACGAGGCTCCTTGGGAAGAGCAGGCAGGGGATGCTCCAGGTGGATCCAGGGTGTTGAGCTAGGAACTCACAGGATCTCTCTTCAGGTTTCCTTTCTGGATGGATGTAGAAGTGAAGGAGCATTGGAATTGCTTGTGGGAAAGGAGGGGCTGGAGAATGTTGGAAGCTGCTGAAGCCTCTGAGGATCTGTTCCCTTTGCAGGGGGAGCTGAGTGGAACAGGAACCGTCCTGATGGGACCAGGGGGTTCTGCCTCTCTTGGATTTCCTTTCTCTGCCCCTGTGTCCATGTCTCACCCAGCCCTGAGCCCAGAGGAGCTCCTGCACCACTGGGAAAGGGGGATTTGAGGCCATCCCACGCGCTGGGGGTGGGATTGGGCTCCTGTGCACAGGAAATCCAGAGCCTTTCCCCGGAGGAGGGATTGCCTCAGAACTGGCCGCGAGTGGCAGCTGGGGAGAAAAGGAATCCAAGAATTTCTTCCCTGATGCACTTTTTGAAGGGTGGGGTTTGTCCAAGGGAGCACATGAGCTGGATTATCCTTGGGGAATGTGGGAATCCCTTCTTTTTCTTGTTTCAACTGCTGAACAAAAAAATCACTTCATCCTCCTATTTACCTCCTCACTGGAGCATGGTCACATTTATCCTGCTTTTAACCACCTCTGCTGAGTGATAATCCTTGGTTTGGGGAAATAATGGAAGCAAATTACTGATAAAAATAACTCCATTAAACGCAGGAAGCTCCCAGATGTCTAAATAAGCTTTTTTGATGTGTAAACTTCATCCCAGATTGGAACTCCCAGGCTGCTGAGTGACAAAACCCACCCTCCACTCAGCACCTCCTTTTATTTCATTATTTGCTATCTTGACCTTACACTTGCAGCCTTGTGCCCATGCAAAAAGTGCTCTTTAAATCACTTTTTATTTAAATGTGTGCAATTGGAAGGAGGATTTTGTCTTTCCTTTGGACGTGACTTTAATTTGTCTTGATCCTTCCCCTGGAAGTAGCTCAGTACAAATAACACACGTGGCAATACTGAAGTGTTTTGATAACTTGTTCCTTGTGTCTTTTGAGGAAATGAATTTATTTCAATGCTGCTGTTCCAAATTCTCATTGTTTGGAGCTTTTATTTGTCAGAGTTTACTTTGTTCCAAGTTGGTTTGGGGTAGAACTAAACCTTGCTCTTGTTGCTATCAATTCTCCATGTTTGTTAGGAAATTGAAATTGGTGTTTTTTCTGGATTCTGAGCTTTGGGCCAAGAGAAATCTTCAATTGAGCCAGCCAGATGTGATTTGATGATGTTAATTGTTAAGTATAAATAATGTATATACTCATTTGTCTGAGATTTTCTACACAGCTCCACACATGCCTGAACTTTTATAAAAGCAGGATTTGTCCTTCTGTCACCTCTTCTACTCCTTACTCTGTGATATGCAACTTGTAGATAGTGTAAAATAATTTAATTATTATTAAACCAGTGTATTTAGAGGGGGTTGGTGTTTCTCTTCATACTTCTAGACATGATCATATTTATTTTTAAGGCCTGATTGTAACTGAACATGCTGCCAAAGGATTTCTCTAACTCCAGATTTCTACCTTAGGTTTCTACCTGCTGTTTTCTATCAGGAATTCAGGGTGGAGAACTCCTGCTTTTTCATATAAACCCTTAACATAGGAACCTTTCTAATGAGACTTTCCAGGTGGTGTATTTGTCTCATGGGTGTTAAGTGTCACTATGAGATCCATTTCCTTTGGTGTGAGCTGGGGACCTGTTGTGTCTGTTCAATTTGTCACCCCAGAGTGCTCTGAGGGCTTGTGCTCTGTCACCTGATGTCAGCCACGCTTTGTCTCTCCAATTGGCTCCAGAAATAATGGTAAAAATCAGATTATTGAAACCTCCCACGTGCTCTTGTGTGTTCTTTGTGCTGCGGGGTTTGGTGGGGATGGCCCTGGGCTTGTGGCACTCTGTCCCTCCATGCTGTGGCCTCTCTCAGGCATCATTTCCTGAGATAAGGATGATTTTCTTCCCTTATTTTTATCTGTGCATCTTTTCTAAGACCTCCCAGGCACTGCCCCTGCTTGCACTGAGAGCTCTCTGTGGGATGAGCAACGTTTGTTCACAAACACACCCAGGAGCATTCCCTGCTCAGAGAGTGAGGGAGTCCTGAGTCCTGTGATCGTGCCTGAGAATTCTGTTCATCCCAGGCAATCAGGGTGAATCCCTGGGCTCTGATCCTGCTGCTGAGGCCCTGCATGGACACCAAAACCACCTGAGAATTCTGTTCATCCCAGACAATCAGGGTGAATCCCTGGGCTTTGATCCTGCTGCTGGGGCTGTGCATGGACACCAAAAACAGCTGCAAAGAGCCCCAAAAAATTGTAATTTACACATCAGTCACTGGTTTTCATCCTTTTTTTTACAGCCCTTAGGAGCTTCTGACCCCAGTGGGTTGATTTGGGGTCACTTCAGGCTGGAAGTCAACCTTTAAAAAGCCAGATCATATCCTGAATTATTGGGAAATGCTGGCTTGTTTTCCCTTCTGAATCCCAGCCTGACCCATGAGGTCTCTGGAGAGAATCTTTCCCTGGGAAATCAGCCACTCCATGGTCAATGTTTCAACAGAAGTGCCTTCCTAGGACCAATTCAGTGATGAAACTGAATGTAGAAATAATCTCATTTAGACCACAGCCTCGGTGACCCACATTCACCTCAGACACAGAAAACAGCCAAGGAATGGAAGGATTTGGTGTCTGGAGTGACACAGGAGGACACTGGCAGGGCTGGCTGTGCTCAAGAGTGTGCAGATGTGAGTGAGGATGTGCACAGTGCTGCTCCTGCTCATCCCAGTGTGAATGCAGTGAGGATGTGCACACTGCTGCTCCTGCTCATCCCAGTGTCAGTGAGGGTGTGCACAGTGCTGCTCCTGCTCATCCCAGTGTGAATGCAGTGAGGATGTGCACAGTGCTGCTCCTGCTCATCCCAGTGCAGTGAGGGTGTGCACAGTGCTGCTCCTGCTCATCCCAGTGTGAATGCAGTGAGGATGTGCACAGTGCTGCTCCTGCTCATCCCAGTGCAGTGAGGGTGTGCACAGTGCTGCTCCTGCTCATCCCAGTGTGAGTGAGGATGTGCACAGTGCTGCTCCTGCTCATCCCAGTGTCAGTGAGGATGTGCACACTGCTGCTCCTGCTCATCCCAGTGTGAGTGAGGATGTGCACACTGCTGCTCCTGCTCATCCCAATGCAGTGAGGGTGTGCACACTGCTGCTCCTGCTCATCCCAGTGTGAGTGAGGGTGTGCACACTGCTGCTCCTGCTCATCCCAGTGCAGTGAGGATGTGCACACTGCTGCTCCTGCTCATCCCAGTGTGAGTGAGGATGTGCACACTGCTGCTCCTGCTCATCCCAATGCAGTGAGGATGTGCACACTGCTGCTCCTGCTCATCCCAGTGTGAGTGAGGATGTGCACAGTGCTGCTCCTGCTCATCCCAGTGTCAGTGAGGGTGTGCACACTGCTGCTCCTGCTCATCCCAGTGCAGTGAGGATGTGCACACTGCTGCTCCTGCTCATCCCAGTGTCAGTGAGGATGTGCACACTGCTGCTCCTGCTCATCCCAGTGTGAGTGAGGATGTGCACACTGCTGCTCCTGCTCATCCCAGTGTGAGTGAGGATGTGCACACTGCTGCTCCTGCTCATCCCGGTGGGAGGTGAGATGTGCCTGTAGGTGAAGCTCGGCAGTGGGAAGGAAATCCAGGTTCCGCTTCCAATTTTTCCTCGGATTTTATTCCAACTCCTCATCTCCTGACTGAGCTTGTTTTCCTCCGTGCCCTGGGCACAGAGCTCTCTCCCTGGCTGGGAGTGCTGTCGGTCGGTCCTGATGGATGTGGGAAGGGCTGGGCAGGGCCCTGGGGCTCGGCTGGAAGGGCCGGTGGGCTCAGGGGGTGCTGCTTGCCATGGGCATCCCCCAAGGAACGGACCTTAAATCCCATCCAGTGCCACCCCTGCCAGGGCAGGGACACTCCCACTGTTCCTGGCCTGGGACACTTCCAGAGATCCAGGGGCAGCCCCAGCTGCTCTGGGAATCCCAGCCCAGCCAGGAGTTCCCAATTCCCAATGTCCCATCCATGCCTGCCCTCTGGCACTGGGAGCCATTCCCTGGCTCCTGTCCCTCCATCCTTGTCCCCAGTCCCTCTCCAGCTCTCCTGGAGCCCTGGATCCTTCCCCTCTCCCGGTGAGCATCCCCAGCGGTCTCTCCCAGCGCACCGCGGGGCTCGGGGCTCGCCCCCCGGCTGGAGCCGTGCCGGGGCCGGGCTCCGGGGGTTTTGCCGTCCCAGCCCCGCCCCGGGGCCGCCCCCCGCCCGCCGCCCCCTCCCCAGCGCGCTCCGCCCCGGCGGCGGCTCCGCTGCGCCCGGAGAGCGCCCGGGAGCGCCGGGAGCAGCGGGAGCGGGAGCGGAGCCATGGCCGCGGTGCGTGCGGGGCCGGGGGCGGCGGGGCCGGGGCCGGGGCCGTGACACCACCTTGATGCTTTGTCCCCGGGCAGGTGACGAGGGGCACCGCGACGCGCCGCAGCCGCCTGAAGCGCTCGGACGGCAGCACCACCTCCACCAGCTTCATCCTGCGGCAGGTCAGCGCCGGGGCTCGGGCACAAGCGGGGCCTCCGGGCACTAACGGGGGGCTCCGGGGCTCGGGCACGGCCGTGGGGCTCGGGCGGCTCCGTCCCGGCGGGGCCGGAGCCCGTGCGGAGCACGGCGGTGCCGCTGCCCGGGGATGCTCCGGCTCCGGTTCCCGGCTCTGGCACCGCTGGAGTTGCGGGCACGGCGGAGTTCGGGGCTGGGAGCGGCCCCAGAGCCCGGCTGCGGCCGGAGGAACGCACGGATCGTCCCCGCCTTGGGCTCCCGGCGGTGACTGACCCGCTGGGCATCTCCTCGTTATTCCCTGGGACACCGGGAGATGCGCTTGGCGTAGGGAATGGAAGCTGAGGTTTTAGTGATCTCCCGACTTGAGGATTTCTGGGGGGAAAATGGTTTTAAGTGTGTCAAGAGCATCGGTGTCTGAGGTTGGGGCTGCTCAGAGCTGGTTGCACAGCAGCCCCTTGCACTGCAGGAGCACTGGTAGCCATCAGCGTGGAACCTCCTGCTAACATTCCCCCTTCTCCTTCTCTGCCACCCTTTTCCTTCCCTGCTCCCCTTTTCCATCCCTGTTCCCAGTCTCCCACTCTGCCTGCCAGCTGTCCCTGCTCAGACACAGACTGACATCCCGAGTCCCCTGAAGCATCACCCTCAGCTAAAACCCGCTGTTTGCAGTAAATATTATCAATTTCATTCCCAAGTCCAGCGTGTGCAGCATTCCCCAGAGCATGACCCTGCATCCCGGGTTCCCCAGGGACTCCAGCAGGAACTGAAGGAGGCTCAGGGGAAGCAGAGCCGGGCCCTTGGCGGACCCAGGGACACTTGCCACGCATGGCAGCGTGCTGTGCTCAGGACATGGAGGTTGCTCTGGCACAGAGGGGGATTTAAATAACCCAGGCAGGTTTCATTTGCCTGCTGGCACCTCCTTGTCACGGCCACGGCCCGGAGCAGCCGTTTGGGGCTGGCAGTCCCCGTTCCCAGGGTGACATGTGAGAGTCTCAGGAAGAGTCTGACGTTCAGGGTGCTCTGAGCCGTGCAGGCTGGAGTTGAAACAAGGATAAAAGGAGCAGAAAGGCAGTTTTGGGTTATGCTGGAGGGTTGAGGAGATGCTGCCGTGGGTGCTCCTGGGAGATGTCCTGGAGCAGCTCTCAGCCTGGCAGGGGAGCTGCTTCCAGAGGTGGATTTGTGCTGCCTGGGAATTCGGGGTTGGTGGTTTGGGCAGAGGGTCCTTGGCATCACCTGGTGTCCAAGGCAGCAGGACATGACCTGGAATTTTGGAAGCCAGGCCTCTGTCTGTCTGGTTTTGGGGCACTCGCTTCCCTCCTGACCCCCTGGGGGTCATTCCCCCATCCACAGTGGATGGGCCCTTCCAATTAAGAACAGGAAAATCAGGTGATGGGATGTTTTCCCTGTCCTTTACCCTCCCACAGGGAAGTTCTCCCTCATAACAATCAGGCTCTGCAAGCAGAAGTGGAACAGAAAGTCCCACCAGCAGGGATCAGCTTCAGGTAGCACTGTGGTGCTTGTAGGTCTAATTTAAAAACAAATGGGAATTCTGTCAGTGAGATCTGTAATCAGTGTCCCAAAGGAGTTTAAATCTTTTGCAGATCTTGTATACATGAAAAACTGAGCACCAGCTTCTTGCCCAAGCCCACAGTACCTATGGAAATGACATCCTTGGTTTCCTTCTGTGCCAGGAGAGACGCAGCTCCCTGGGATTTGAACTCATTACTCGACTTTTCATTATGTTGCATTTAATTTCTGGTTTCGATCCATTGCTCAATCTAATTTAGGAAGGGAATAACGTTTGGAGGAGCTTTTGGATTTGCATTTTTTTTGTCCGCACCGTGTGGTGGGAAGCAGAGAGGGTCTGTGGGGTGTGTGTCCACAAGGACAGAGCTCCCAGCTCCAGCCTGTCCGTGTGGGAAGCTGGCAGTGCCCTCTCTGCTGGGGGAGATGTTGCTCTGGAGGGCACAGAGGGAGTCCTGTACTGCCAGGAACACGCAGGGGTGTGCTGGGAATCAGTGGGATGATGTTTAAACACCCCCAGAGGCAGTGGGGTCCCTGCTGTCCTGGAGTGACTCCTGATGCAGAGATTCCCAGCTGCTGGGATGGGCCCCAAATCCGGGCACAGCCAGGGCTGGCAGCAAAGCTGGCACTGAAGGGGTCAAGTGTGGCCTTTGAGCAAGGAATGGGTGCACAGAACTGTTCCTCTGACGTGGCAGGTGCTGCTCAATTAGAGCCAAGAACCCCCTTAAGGGACAAGAGTCAATTATTAGACACTAATTAGGGCAGCTGGAAACATGTGCTTGTGATTCCTCACAACGCTGGCATCAGAACTCCTCCTTGTGTTTTCTGGGGGTTTGTGACTCAGGATTTGGTGTTTTCTCTTTGAATTCAGGATCAATTTATTCCCTGAGATTTCTGATGAGATTTATTTCACTGACAAAAGCTATCACCTGTGCAGGACAGCAGCAAGCACCCAGAGGCTGTGTCAGAGCATCTACCACTTCTTGGGATGCTGGGGTGGAAGTTCAGCTTCTCTTTCTCCTCCTCCTCATTTTTCTCCTTCTCCTCTCCAAATGTCTCCCAGAGGAATATTTACACATTTTGCTTTTTATTGACCCAACTGCAGCCCTCATGCAGGTGAGATTGAGACACCTCCTCAGGCAGGGTCTCCCTTTGGAATGTTCTCCCTCACACCTCAGGCTCAGGAGAACTCCTGAGGGAGCTGGGCAGGGGCTGCAGAATCCCTGAGGGAGCCGGGCAGGGGCTGCAGAATCCCTGAGGGAGCCGGGCAGGGGCTGCAGAATCCCTGAGGGAGCTGGGCAGGGGCTCAGGTTGGAGCCAAGGAGGATCCCCAGGGATCTTTTCCCTCTCTGGAATTCCCTGCCAGGAGGGCACAGCCGGGGGGGTCGGGCTCTGCTCCCAGGGCACAGGGACAGGAGCAGAGGGAACGGCCTCAGGCTGGCCCAGGGCAGCTCAGGGTGGATTTTGGGGCAATTCCTTCATGGAAAAAGTCCCCCAGCCCTGGCACAGCTGCCCATGGCATTGGAGTCCCCATCCCTGGGGGAATTTAAAGCCCTGTGGATGTGGCACTTGGGGACAGGGGTCAGAGGTGGCCTTGGCAGTGCTGGGGATGGTTGAACTTGATGATTCCAGAGGATTTTTGGCCTTGTTGTAATAAAATCCCCTTGAAACATTGACGGGAATCAGTGGAAATCCTTCCCAGCTTGTGCCAGAGACTCCAAGTGAAGCCACTGAGTGTCCCTGAGCAGCCCAAGGACATTCAACTTCACACAAAACTATATTTAGACGTGCAGTTTATTTCTGGAAGTTTTTGCTGCTTCTTTAGAGATAGTTGAGGTTAAAGCCAATTTTCTTTTGAGACTTAGTTACACCTGGTGCTGCATCTTTGGCAGCACTTGTGCTTCCCCTTTTTAAATGTAATATTAATTGTGTAATATTGAGAGGAAGAGAAGAGCAGCATTTTGTGTTATCAGAGCAGCTCTTAGGCTGTAACAACACTCCAAAGGTTGAGGACATTTTGACAAAAGAATTTAGAATCTTTCAAAAGAGTTTTGTGGCCTTGTTTCCACGGGGCTGTGCTGGTCAGTGACCATTTCTTGATGAACTTTTCAAGGTGCATCTGAATTCTTCCCAGAATTTTGCATTTTTTGGTCTCAAAATCCTTTTCCTCAGGGCATCACCTGGGGACTCTGGTCTCCACTGGAGCAGCTGGGAGCAGGGTCCATTCCAGAGGGAGCCTGCAGTGATCCAGGCATTCCTCAAAATCCAGCACTGATTAAATGGATAAAAATCGTGTCTGCAGAGGAGCAGAGCAGAGGTTCAGTAATTTAGCTCAGGATGAGCTCAATCCTGCCATGAGTCATTAATTTCTAAAATACAGCTTACTGTCATGGAATGTGATTATTCCTTAGGCTGGGCTCTCATTTTCCTCTGTGCAGCACTCAGGAGCTGTTTAAGCATTTGACAGGTGAATAAAAGGCTGAGCCCTCTCTCCCCAGAGCAGCAGCCCTGGCATGGTTGTGCCTCATCCCTGCTGGAATCAGGGTGCTCAGCTCAGCCAGGCTCTCAGGTTGTGCCATTTGATGAAGAAACAGTGGGTTTAGTTTATAAAAGTCAAGATTTGACTTTATAAATCCAAATATTTAGGTTGAATCAAAGAGGGGAATTAAGGCTTGCAGTGAAATGAGTGCTCTCAGGGTGTCTTGCTTGACTTTCCCTCAGGTTTGGGGTTTTCTCAGCACCACAGAGTTCACAAAGGCTTTCCAAAAGGGCCTTGCAGCTCTGGGGGAAAGCAGTGTTTTCTGCTGATGTCACAGAATCATGGAATCCTGGAATGGTTTGGGTTCAAGGGACCTTAAATCCCCTCCCACGCCAGTCCCCTGCCATGGCAGGGACACCTCCCACTGTCCCTGGGTGCTCCAAGCCCAATGTCCAGCCTGGCCTGGGACACTGGACCCTGTTGTTCTGTCAGTCCTCATGGCCTGAGGTCAGTTCCAGGTGATTTTTGGGGATGATTTGCTCCCTGCAGGGCAAAGGTGACAGGGCTGCACTGGGACAATCCATGGCAGGAATTCCCTGTGAAGGACTGGGGAGCTTCCATGGAATTGTCCCCTGGCAGCTGCAGAGGAACCATCCCACCAAGGGGCAGGGCTGGGATTTTGGAATGGCTGCAGCGACCTTGGGGAGGAAATCCTGGGAAAATGAGGAGTCCAGCCCTGCTTCCCTACAGCTCCCAGTGTGGAAGGTCCAGGTGGGCCCAAGCCATCCCTCCCTCCATCAGCTCCTCCAGGATGCTGCCCGTGTGGATGAGGTCAGAGCCATGGGATGCTCAGGTGGGACCTTGCCCAAGGTTTCTGGAAGGAAATGGAAGCCCTTGGAGCATGTCCTTTGTGGAGCTGGGCCAGGATGGATTTAGGGCAAGGCTCTTCCCCCAGAGGGTGCTGGCACTGCCCAGGCTCCCCAGGGAATGGGCACATACCCAAGAGCTCCAGGAGCGTTGGGACAGCACTCCAGGGATGCCCAGGGTGGGATTTTGGGGTGTCTGTGCAGGGCCAGGAGCTGCATCCATGATCCTGTGGCTCCCTCCCAGCTCAGGATATTCTGTGACTCCATGAACCTTCACCAGGCTTAAATACCAGGAAATGATATGGAATTTTCTTTTTGCTTTTAATTATAAAGCAAGGAGTAGGAAAATTGGCTTCTCTCCTCAGTTCTGTCATCACCAGGACCGGCAGCCTTCTGCACATTCCCGTTTTTCCTCTGGAATGCTGCGTGCCCGGGAATCTCCGTGGCATCAGGAGGTTTAATTGAATGTTTCTCCCTGCTCTAATTGAATCCCCAATTAAGCTCTCACTCGGGGCTCTGTTAGGAGGAGATCCTGTGTGTGCCGTGTTTGCAAGCACCTCCCTACGACCACCATGGTTTTCCAGGGAAAAATCCCCCAGCTGCTGGATTTTGGTCAGGTTTGGAGCCTCAGGGGTGATGTCCCCGCTGAGGCGTCCAGGATGGTGCAGTTCCCATGGGATTGGTGTCACCGTCCGTGTCCCCAGCACGGGGAGCAGGGAGGGGCTGGAGCTCAGCAGCAGCTCCTGGAATGGGAGCTGGGATTGGAGCTGCTGGAGCTGTGGGATGGGCGGGATGGCCCCGTGGGGTCGGGACTGTGCCTTGCCCGGCCGTGTCCTGCTCCCAGCAGATGTGCTGGCCGGCTTACTGTCGCCATGGCAACCAGGCCGGGCTTTGCAGAGAGCCCAAAGTCACCCAGGAAAAGTCGGATATTAATAGAGAGCGACGCAGGGATGGAGAAAAAATAGGATCTGGCTGCTCCTCACCCCAAATTTGGGGGATTTGGGAGCGATCCGTGTGCCTGTGGCGGCGGTGGGTGTTTGTTTACGTGGCTCTGTGCAGCGTGACCTATAAAATTAATTCCCTTTAGTCGAGCTGTGTTATCCCAGCGAGCATCTCCGTGCTTAGAGCAGCAGAATGGGAGCAGGATGTGAATGGGGGAGGCTCGAGAGGTGGCAGTGACAAAATACCTGCACAGACAGGGAATACAGGGGTTTAAAATGTATAATATAAATATAAAAATATGCAAACATATCAATACATATTTGTATGTAAATATATAAAATATATTAATGTAAATATTAATGTAAATGAAATACAGGGGTTTAAAACGTAAAATATAAATATAAAAATATATAAATATATCAATACATAATATATTTGTGTGTAACTATATAAAATATATTAATGTAAATATTAAATACAGGGTTTAAAATGTATCATGTAAATACAAAAATATACAAACATATCAATACATAATATATTTGTATGTAAATATATAAAATATATTAATGTAAATATAAATATAAATATATATATATATGTAGGGTATGAATACACAATGCTCTTGATACCCCCTTCAAGATTGAATAGGCAAGAACTAAAAAATACAAATAGGTAAATACCAACATATAAATATATACATGTAAAAGCATATGAATATAAAAAAAAGGAAAAATTATGTAGAGTATGAATACACAAAGCTCTTGCTGTCCCCCTTCAATATTTAATAGACAAGATTGAAAAAAATACCTTTGCAAACATGTAAAAAAATATATATGGGAATAAATATATATAGGGTATGAGTGCACAATGCTCTTGCTGTCCCTTTCAATATCTAATAGGAAAGAATTAAAAAATACCTTTACAAATATGTAAGTATATATATTTAAAAGGCTATAAATATATCTATATCTGTGTAAATATGTACCTATATATATAGATATAGATATAGATATAGATATATATAGAGATATATATATATATAGATATATAGGGTATGAATGCATGATGCTCTTGCTGTCCTCCTTCAATATTTAATAGATAAGACAAACATGTAAAAAAATATATATATGGGAATAAATATATATATAGGATATGAGTGCACAATGGTCTTGCTGTCCACCTTCAATATTTAATAGATAAGAATGAAAAAATACTTTTACAAACATGTAAATATATACATATAAAAGGTTATTAAAATATATATATATATATATATATATATATATATATATATATATATATATATATATATAAAATAGATATATAGGGTATGATGCTCTTGCTGTCCCCATTCCTGGAAGGAGGAGCCTGGAATTCAGGAATCCTGCGTGACCTGAGCCAGGCTGAGTTAAATCCAGGATTGGAGCTCCCAGGGCAGCCCCATGCCCAGCTCCTCCTCCCGGTGCCCCCAGGCTGGATCTCAGGCCCAGGTTTTCCTTTGCCAGGGAGGAGATGGGGCTGTGGTTTCTATGGACACCAGCACACGCCCATGGGCTCTGGAGGAAGCAGAGATGGTGGTTACTGGGGACTCCGTGCTCAAATGTGTTCTGTTGCTCTGAGAGGAACAGAAATAGCTTTTTATCCTAAACCCCTTGGGGTTTGGGGGACCCACAGAGCTGGAAAAAAGAGAATTCCTGAATTGCTTTCTGTTGGTTTCAGGGTTAGGGGAGGGGGGGAAGCCTGATGTGAATAATCTTCCAAAATGGCTTTAAAAATAATCAGGCAGAGCTCTAGGAAAATAAAATCTAAAATTCTTGAGCCACCTTGCCATGTTAAAAAGATCTGCTGTTAAAAGGGGTTTTGGCTGATAGTCAAGTGGGATAAAAAGAATCCCAGAATCCCAGACTGGTTTGGGTTGGAAGGGGCTTTAAAGCCCATCCAGTTCATCCAGGGACACCTCCCACTGTCCCAGGCTGCCCCAAGCCCTGTCCAGCCTGGCCTTGGGCACTGCCAGGGATCCAGGGACAGCCCCAGCTGCTGTGGGAACTCCAGCCCAGCCAGGAATTCCTTCCCCATATCCCAACTAAACATTTTGGTAATGACTGGTGGCTAATTTGACAACTGATACAATTTAGAGTGGGAACAAGAACTTGTCTTTCCTCTGTTGTTTTAATTTTTGGCTGCTGGTAATGAGGTCTCCAGATAAAAAGGGATTGGGAACAGCAAGGCCTTGCCTGCCTTTCCCTCTCCCTCTAAGAGAAATGGGAACCTTTCCTAAAGGGCAGGGAGAGAGGTTGGAGATCCCTCCTGACCCCATTCTCTGCCCTGGTACAAACCCTGTGGGTTTTTGGGACCTTTCACACCTCACCCCTTCTGTGGGAGGTGCTGCTCCCTCGGGGCTGTTGGGAATTTTGGTGTCCCTGAGTGTCCCTGAGTGTCCCTGAGTTTGCAGAGGGACCCTGGGGAGGGGGGTGTGAAGCACTGGAAGGTTCTGGGGAAATCACACCCTGCTGGTTCCACCCATCCCCTTCCCACGGAACAATAAACCCTCAGCATTCCCCTTCCTTGACACTTCCATGATGAGCAGCACGCTTCAGGGAAAACCTTTTCTTGTCCCAAATAAGAGATTTAACATCCTTGAGTGAAAGTCCCTGGAATCCTGCAGTTTGCAGCACTCAGCTCTGGGCTGTGACACCTTTTCCTGCCAGGAATAAGCAGGCAGGAAACCATAACCTCCTCTGGGCTTTCCCTGGATCCCCTTCTCCTGAGGTTTGTGCTTTTTGGGGGTCCCTCTCCAGGCTGTGGTTTCAGTGCTTACCCAGGCACTCTTTTCCCAGCTTACATAATGCATCATTTCCCATTTGTCCCTGCAGACTGCAGGAGCTGCCCCCGTGTCTCCACATCTCTGCAGGTTTCTGCACTTAATGCACTTGGATATCCCTGCAAAAATCAGACATCCCCAGCCAGGCAGGGCAGTACAAGAATTCCAGGCTGGAATTTTGCAAAAAACCTTCTGAAAACACTCCTCTGGACATCAAGACAATCCTTTTATTGGGACAGTTATTGGGATTTGCTGGGTGACCTGAAGCAGCAGCAGACACTTGGATTGAAGCCGGAGAATCCCAACCATGTCCTGGAGGAAAATCCCAGTGATGCTCCTCACCAGTGACTCCAGTAAACCTTGACAACTACAGAGTTACATGTCTGTTCCCAAAGAGAAAGGTGGATTACAGGAGGATTTTCCAGCCAAATCCCATTGTTGATTTGGATTTGCATTTTGCTTGCCCGGGTTCCTGTGGTGAGTTACATTCTCCACTTCTACCTCAGGGGCTCAGGGGACCTTCTCCTGGACAGGACCTTCTTGGGGACAACACTTGACATTTAAACGTTCACTCCCATTTCTATGAAGTGTTTTTGGAGCCTTTTATGCCAAATTCCCTCCACACTTCCAAGTTCACAGGTGGAATTTTTGTACCAGGAATTCATTGGCATTTTTGCTCCTTGGGTGATTTCCTCTGAGCAATGGGAACTGATTTTCCCATTAGGAGATATTTCATAACCTGGTGGGGTTTTCTTTATTCATCAGAGGGGGATAAAAACGCCCTCAGCACTTGGCATTTCTTGGGCCTTAATGAGCAGTCGAGGTTAATGGCCCGAGATGATGGAACCTCAGCCAGGCATTCATCTTCCAGGAGCCTGCTGGCAATTGGGGCTGAAATATTCTCCTGCTGCTTTGCCTTTGAGCATCTTGGGCCAGCAGGAGCAGCTTCTGCTCCCTCTCCATCCCATGGGACGACAGCTCTGCTCTGCCTTGGATGAAGGAGATGTGTGACCTGGGGGTGGCAGAGGGGACAGCTGGTGCTGCTGGGCTGGGTGGGAAGAGAGGCATCCCATGAATCCCAAATGGAACCAGTTCCTTGGAGGAGCAGGTGGTGTGGGAGATGCACAGAAGTGAGGAATGAGCTGGGGTTAAGGGAGGTGGGGAAGAGGAGGAGAGGGGAGAGTGTGGGAAGGGTCCCTGTGGGATGAGTCATGGAATTGTTAAGGTTGGGAAAGACCTTTAGGATCATCCAGTCCAACACCAACCAGCAGCACCAGCGTGGTCCCCACTGCCCCGTGTCCCCAGGTGCCAGCTCCAGGGGTGGGGACCCCACCCTGCCCTGGGCAGCCCATTGCAGTGCTTTACAGCCCTGTCCCTGAAAAACCGATCCTGACATTTACCCTAAAGCTCCCCCAGCCCAGCCTGAGGCTGTTTCCTCTCCTGCAGCCCATGGCCTTGCTCCTCTTCCCTTTCCTCTTCCCTCTTCCTCCTCCTCCAAAAGCTCCCTCTGGCCTTGCCTTGGCTGTCTCCTTTTCACCAGTGCCTCTCTTTCCTCTGCACTGAATTTCAGCAGCTGCCTCATTACCCACTTTGTACCAGACAAAAAGAGTGGGAAGAGGGGAAATCCCAAATTTTTACTATAGTAACTAGTTAAATTCGGGTAAGGACAGCGTGTGGGGTTTTTTTGTTTGGTTTTTTTGGCTGTTGGTTTTGTTGTTGTTGTTGTTTATTTCTGTTTTTTCCTGGGAATGTTGCTACTCTCTTTTATTTCCCATTGTGTGTGCCACAGCTTGTGTTTGTCCCTTAGAGGTGACAGTGTTGGGACACTCCCTCCCCAGACCATGAGAGCTGCCCAGTGGACAGGGTGTCACATCAGCCAAGTGATGGGAACAGACTGAGGGATAAAAAAAGAGCTCCCCAAAACCTGACAAAAAGCAGGGGCAGGGAAAAAAAGTGAGAGGAAGGAGAAGAGGAGGGGGAAAAAGACCAAGAAAGGGGAGGTGGAATCTGTCTCTGGTTTGTGTGCAGAGTCTGTGAGCACAAAATGTGGGCAGTGGCCCTAAAGAGTGGGTGACTCTTTCATAACTCATCTTTTGTCACTTCATTCCCCCATTCTGGGGTGCTCTGGAAGGAAAATTGTCCCTTTTCCTTTAGGGAGCAGTTGGATGTGTCCTAGCCACACTCACTGCTCCTGGAGCAGCTTCCTCTGCTTTGATCCCCTTTTTATCTTTCTTTTCTTTCTGGTTTGGTCCTTTCCTTTCCCTTTCCCTTTCCCTTTCCCTTTCCCTTTCCCTTTCCCTTTCCCTTTCCCTTTCCCTTTCCTTTCCTGTGTCCCTGCAGAGTTTGGGTGAGGATTGGTACAGAAAGTGGCCCCAGGGGGACAGCAGAAAGGCCACCAGGAGTCACCTGCTGCCTCCTGCCACATGTTGCCCTCTCCATGGGCATGTCCAGCCTCTGCTCCTCTCCTTTTTCCAAGGGATTTTTCCAGGGATGCAGTTTATGGGGTTTCTGCAAGACCCTGAGATTGTTTTGACTTTCCCTGTTCTCTCAGTGGCCAGCCCTTCACAAAGGAAATTTCCTTGGCCCCAAAGCCCATCCAGCCTGGCCTTGGGCTCTCCCAGGGCTGGGAAATGTTCTCTGGATTTATTTCATGCACTCAAGGACTCTTCTGCTCCAAACCATCCACAAGTTGGGGAGCAGCTCTCATGATAAATCTCCTGATATTTTAAACTTCTCCATGCCCTGGCTCCTCTCTGTGCTCAGTGCAGGTGATTTAGGAGGCTTTTGTGGGTTTCTATAACCTGTGCTAAAAAACAACTGAGAATCCCCCACAGCCTCTCAGCTTTCCCAGTTCCTGGCACCCCAAGTCCAACTTGGAAGCTTTCACCTGCAAGCCCTTGCCCTTCCTTTTTTCACAGATGCCTCTGGTTCCTGTGATGGGAAAATGAGAGGCAGGAAAGCCAGGAGTTGGGGAATCACAAGCTGTGTAATTTATGCAGGAGCAGTGTGGGGGAAATTGCAGCCCACTCCTGTTCCACATAAATTATGGATGTACCTCCTTGGAAATAGCTACAGAGGGGGTTCAGGGTTTTTTTGGCTAATGAATCATGCCCTGAATTTCTACAGTACCTACATTGACTCAAATGTCTCCTTTTGGCCCCACCTTTCTTTTTACATCATCTCTAAACTTTGGCTGAACTTGCAGCTCCGGATGTTTCTTTATTTTCCTCACAAGACCCATTCCTTGAAGAATTCTGAAGAATTTCCCCCTTTCCTTGAGGAATTCTGAAGAATTTCACCCTTTGGAAAAGGGGCTCCTGAATTTACTCCCAGAGCCTTCCATCTAATGGACTTTCCATCTTGTGCTTTGGAGATCTCTGAAGAGATCCCTCAGCTGGTTTTGAAGGATCTGTGGGAATGAATGAGAGTTTAGGAAGGTGCAGTCTGCTCTTGTGTCCATACATCCATGGATTTAGGGCCTTTGGAGCTGTGGCCTTGAAGCCAAGGGCCTGGGCAACACGAAACCTTTGGAACTGAGCAGGGAAATAAAGGAATTGGGAAGATATTGCTGAAGGAAGTGAAGGATGCTGCTGCTCACCCTGTATTTGGGGGTGTAAAATACAGATATAACATTGATATTTCTGCAGGCTGAGGGGGGATTTAGAGGAATGCTGAATGCAGCCCTGGGAATTATCCATGAGGAATATCTGGGCTGGGATCTGACCTCCTCCTCTGCAGCAGGGGGAGCATCCAGCAGCAAGGAGCTGCTGGGGAAGGGCTTTGGGGAGGGAGTGGAAGGTGAAGAGAAGTGGTTTGGAACAGGAGAGGATGGAACAGCTTTGGACCTAAAATCAGCCTGCTCCAAGGATACAGAACGTTGTGGAAAGGAGGAGTGGAAGTGTGATTCTCATGGTAATAAAGGAGCGGGTGGAGCAGCGTAGGCACCACGGAGAGGGGTGGAATGAGGAGATGCAGGGGGGAGGATCGTGGAAATCAAACCCCAGTCCTGGAAAACCATTTGGATTTTGCCATTTCAAGATGCTAAAGAGAGACACTGGGAACGTTTCATTGTCTTGTGTGAGGAGCCTGCCTGGGCTATATTTAACTGATCTCATGTGTGCTTTCATGAGGAATCTGTGCAGTTTCCCCCGTTTTATGTCATTTTTTAAGCACAATCATTTCTGTTCTGGTGGAAGGTGTTGCTGCCCATGGCAGGGGGTGGAACAGGATGAGCTTCAAGGTCCTTTGCAGTCCCGACCAGCCTGGGATGTGACTCAGTGCCACATGCAGCTCCCTGGTTGGCAAATATCAGAGCACTTCGGTTCAGGGCCTGGCCATATGCTAATGTAAAATATGCTAATGAGCAGCCAACGAGCGAGCGGGGAGGGTGCTCTGCCTGAATTTCAGCATCAGTTCCCTGGGGTTTGGGGAATTTCAGCTCAGTCTGGCTTGGAGAGGGGTGGCTCTGCCATCCACAGCAGTGCCAAGCTGTGCCTTTCTCCCATTCAGGTCTATTATTAGAACCTTTCCTTGGTACAATGTATTTTAATAAAATCCCGGGGTTTTTTTCCTATTCAGTTCTATTCTTAGAACACTTTCTTGGTAAGGTATATTTTAATACAACCTCAAATCAAAATGCACTGTGCTGATGGTTTCTGGCTCCCCTGGCAGGACTGTGCCTCTGAACTGGTCCTGCTGTGTCCACCCACATGTTACTGCTTTGGAGGGGGTCAAATCCTTTTTTCCTGGAAAAGCCCTTTTTGGGTTGTACCTAAAAGGCAACATTTTGGGGTGGGATGAGCTTGCACCATTCCTATGGAAGCAAAATACTGTGCAGAGAAAAAAAACCCCAAATTTCAGAGCATGACTGGAAATCTGTGACCATCTGGAGGGAGAAGCCTGCAGGGAGGTGTCCATGTGTCCATCACAGATGTTCGTCACCACTCCTGGCACAGCAGATCCCAAGGGATCCCAGGGATCTGCCTCCCTGACTTCCACCCTGGCAGCTGTGACTTGGCTTGAGCTCAAGCGGGTTAAGCTGGGCTTGGAGAGCATCTGGCACATCTCCAGTTTGCCCTGCTCATCCCAGAATGGGTTAGGTTGGAAGGGTTAAAGCCCATCCTAATCCACCCCCCTGCCATGGCAGGGACACCTCCCACTGCCCCAGGCTGCTCCAGCCTGGCCTTGGGCACTGCCAGGGATCCAGGGGCAGCCCCAGCTGCTCTGGCAATCCCAGCCCAGCCAGGAATTCCCAATTCCCAATGTCCCATCCATCCCTGCCCTCTGGCACTGGGAGCCATTCCCTGGCTCCTGTCCCTCCATCCCTTGTCCCCAGTCCCTCTCCTGCTCTCCTCCCCACATCCAGGAGAGCAGCCACAAACATCCCTGTGTTTCCAGCAGGTATCCAGCAGTAATAACAATATTCCAAAATGTAAAGTTTTGACCAGAATAAATCATGTGTCTTCCCTGGAGTGGGGGCTGGGACCATTTGGGCTGTGGGAGCACAACCATGGGGGATGGTCCTGGTTTGGATCCTGGTCCTGGTTTGGATCCTGGTTCTGGATTGGATCATGGTTGTAGTTTGGATCCTTCCCCTGGTTTGGATCAGCTCCTGGTTTGGATCCTGGTCCGGGTTTGGATCCTGCCCCTGGTTTGGATCCTGCCCTGGTTTGGATCCTGCCCTGGTTTGGATCCTGCCCTGGTTTGGATCCTGGTCCTGGTTTGGATCCTGCCCTGGTTTGGATCCTGTCCTGGTTTGGATCCTTCCCCTGGTTTGGATCAGCTCCTGGTTTGGATCCTGGTCCTTGTTTGGATCCTGTCCTGGTTTGGATCCTGTCCTGGTTTGGATCCTGGTCCGGGTTTGGATCCTGCCCTGGTTTGGATCCTGGTCCTGGTTTGGATCCTGTCCTGGTTTGGATCCTGTCCTGGTTTGGATCCTGGTCCGGGTTTGGATCCTGCCCTGGTTTGGATCCTGGTCCTGGTTTGGATCCTGGTTCTGGTTTGGATCCTGGTCCTGGTTTGGATCCTGGTTCTGGTTTGGATCCTGGTCCGGGTTTGGATCCTGCCCCTGGTTTGGATCCTTCCCCTGGTTTGGATCCTTCCCCTTGTTTGGATCCTGCCCTGGTTTGGATCCTGCCCCTGGTTTGGATCCTGCCCTGGTTTGGATCCTGCCCTGGTTTGGATCCTGGTTCTGGTTTGGATCCTGCCCCTGGTTTGGATCCTGCCCCTGGTTTGGATCCTGGTTCTGGTTTGGATCCTGCCCTGGTTTGGATCCTGGTTCTGGTTTGGATCCTGGTCCTGCTTTGGATCCTGCCCCTGGTTTGGATCCTGCCCCCAGCCCTTCCCTGTTGTGTTCCCTCCCTCAGCCTCTCAGATTTAATGCAGGATTCAAGCACAAACCCCTGAGCTGTTGTCTGACCCCCCAAATGCTGCTTTAGGCTCCAGAGGTGCTGGGTTTGGTGGTTTTTGCTGCCTTTTCTCTCCTGGGGCCCCAGAGGTGGCACTGGGTCCCATGAACAGCAAATTGCTGCACTTTGTTTGTGTTGCTGCTGTCTTGATTTTTCTGTGAGTCCTTCCACCCTCGTGCCATCAAGTGAAGCATTTTGTAGGAACACACAACACTGAATTTCATGGGAATGAAATATCTGATCCTAGAAAAAATAGGAGCAGTGCTTATAAGAATGTCAGACCACAGGGACATGGATTCACTTACACAGAAAGTCAGTAATTACCTTCTAAAAGCCCGTTTTCACAAGATCCTTATTCCTTAGTTTTCCTTCAGGCAGGATGAACCTGAAGATCCTGGCTCATGTGGTGAGGCCAGGTTTTGAGAGGAATTTGTGGGAGTCTGCTCCTCAGTTCTTGTGCAGTGTCAGCATGAAGATCCTCTTGATTTACTACAAGGAGTTTCATGGCTGTCAAATACTTTCCCATTTCTTTACAAGCTCAGAAATGGGAAACTCCTTTCCCATTTCTTCACAAGCTCAGATCCATAGGAAAATCCTTTTCCAAGGGAATTAGAGGCAGGAAAGTAATTGAAAGGAGGAATCCCATGCCCGGTGTGCCTCTCGGCTTAGGTGGCAGCAGGAGCGGAGTTTCTGGGATGGAATTCTGCAGTTCTGGTCCAAGCCACAGGATGGGGATGTTGGATTGAGGCTCGCTGGAACATCCCAGGGTTCAGCACCGAGTCCTCACCACTGTAAGTCCTTTTCGTAGTTTAAATGTGGGTTTGATATTTTTATATCTTTATGTTTTTCTATTTTTCAAAGTCCTGAGCACCTCAGCTCAGGTACAAATGCCACAAACGCAATGTGACTGATTTCCAGGGTTGCTCCTGCTGGTTTTTGGGGAATAATTTGCAGTGCTGGATGTCTGTAAGAAGCCTGGGCCATCCCAGGAGAGATGAGTTGGAGGTACAAGGAATGCTGCTTCCAGGAATTCCTGAATATTTTTAGCCCTGGTAAGACAACCATGATGCTCTCTCTTGCCTTAAATGTAAATTTGTAGAATCCCAGCATCATTTGGGTTGGAAGGGAGCTTAAAGCTCATCCCAATCTACCCATTCCATGGGCAGGGACACCTCCCACCGTCCCAGGCTGCTCCAGCCTGGCCTTGGGCACTGCCAGGGATCCAGGGGCAGCCCCAGCTGCTCTGGCAATCCCAGCCCAGCCAGGAATTCCCAATTCCCAATGTCCCACCCATCCCTGCCCTCTGGCACTGGGAGCCATTCCCTGGCTCCTGTCCCTCCATCCCTTGTCCCCAGTCCCTCTCCAGCTCTCCTGGAGCCCCTTCAGGCCCTGCCAGGGGCTCTGAGCTCTGCCTGGAGCCTTCCCTTCTCCAGGGGAACATTCCCAGCTCTCCCAGCCCGGCTCCAGCCCTGCAGCAGCTCCAGGTCCCTCTGACATTGGAGCCTCTTCCCCTACAGGAGCTGAGCTGCCAGGGTGCACGAGGCAGAGTGAACGTTCCCTTCTGGAGCATTTACCAACTTCCCAGATGAAATATTCCTGTGCCCACAGGGGGGATCTCACTCCTCATCGCCAGGCAGGACTGGCAGCACTGTGTGCCTGTGAGAGCTGAGCTGCAGAACCCACAAAACAGAGAAATAAAAACCCTGAGCCAGCCCCCAGAACTGCTCCTGCAGGGCTGTGTGCTCATTGCCATGTCAGAAACCTTCAGCCTGTGCCAAGCCAGGCTCTGGCTGCCCAGAACTCATCAATAACTTGTAATTTATCAGTATGTTGTAATTTATCAATATGTGGTAATTTATCAATATGTTGTAATTTATCAATAAGTTGTAATTTATCAATAATTTATGAATGCCAGAGGCAGGTTGGATTTTTTTTTGTTGGGTTTTTTTTTTGGTTGGGTGGGTGGATATTTTCATTTCTCTCATTGACACTCTCTGTTAGGCAGGGATGGATGGGATATTGGGATTTTGGGATTTTGGGATATTGGGAATTCCTGACTGGGCTGGAATTCCCAGAGAATTGGGAATTCTGTGGCTGCCCCTGGATCCCTGGCAGTGCCCAGGCCAGGCTGCAGCAGCCTGGGACAGTGGAAGGTGTCCCTGCCCATGGCAGGGATGGATTGGGATGGGACTGAAGCTCCCTTCCAACCCAAAATATTCCATGATTTTCTGGTTCCATGAATCCCTTTTTTGTCCTTCTGTTTACCCCACAAACAGCCGTTGTTTTGTCCTGATTGGCACAAAACGCTCATTAAAGTCTCTCATCTCCTCACAGAGCTGTTGGTTTATAAGTTGCATAAAAAAGTTGGTTTAAGTTGCATAAAAATATTTTGTCCTGAGAGCAGAGGATGGGAATTCCAGCACTTTTAAATTTTTTTTTAAGGAAGAAGGTTCCATGTTGTCAGCCCAGAAATAACTGTAAATCCCCAGTGGGGTTGTGGTGGGGTGCACGGTGGCACTGCTGAGATTTGGGGTGATGTAAATTAAAAATTGGGGCTTTTTAATGATAAAATCTCGGATTTCCTTACAGATAAACTTTTAAAAAAGAACTGGCAAAGGCAGCCAGATTTGCCAATGCAAATGACCCCATTAGTGCTGCTTTGACACCATAAAACTGTGAGAAAGGTGAAAAAAAGAGCACTCAGGAGGTGCAGCTTTCCCAGCTGACTGGCCCATCCCTTGGTGTTCCATTGGGAAAGGTCTTTAATAGGGAAAATGAAGTTATTCCCCCATCCTGCCCTCAGGATTTCTCTGGGGAGAGGCCCCTGCCCTATTGTCTCCCTGAGAGCTGCAATAGGAGCTCGTGGCTGTGTCTGAATCACAGCTTTTCCCTAAAAAACATCTTCCATCTCCAGCTATCTACTCCATAATGCTATATTTTATACTGATAAATTATATACTTATATAATTTTTATGTTCTATTTTATATTATTTATCTTTATATATTCAATTTTTTTAAAGTCCAAGTTTGCTTGGAAACTTGCACTTGGAAACCAGCAGAGGAAAAGGTCTCCCAAGATCTTTTCTATGGTGACTTTATAGATTAATAATTAAATAAATAAAACAAAATAAATAAATAAATAAAATTTAAAAACATAAAATTAAATAATAAATAAATACATAAATTTTAAATTTAATTTATGATTTCTAATAAATCTCCAGGGAATGTGGGGTAGGGCTGTCTACTCTCCTTATCCCAGACTGGGGGAACTGGGAGTGCTGGGGGGAATTTCAGAGCTGGCTCAGCCTTTGGTTTGTCTCCTCAGAGCCCTAAAAACGTTCTGCTGATGTCAAATCTCTGCTCTCTCCCCCTCACGTCGTGGAGCACGGGGAAAATCTGGGAAAAGCTCTAAAGATGGAACAATTCTGAGTCACTGAGACACTAATAAACACTCCCACACGCTGGCAGGGCTCAGGTTTGGTTATCCTAAATAACCATAATTGCTGAAATTCGTCATATTTGGTGATTTTGGGGTTTGTTCACTAAATCAGGAGCTTCAGGAAAGCTCCAGCTCCTGAGTCAAGCTGGGAGAAATAGTAAGAGAATATTTATTTATTCCCTTTGCCCAGAATTGTGCAGCAATTATGACAAAATAAATTTATTCCGGGTTCTGCCAATTGCCATAGAAACCCACATGGAAAATAGCAGTCCAAGGCCACTTAGCATGAGAAATCCAGAGGGCTCATCCCTGATTAACTGATCCATGCTATAGATTTTGGGAGAGAAACCCTTAAAATGGAGACATTCCCCTGGTTGGTGGCAGCTCTGGTGGGACAAGGGGAATCCTCCAGGGAAGGGAGGAGGTGCTGTGGCTCGGGGAGTCTCTCCTGGGATACCCAACCCTCTGACTGCACAGCTGTGCCACAGGATTTGGGCTTTCCCAGCAGCGATTAGTGAGGGAGGACAGGTGGCTGTGGCAGGCAGGATTCCCAGGTGGGAAGGGCAGGATCTTTTCAGGTGTTTCTGGAAGGCAGAGCTGGGGCTCTGGGCTCAGGACACTGGGGTGGGGGGATCTGGGAGGGTGGGATGGAATTTGGGAACTGATTATTAGGAATTATCCTGGAATCGTTAGGGTTGGAAAAGTTCCCGGAGATCATTGAGTCCAACCATTCCCTCAGCACTGCCAGCACTGCCCCTGTCCCCAGTGCCACATGCACAGGGCCCTGAAACCCCTGCAGGGATGGGGGCTCCACCTGAGCACCTTTTCCATGAAGGAATCGCCCCAAAATCCACCCTGAGCTGCCCTGGGCCAGCCTGAGGCCGTTCCCTCTGCTCCTGTCCCTGTGCCCTGGGAGCAGAGCCCGACCCCCCCGGCTGTGCCCTCCTGGCAGGGAATTCCAGAGAGGGAAAAGATCCCTGGGGATCCTCCTTGGCTCCAGCCTGAGCCCCTGCCCAGCTCCCTCAGGGATTCTGCAGCCCCTGCCCAGCTCCCTCAGGGATTCTGCAGCCCCTGCCCAGCTCCCTCAGGGATTCTGCAGCCCCTGCCCAGCTCCCTCAGGGATTCTGCAGCCCCTGCCCAGCTCCCTCAGGGATTCTGCAGCCATTCCCAGCTCCCTCAGGGATTCTGCAGCCCCTGCCCAGCTCCCTCAGGGACTCTGCAGCCCCTTCCCAGCTCCCTCAGGGATTCTGCAGCCCCTGCCCAGCTCCCTCAGGGACTCTGCAGCCCCTTCCCAGCTCCGTTCCCTGCCCTGGCCCCGCTCCAGCCCCTCAGGCTCTCCCTTGCCATGAGGGGAAAATCAAAAAGTGGGAGAAAAACGTGAGGGGAAAAAGAAGTGTGGGAAGTTTATGGAGGGCTCTGCTGCTGAGCTTTTCCCTCCTGGATCCTCCTTTGCTCCAGCCTGAGCCCCTTCCCAGCTCCCTCAGGGATTCTGCAGCCCCTTCCCAGCCCCATTCCCCTTCCTGGACGTGTTCCAACCCCCAGGAGTAAAAGCTGCCTTCATTTTTTCCCAAACCAGCTGCTTTGGAGCCACTTTCTCCCTGTGTATATTAATTTTTAAATGATTTAGCTGTGATTGTTGAAATTTGTAGCTGTGATTTTATTGAAATCAAAGAGAATTTTGTTTTCCCCAATTATGCTGGAGAAGCTTCTGAATGAAAGCTGGGATTGATTGATTGATTGAATGATTGATTGATTGATTGATTGATTGATTGATATCTGATGCTCCCCTGTCTCCAGAAATGGAAGTATTGAGGGAGGCATTCGGTGTTACCCTGGTGCTAAAGCTGAAGGACTTTGTCATGCTGTGCAGATTTGCACATCACTGGTGTCTAAATATGAGAATAAATGTGAGCTCTGTGCTCTGAGTCACTCTGGGGAGCTGCAGGGGAAGGGAGTGCTGGCAGTCCTGGCTGTCCATGGGATCCCGGGAGTTGGGAAAAGGCTCTGCCACTGCCCAGCTGTCCAAGCAGCTCTGGCTGATCTGTGCAGAGCCAGCAGGGAATGGAGCAGGAGAGCTGCTGCTGGAGAGGGAATCACAGAATATCCACAGGGAAAGGGACATGTGGGAATTTTGAATGAGTTAGACACAAGAGCTCTGAGGTTTTTGGATTATGTGATTCGTTTTTCTTCTGCACAGGCAGGAAGGGTGAGTTGGGCTCACATCTTCACTGCATGGCCCAGAAGGTCCCAAGACCCTCAGTCACAGGACTTTTAAAGGATCTATTGACCAATAAAGCACTGCCAACAAGGATATTTATGCTTTTGACCCAATCTTTAAATATTTCATCTTATGGACTCGTGTGTGAGCTTTCTTAGCCATCATGTTATGGCACACAAACCCACAGTGCTGCATCCTAAACTCCTTGTTCACCTCTGGAACTGCTTTTATTTTCTCTATATCTTAAACTCTAAAACTCTAAATTTTCCTTAGCTTAACATGTCTCTGCTTTATGCTATAAATCCACATTCTCACTTCTAGCACCTGAGTTTGGGAGCCTTTTCCAAGGTCTCAGATCAAATCCTGGGTTTAATTCCGAACTTTGGCTTCCAGGCCCAAAGATCTGAGAGTTCCTTGCATTTCAGATTCCAACAGGGACCCACAGGATCATTGATCTGCCTCCTGCACAGACACCCCAGCAATCCCAATGCCTGAGAATCCCAGAATCCCAGAACAGTTTGGGCTGGAAGGGATCCTGAACCCCATCCCATCCCATCCCATCCTATCCTATCCCATCCCACCCCATCCCACCCCATCCCATCCCATCCCATCCCATCCCATCCCATCCCATCCCATCCCATCCCATCCCATCCCATCCCATCCCACCCCATCCCACCCCATCCCATCCCATCCCACCCCATCCCACCCCATCCCATCCCATCCCATCCCATCCCATCTCATCCCATCCCACCCCATCCCATCCCATCCCATCCCATCCCATCCCATCCTACCCCATCCCATCCCATCCCACCCCATCCCATCCCATCCCATCCCATCCCTGCCATGGCAAGGACACTTTCCACCATCCCAGGCTGCTCCAAGCCCTGTCCTGCCTGGCCTTGGGCACTGCCAGGGATGGGGAGTCCCCAGGTTTTCTGGGAATGTCAGTGAGGTTGAAATGGAGCTGTAAAATACCAGCAGTGTTTGATAATTCCCTTTTTCCTCACATCTCTAAGGCTGGATATGGAGCTGGAACTCGAGTTCAGGGGGTTTCCCTCTGCCCAAAACCCTGATGTGGGAGCTGCTTTGCCTCCCCTTCCCCACTTACCCCAAACCATGTGGTGCTCCTGTTTGGAGGGATCCTTGGAATCCTCTCCTCCCTTGGGCTGGTGTCACTGACATATTTTCTGAAAAATCCTTTGCTAGGATTGTTTCTCCTGAGAAGCCTCAGAGGAAAAGAAAAACAATAATTATCTGCTGCTGTGGAATGCAACAGAGGCATCTTTGATTGCTCCATGTGAGTTGTTTCTACTTGATGGCCAATCACAGTCCAGCTGTGTTGGGACTCTGGTCAGTCACAAGATTTTATTATCATTCTTTTCCTTTCCTTTCAAGCCTTCTGATGAAATCCTTTCTTCTATTCTTTTAGTATAGTTTTAGTATATAATTTTCTTTTAATATTATATATATATAAAAATATTAATATTATGATAATCATGTTAATATATAGAATAAAATAACAAATCAGCCTCCTGGAACATGGAGTCAAGATTCTCATCTCTTCCCTCGTCCTGGGACCCCTGTGAGCACCACCACAGCCTGGCTCAGTGCAGGACACAGGGGAGCACAGGGCTGGCCTTTCCCACGTTGTGTGGTGCCATTTCCTCCTCCTGGGAGTTCATTTTGTGTGCTTTGTGGTGTTCTGAGAGAGCAGAAACAGGTTGGCAGTTCTGTGTTGTCACCCAGACCACAGCTTGTCGTGTTTTGGGTTCATTTTTTGGGTTTCTGGCCCCAGTCCAGCCTGGGCTCACCAGCCTGCTTGTCTTGCCCACATGTCTGTTCAGGAGTGCTGCAAATCACAGTCCAGGTCTCCAGAGCTGCTAATTAATGCACCTCCATTAATTGGCACTTCTTTCAGGTGTTGGACTTCTACCAGCTCATTTGAAATAAGGAAATGCCACCGTGTGTGAAGCATTGCTGGGCCACAAATGGCCATAACATGCTCATTCCATTCATTAAATGTATTTTTGGGATTTATGAATTGATTGGCTGCACTGGAAATTACTGTGAGGAGGATTCTGGAATCAGACATTGCTTTTGGGTTGTTTTGCTGGGGTTTTTTGTGGTAGGAAAACGACGCCTGTGAGTCTTGCAACACAACAGCTTTGTCTGGAAATGGCTCCTCAGGTTCCTAAAGCTGAGGTTTAATCTGCATTATGGATGTTGGGAAGGAATTTTGGAGCTATTGTCTGTCAGTGCTCAGCAGGGAGAGGAGGAATATTCTCATTACCCCTTCGTACCTGCTCATTGAAGATAAAGGCATTTAAGAGTCTGCTTTCAATTAGAGCCATTTGGTGTTTTAAGGAAATGTTTTCCTGGATGTATCAGCCCTGTCAAGAGCTGGAAATTCCCAGTTCTGAGCACAATTCAGCTCCGTTCCTCTGTCACCTCTGCCCTCCCCACCCACTCACACCCCCAGGGTTTAGGTGGGCTCTGCAGAAGATGAACAAACCCAAATTATCTGCACGAGGAGGAGCTCAGGGCTCTCCAGCTCCGTGGGGAGAGTGGGCACGCAAGTGTGTGGGCAGGAATGAGCCCAGGGACAAAAGAACCTGTGAAATCCTTCATGCCTGCTTCCTGCTACTATGAAAAGTACTGAAGACGTTTAATAAAAACCCTTTTCTTTTTATTTTTTTCCCCATGACTAAGTCTGTAAAGCTGCTGTGGTTAAATCCCGTGGCTCTAGGAGTGTGTGAGTCCAGCCTGAAGGACATCCAGCCTTTGTGGGGTCACCTCACCTCTGATTAAGAGCATTTGGCCCTTCCACACTTTCCCATGAGGCAGGATCAGGGCTATTTGTGGATTTCTCACAGAGGACTTGCCCCAGTTCCTTTTGCTGCAGCCCATTCCACGTGTGGCTGTGGGGCTCCAGTTTCTCTGCAGGTTTTCAGTGGTGGCTGTGTGTGCTTTGGGGTTGGCCTGGAGCTGCAGCCTTCCCTGTGCCTTCCCTCCTGCAGTGCCCTCCTTGCATGCCCTGGGCTGGGATGGGCTCCAGTGGGGAGCAAAGGGAGCCCAGCTGGAGGTGGGGAGAGCTCTGGATCCTTGGGAAGGGGTGAAACAGTGCAGAGGGGTGGGATGGGGTCCCTCTCCTGCCCCCTGGGATACCCAAAATCTGACTCAGCTGGTGGAGAGGAGGCAGAACCAAAGGCTCAGAATCTTCCACTGGAGCAGCTTTGCCAGAAACTCAGTCTGGAGGGAGTGAGAAAGAGCAGAGGGCTTTGCTGCTGCAAGACTGGGAAGCTTTTGGGTCAGGCATTCCTTGTGGGGATCAGGAAAACAGAAACTTCCAGAGACACAGGAGGGGCTGGTCTGCAGCCCTGGGAGATCTGATGTAAAAATACAGCACACAGACATTTAGCAGAAACTTCATAAACTTCTGTTTCTATAGTTGAAAGAATATGCTTTAAATAAGTGAGAAACTGTACTGGGTAAGATGGTGAAGGGTTTATAGGGTAGGGGTGGGGCTGTATGGAGGAAACTGAGAGTTTAGAAGTTATAATACAAACAGAGTTTAGAAGTTGTAACAGGAACAGAGTTTAGAAGTTGTAACTGAAGCATCTGTGTGTACGTGAGACAGAAGCCATTGGACAAAAGTATCCACAGTGCAGCAGAAGTAAGTAAAGGTGATAGGTTAGAAAAGCAAAATAAATTCTGTGGCAACTGTCTGTTAATTTAGAAAGTTTTATATTGTCTTGTAAAGGAGAACTTGTGACAGCTCTTGAGCTATGGCCAACTGCTTGCTCCTCTAAAATCTCCCAGCCCCTGAGATTGATGTTTATCTGAGTAATAGATCCTTTTTAGCCTGAAAATAATCCCATCCCTTCATTTCTAAAGCAACAATGACAATTCCTGACTCTGCCAGGCCACGAGGAGCCTTGGAGCCTGGGCACATCCTGGTGAAACCAGTCCCAGTGGGACACGGATGAGGAGAAAGGGACACTGGTGGTGCCTGCTGGATTTCCATTTGTTGGGAATTTCACCTTTGTGGTGGCCATTGGTGCAGCTCCAAGGAGGATTTGAACAGTGAAGTCAAATTATGGCCTTTTCCCCCTCCGAACTCCCTCCATGCCCAGCCAGTTTTCCTTCACTCAAGATCAACAGGGGTGATCTCAGAGTTTCCCATTCCCAGGTGGGTTTGGAAAGCCATCCTAAACCCACAGGTTTCCAAGAGCCACATTTCTGACTGGAGAAAACACCCAGGAAAGCTCCACCTGCAGCTCTCTGGTTCATCTTACCCTGCTATTTCCATCCTGCTGAACCAAGAGGTGGCAGCAATATTCCCTACTAAGACATTTGACGTATTTTACATGAATATAATATTTAACTGCAATAATGAGCCCTTTTATTTCTAGCCTGAACTGGAACAAACCAAATTTTTCATCACTGCATCACTGTATCTGAAAATTCTGCTTCAAGTCTCTGGTCTAGCCCAAAAGGTTTGGGTCTCCCTTGGCTGGCCAGGGTGCTGGACAAAGCAGAATTCAGTGAATTATTGTGTGTTTAAGCTGTTATTCTGCCCATCACAGCAGATATTTTGGAGAATAAAATGCAGAGGAAAACAGATATTAAAAAAAAACGTCAGCTTTAGGTCCCTTGCTAAACCTGTTCCTGGCAAGGGATCAAGGCTGAAGTCAAAGCTTTGCCTTTAACGCTAAATTTTGCTAAGCAGGTGTAATATTCCAATTTATGGCAAATCTTTTTTTCAGGATGAGCTTCCAAGTTCTTCATTCTAACAGAGCCTGGGCTTTTTCTCCATTTGGGATAAATAAGTCCTTTTATGAATTTTGAGTTCTATCACCTTTTAATTCCGTGCTCCCTCATCTGGACACTGAATTAAATGCTGAGAACATGAGGTTCTGATCTACTCCTCTATTGCTCATCATGATTATAGGCAGGGATGGCAGAGCTGCCATTAGTTATTATTCTCCACACTCCCAATTAGAATATTCTGTTTTCTGCTTGTAACTCTTGTCAGGCTGAGCTGCTCAGGCTGAATTTTTCCATTTTTTGCTCTCAAGTGAATTCCAATTCTCACTTGAAATACAGTGGAAATAAAAGTCCCCAAACTTTTTGGGGGGCACAGAAAATATTAAAGCTTTCCTAATTAAAATATTAATTAGGAAGTTAATTAATTTCTTAATTAAAATATTAATTTGATGCAGAAAATATTAATTTATACTTAATATTATTGTCCTAATTAAAGTATTAATTGGGGGGCACTGAATATTAATGCTTTCTTATTTATTCCTAATTTCTGTTTCCTGTCTCATAGGCTGTTTTAGATCTAGGACACAACTTTCAGCAGTTTATTTAGAGTTTGGGGGTTTTCAAGTAACCTCTGTAGGGATGTTGTAGAAGACTGGAATAAACTAATGATTCTGGTCTTTTTTTAAAGCAGGGTTTGAGAGATTAAGGAAAAAAATCAGGTCTGAACCTGCATGGAAGAGTCAGAAGGAAAATATTAACATTTTATAAGTGTTCAGAGCATCAGAAATGACCTGATTTAATCAAGTTTCTGGGGCTTGGAGCAACCTGGTTTGTGGAAGGTGTCTGTGCCCATGGCAGGGGTGGAATGGAATGGGATGGGCTTTAAGGTCCCTTCCAACCCAAACCAGTCTGGGATGCTGGGATTTTGGGATTCTGTGAACTTCCATCCCAAACTATTGTGGGATTCAATGATTTTGGGATTTCTGTGAAACCGGATCTGATTCTACAGATCTGTAGCACAAGGATGGGCCCTGCTGCTGCAGGACCTTTGGAATGATATGTTTCTCCTTAGGAAGGCAAAGGCAGGAGGTATTTTCAGTCCTTTCTCAGTGCCTGGTGTTCCTCACCCTGCGCAGAACAGGGGTGGCTCCATTCATCCCAAATCCATTCCCTCCTGCCTCTGGGGGGGATGCAGTGCCTGGGGATCCCCAAATTCTTGTCCTGTCCCGAGTCACTGCTGTCCCCGGAGCAGACCTGGCCCAGGTGTCCCTGCAGAGGGAGCAACAGGGGCATGTTCTGGCTTTTGGGTGATTGTTTTGAGCCATCCCAGCTCGCTGAGTCTGTCACTCTAGGACATGAAATAACAGGCCGAGGACACGCTGCTCTTTTCAAGCTAAAAGAGAGCTTTTAAATTTCTGACTCCAACATTTATGGATTTCCAGTGGCACCTCTCCAATGACACTGGACAAACCAACAGTCCATCACATTTCTCCTCCTCCATAAAAGAATGCAAAACAATGAGTTATTTACATAGAGTGTGTGAGAAAGTTCATTACAAGAACGTAAACATCAGAAGGCTCAGAAAAACTTAAAAAATCAGGGTGACACTGAGTCCTTCTCCTAGAAATCTTCCTTCAAGAATTGCCAGTGAAAGGAAATTAACATCTCCAATGGAGAAACATTAGAAATACAGAAATAGGGGTTTTACAAGTTTTAACAAGTTTCAAAATATGGCCTTGCAAAAAAGATATTTTAGAGCATTAGAACTGGGAAAGATGCATTGTAGCAGGACCATGTGGGGTAAAAATATAGGTGATTAGTGTTAGAAAAAATATAGGTGGTTAATAGAAGCATCACGTGGCAAAAGCTGACAGGCTGCAAAACATTTCTAAGGGACTGTAACCAGGAAATAGGGTGGCTTCTGATGGAATGGTGCTGGGTTTAACATCTCTTGTGTCTCGCCCTTCATCAAGACTGATAACAGAATAAAATCTTTTCAAACACCTCTCAGCCCATCTCTGTGAAAGCTGGGAGAAGCAGCAAATGGGATTGTTCCATGTTCCAAGGCAGTCCTGCAAGGAGGATGAAGAGTCGTCATTTTGAGGATTTTTCCACAGCTTGTGTGTTGTGCTCCTGGATGGTGAGAACATCCCAGAGCCATCGTTTCAGCAGGTACATAAGGAGAGGTCTCCCAGAGACTCTGCAGGAAGGAGCACAGCTCACTTAAATATGCAGAGCTAAAGCCAGGAGTATTTGTTCTTCTCAACTCAGCTCCCAAGTACTCTGGCTAAATATTTCAAGAAATCAGGTTGGACAAGTGGTTCCTCCTTCATTGATCTGTTATCTCTGGATCAGTTTCTCCACTTGGACAGGAGTCATGGAAATCTACTGCAGGGAACTGAGGAGTTTCCTCTCATCCCCTGCCATGGAATTCCAAGTGCTGTGTTGCAGCCTGTGGTAATTGGAATATAAAGCAGAGGGAGAGGCAGTAAAATCAGCAGCCTCATCAAGGCATCCCTGTAAAGTCCCAAGGGGAAGCAGCAAACTGGGAATGAAGTTGAGCTGTGTCTGCCCATTTTTAAAAATATTCATTTATTCTTTTAACCTCTTAACAAGAGCAGCAAATTCTTCTTAGCACTGGGATTTTAAAGCTCTGTGCCTGACTCTTTTAAAGACACCCTTTGCCCTACTCCTTGAGCCTAAAAACAAAATGAAACGTGTTGTTTTACTAGTTTAGCTGAAGAAAAAAGTATCTGCATGAGATCCTGTATTTTACAGGAGATGGAATTTCATTGTAGCTTGCAGGGTTGTCTTTTTGCTCACTCAAGGCTTTGTTTTCTCCAAAGAACTATTACATGATAATCATAATTTATCAAAAATACATTTCAAGCAACCTTTTCATGAGCGTGCACTGATAAAACTGCAAATATTTAAATGCATCTGGGAAATTAACACTGACCAGGAGCTCTCTGGGCTGTTTGCCTGTTGTGAGACTGGAAACCTTTCAGTTCCTTGCTCTGTAGAGGTTGGATCTTCAGTCATGGCATGTCCTGGCATTCCCAGCACACTTCCAGTGCCCCTTCTCCCTGCAGCTTGGCTGTTCCCAGTCCCAGGGGGATGACTGCAGCCCTGGTGGGTGTGTTCCACCATTGATGGGGTTTCCAGGATGCCCTGGTGCCTTTCCCTGCTCGGGTAAAACAGCAGCAGCTTCCCATCAAGTTTGTAATTGGCTTTTAGAGAGCGTTTCCCATCATCCCAACAGTTGCAGGCTGAAGTGTTGCACAGAAACTCAGCATCAGCACTTATGGCAGCTAAGGAGATTGATTAGCATTCATAAGGAAAGCAGAGGAGCTTAAAATAAGGAATAAAACAAGTGCTTAATCCTTTGGCCCAGATGGTTTTTGGCAGGGCAGATAAAAACACGGATCTTCCCTAAAAAACAGAACTCCTCCCATCTCCCTTCCAGCAAGGAAATCTGACACAATTCCAGCCACAAATCCACTCTGGCTTTTTGGGGTGGTGCCTGGGCTGTGACTCGATGTTTTGGACCTTCTCAGCAGCCTGGGAGCTGCTGGACGGGTGGGTGTCCATGGATATATCCCTGTGACTGCCCATGGATCCTGCAGACCCTCCATTCCAACCTCCCCATCTTCCAGAGGTGTCAGTGTCCATGGATATATCCCTGTGACTGCCCATGGATCCTGCAGACCCTCCATTCCAACCTCCCCATCTTCCAGAGGTGTCAGTGTCCATGGATATATCCCTGTGACTGCCCATGGATCCTGCAGACCCTCCATTCCAACCTCCCCATATTCCAGAGGTGTCAGTGTCCATGGATATATCCCTGTGACTGCCCATGGATCCTCCATTCCAAGCTCCCCATCTTCCAGAGGGATCAGTGTCCATGGATATATCCCTGTGACTGCCCATGGATCCTCCATTCCAAGCTCCCCATCTTCCAGAGGGGTTGGTGTCCATGGATATATCCCTGTGACTGCCCATGGATCCTGCAGACCCTCCATTCCAAGCTCCCCATCTTCCAGAGGGATCAGTGTCCATGGATATATCCCTGTGACTGCCCATGGATCCTGCAGACCCTCCATTCCAAGCTCCCCATCTTCCAGAGGGATCAGTGTCCATGGATATATCCCTGTGACTGCCCATGGATCCTGCAGACCCTCCATTCCAAGCTCCCCATCTTCCAGAGGGATCAGTGTCCATGGATATATCCCTGTGACTGCCCATGGATCCTGCAGACCCTCCATTCCAAGCTCCCCATCTTCCAGAGGGATCAGTGTCCATGGATATATCCCTGTGACTGCCCATGGATCCTCCATTCCAAGCTCCCCATCTTCCAGAGGGATCAGTGTCCATGGATATATCCCTGTGACTGCCCATGGATCCTGCAGACCCTCCATTCCAAGCTCCCCATCTTCCAGAGGGGTTGGTGTCCATGGATATCCCTGTGACTGCCCATGGATCCTCCATCCAAGCTCCCCATCTTCCAGAGGGATCCCTGTGCTCACACAGGGCTGTTCTCCAGACCATTTGGGATTTGCTCCGCTCAGTCCTGTTCTCCAGTGGAAGCCGCATTTGGAGTTGGCTGGAGCTGTTAAACCCTTGGAGCACACCCTGCCTGCCTCAGGAGCTGGGATCATCCTCCCTTCCCTGTGAAAAACCCTCTGGAAGGCCTTGGCTTCCTGCAGGTCTCCACAGTGCCTGGGAAAGAGGCATTTCACAGCTCGTTAAATATAGAGGGTACCTACAAATGTAGCCCAGTTACCTCTCACTGGAGGTGCTTCCAACCAAGAGGAAGTGACAACCGAGTCTTCACACTCTTTAATTATAGCAGCCTTTACATAACAGTGTCAGATAAATGTGTTTTAGGATAGGTGGCACCTCGCTTCCTCCAGAAGAACTGTCAAATTAGACCAGACTAATTTATTACTTGAAATTCCAAGGATTAAAGCACGCCGTCCACCCAGTCTGTTCAAATAAAACCCTGAAATTCACTGAATCCTCTGTGCCAGGATATATCCCAAACAGCACAATCTTTTGGAAGAGAAATAAATCCCTATTCCTCTGCTGGCTTCAAGGACTTCCAAGTGCCACGAATCCCATTCTGCTGGAAAACAGGGTTAGAGGGGATCTCAGGAGGTTCTGCTGGCTGTGCCTCCACCCAGGGCAGAAGCTGCTGTCACTGCACCAGGTTCTTATCTAATCTCTATTATAAAACAGAGGAGGAGGGAGAGAGGCAGGGAAATTGCTTTAGAGGGAGAAGGGGCAAGGAGTGGGGCCGTGCCAAGTAATTTAGGAGAGTGAGGAACTGGCCTCCTTCCCACGGATGGAGGCAAGGTGGATTGCTGGAGATTGCTGATGGTCCTTTCCCTTTCCACCACTGAAATCCATCCCTGAGCTCTTCTGCTGGTGGCAACAAGAGCAGCTTTCCATAGGGGAGAGCAATTTTCCTCAGCAGGGCCTATAATCCAGGTGGGGCAAGATGAAACCCAAAGTTTGTGTTTGATGGGGAGGATGCTGATTGGTTTTGGATGGTCCTTTCCCTTTCTATCACTGAAATCCATCCCTGGGCTCTTCTGCTGATGAAGAGATGGGCTCTTCATCATCTACAAGAGCAGCTTTCCATAGGAGAGAACAATTTTCCCCAGCAGACCCCAGAGTCCAGGCGGGGCAAGATGAAACCCAAAGTTTGTGTTTGATGGGGAGGATGCTGATGGGGACTGTGGGTTTTGGAGCCCTGTGTGTGCTGGAAGGAGCAGATCCATATCCAAGGCTGCTCTTAATGCAACCACTAATGCTCCTTGCTAATGTGCCTTTGCCTTCTGGGGGGGTTTTGCCTCGTTATCCCTGAGTAATGTCAGGAATCCAGGACCATGCGAGAGCAGGGAGGGGCTGTCAAGAACGTGGCTGTGTTGGGGTTTTGCTGCTTCAGGTTTAATATTGCTGTGGCTCCCCCAGAGCAGCAGGAAGGGAGGCAGTGCTGCTGCTCCCCTCGGTGAGATCCCAGGTGGAAGAAGGGATTTGCAGGAGTGGGGAGAAGGAGAAGTTGCTGACTCCCATCCCGGTTGGCGCAGTGCGGTGCCGAGGCGTTCCCTCGCCTCGGCAATCTGGATCCTGCACATTTATTTATTCCAGCAGCTCTTCAGTGTGTTTATGCAAATAGTTCATTGCTCCAGCTCCTGAAAGAACCACACAAGTGCTGTCATTTGATTGAGGAATCATTAGATCGGGCTGGAAATAAAATTTTCTCTGGTTCTGTATTCACGCCCTCGGAAAAAAACACCCCAGTGCTCCCACATTTGGGTAGCTCAGGACTGACTAAATAATGGGTATTTTGGGATAGATGGATGCACGTCTCAGAGAGATTTCCTTTGTACTCTAATTAAAAATAAAGACGATGCGAATAATCTCTAATGGCAGCAGAGTATTTGGAGGAAGCCAAGTATTTTTGGAGGACTGTGGATACTCAAAGTATTCTGGCTTCCGAGCTCTTCTCTTTCCCCCACCTCCAGCCTGAAGATATTTTAGACTGGGTTATATCCTCAGTGTTTGTTGGGCATTAAAAGTTTTGGATGACTCGTGGTCTTTGTTTACATCTATTTCAAAATCTCCTGTGCCCTTGGAAACGTGGAGTTGTGGGCTCCAATTAACATCACCAATGAATGCTATTAAAAAAAAGGAATAATGCAGTAACTGAAGCCGTTCAAAAAATGACATTTTTCAAAGGTTAGACTTTACCAAGGCTCATTTCAGTTCTTTAGCCATTGCATGTTTTCAGCAGGTCATTCCTGTAGTGCTGGCCAGTGGCCTGAACAGTGGAATTCCCTAATTCCCTGCAGGATAATATCAGCTCCATTCAGCCCCCTGTTCCCTCAGCACATTTATTATATTTATATTACTTCCCAGTCAACTTTAAAGAGCTGGGTGTCTTCTTCCCTCACCTCAGTGTGTGTTTCTTGGATAAATTACCTCATAATATTCAAAACAGTCTTTGATTTAGAATTCCTCTGTATTACAGGGAATTGTATTTTTATAGCATCTTTTAGGAGCCTTTTGAGTTGAGTCATTAAATATGTATTTTTAATAACTTCTGTGTCTTAAAAAGGACAGTGTGAAATGTAAGGACTGGAAATCAAATCTGATTCCCCTGATTTCTGAAATGTTTTATTACAAATCTATGTGAAGTTCACTTCTTTCCCTTCATCTTGTGATTTCACAGCATTTTTTTTTAAATTTGAGCTGACTAAATGATTCTTGTAGTTGATTCTTTCAATCTGGAACATCACAGATCTTCAAGAAGTCTGTAGAACAGGCTGCAAAAATTAACTCCTGGATTGGGAGTTTAATGAACATTTTAAAGACCATTTAGAAGCCAAGATCCTCCTCCATCAGAATTAGTAAATTGGGAATAAGACTTAGCATAACTTTGGGGTAAATCTTCAATTGAATTTGTAGGAAACTGTGAATATGGGAATATTCACAAGAATAACACCGTTGGCTTTGCTTCAGGTGTCTGTTGGACACTTCCCATGGGATTAGTGTTAATTTTGCAGAATTGATGGAAGCTTTTGGAAGGAAAAGTGAATGAAGCAAATGGAAAACACAAATAGGAAGCGTTTGTGAAACTGCAGTGGTGGATCAGATTGCAATGAAGATGAGATTTTAAGTAATTGTTTTAATAAGAGTAGGAAGTAAATTGTAAATCAGTTCTGTCATTAGTGTTTAATTATTTATTGACTTTTTAATCACGTAGTGTTACACCAGAAGTTTAATTTGTAGAGCTCCAGGAGGAACCTGTTTAGAGATTTTGCTTCTTAATTTAGTTGTAAATCAGGTTCACACTTCTGTTCTTCTAATTCTTGGTGGTTAGGATTTGGTTTTCTTGTTTCCAGACATTGTGTGTTTGTGTTCTCTGTTAATTCTTACTGTTTAGTCTTAGTGGCTTCAGGGTTTCCAAATATTGTTGGAGGGTGGAGGGATGGTTTTTTTAGAAACCACCCGCTGTTCTCTGGAGTCTTGAAGAAGAAAGGCTGTATTTAACTCCTGGATTTATTATTTTATTATATTATTTTATTAACTCTTGTATTTTATTATAAATAAATCACAGGATTGGGCTGGAAGGGACCTCTGGAGACCATCCAGTCCAGCCCGGGTGACCTGGAGCAGGTGACACAGGAATGTGTCCAGGTGTTGGGAATGACCTGGAGACTCCAGCCCTCCCTGGGCAGCGGTTTCAGTGCTCTGCCCCCCTCATGGAAAGATGTTTTTCCTCATGTCGAGCTGAGACTTGTGTTTTATTTTATGGCCATTGCTCCTCCACCTGTCACTGACACCACTGAACGGAGCCTGGCGCCAGCGTATTTTGGAGATATTTGTATGCATTAATGAGATCCTACCTCAGTCGCCTCTAGACTATACAGTATTGTTTTATTGTAAACCAGCTTTATTACAAATAAGCAAGTGTCCGCCGCCGTGTTGGCCGCCCTCGGGGCACAGCGGCCGCCGCCATCAGCCCGTGAGGCGGCGCCAGCGCGCAGCGCGGCTCGCGGCCGGCGCGTCCCAGCCAATGGCGTAGCGGCGCTGGCGCGTCCCAGCCAATGGCGCGGCGGCGGCGGCGCGGCTCAGCCAATGGGGGGCGGCGGCGCGGCGGGCGGGAAGCAGCGGGGCAGGCGGGGGGGCGCCGGCGGGAGGCGGCGCCGCCGCAGCGCTCAGGGAGCTCGGCCCCGCCGCCTCACCGCGCTCCGCCGCCGCGCTCCCCGGCCCTCCGGCCCCGCACCGGCTCTCCATGTACGACAACTTGTACCTGCATGGGTTTGAAGACTCGGAGGCGGTGAGTGCCGCGGGCGCGGGGCGGGGGGCCCCGTACGGGCGGGCTGGGTGTCCGTGCTGCGGGAGTGGCGCCGGGGGGTGACCCTGCGCTGCCCCAGAGATGCCGGGACGGGCTGCCGTGGTTCCTTGGGGAATTCTCCCTCCCTGCACCCCTCACAAAACGGGTCTCTGGCAGCACGGAGCCCCCGGTGCCCCGGTGGGACGCCGCGGTTCGGAAGCGTTCCTCGCCGGTGGCCGAGTGGGTGTTTTTGGGTGTTTTTGGGCACGCCGGGGATCGGCCGGGATTGCCGCGGCCATGGACACGCTGCTCCATATTAAACAGGGATCCGTTACATAAGGCGTTGTGGACAGCTCGTAAAATACATAGATAACAACATAATATAGAGTGTACGTCAATGCAGACGTATGTATGGTATGATGTGGTGTCCTCAGGAGAATGGATGGGTCCTGGAGGGCTTCGGATGAGGAATTTTTTCCTGCCTGTGTCAGTGTTGGTCTGGAAGTGCGATCCCTCTTGAGTGTTACCTCACTTGTTTTAGCATCCCTTTATTTCAGGCAGAGAGGAACAACAACCGGGCAAAATTGTCATTAATGCAGTGCACCATGTTGAGAGGAATTACCATGTATTGGAATCCTTCCGAACTGGGTATTGGAATTATTTCAAAACTCTGCTGCTTAGAAGCCTGGAATGGTTTGGGTTGGAAGGGTTTAAAGCTCATCTCATGGGCAGGGAGACCTTCCACAATCCCAGGTTGTTCCAAGCTCTGTCCAGCCTGGCTTGGCCACGTCCAGGGATGAGGAAAGCTTTGGGTCAATTTAGACCTTTTGCTCTTTTGGTATGTGTGGGTTAACTCTTCCTTGGGTTCTCTCTCATTGCTGCTGCTCACAAGCTGCCAGGCCGAGTGCAGATGAGTGTGTTGGTTCCTTTAGGGATGTGATTTGGGATCCAGCTGGATGTTTCTGTAAACCAGGCAGATTGTGACTCCTTGGGAGCTGTTCTCCATCCCGAGTCTGCCTTGTGCTGGTTTAATGTCTTTCAGCAAAGTCTAACTATGCTCTTAAGAAGGCAACTTAAAAGTGCAGAATTAGGGCTGAGAAAACTGAGTTGCTGGATAGTGGTTGGTGTAGAAGAAATGTGTCGTTTATGAAAGTTCATCAGAGAATGCAGGTAAATGTGTGCTGGATTTAAAGGTGCTTCTGAGATGCTCAGCTCTGTGCATTCCCAGAATCCCAGGGGATTGGAAGGGACCTCTGGAGACCTCCGAGTCCAAGCCCCTACCAAGGCAGGGTCACCTGGAGTTGGTGACAGAGGAATGGATCCAGGTGGGTCTGGAATGTCTGTGGAGACCCCACACCCTCCCTGGACAGAGTTCCAGTGCTTGGCCACCCTCCATGGAAAGAAGTCCTTTCTCATGGTGAGGTGGAATTTCTTGTGGTTTAGTTCATATTTCAGTAAACCCCGGTGATCTCTTCCAAAAATTATTTGGGAAAAGCAGCTTTAATGGCACCTGTTGCACAAATTTCTGGGTTAGGGTTTGTGCTGGAAGAATTGTGTTTATGGATGAGAGGAACTTGGTCTTTAGATGTCCACTTGGAAGGACTGGGATGAAGAAGTCATTTCCAGATTCCTTAATACTCTGTTAAGCAGTTTATGATAATGCAGTTTTACAGCTGTTTCAGTTTTACAGCCTCTCTGTAATTGAGAAGGCTTTTAATAGACCTAATTTCCAGAATCACAGGAATACGTGAGAACCTCCCTTTTCTCGATAAAATCACCCCAAACCTTAAAAGCAGCGTGGATCTCCCAGTTGTATGGAAAAACTGAAGGCCATGAACCCCAAAGGCTGAGGCACAAAGCAGTTAAAATCCCCCGAGTGTCTGTTTGCTTTATGCTCCCGAACCACTTGCTTAAAACATTAAACCTTATTATTTTAGCTCCTGACTCAGGGATTGGGAATGCCTGCTGAGACAATATCCTGGCAAACAGGTAGTGGGGATGGGTCACATGAGTGCCACTTTCTGGCCGGAGAGGAGCCAGGGAGAGGATCGAGACGGTGGAAAAGGAATCGTGGTGGAATTCTGGTTCCCTGCGGTGCAGAGCGAATAACTGCGAGCAGCGTGCCGAGATGACAGCAGGGCCTCCGCATTGTTCTGGTTTAGGACCTGGAAGGCTCATCCTGCAGCTGGAGAGCTGGAGCAGCCCCGGCTTGGATCCTCCTTCCTCCCCTGGAGCACCGCGAGCCGGGAGGGAGGGCTCTGCTAATTGCAGCGCTTCCAGCACTGAATAAACCACAGCCACATGAGTCACTAGCACGGGAGCGTCTGCCTGAAGTGGGCATTTGCCCTCGTGAAACACAGCCAGCCCTGCGTGCAGAATGCAGCTTTAATTGCATTAAAGGCAGAACTGAATGGGCAGTGAGTGGCACTTATCCCCAGTAAACATGCTCACTTTTGGAAAGGTGCTGTAAAATTTATACCTAATCTCTCCTGGTTCACTGCTCAGCAACGAACATTTCTTAACAGTGAACAGGTATTTCTATGATTTTTGTAACAGCATCTCTTATCATAATGTGTTTGTGTGTGTACATATATAAAACAAGCAAAAATACCATTTTTATTGATGGATATATAAAGAAATGAGTGTGTGCATGGTATTACAGTCCATTTCCAGCTGTGATGATTAACGTGAAGTAGATGATGCAGTAGCTGGTGTGAGGCTTTTTGGAGGAGGAAAATTACACTGCTGAAGCTGAGGAAAACTCCCAGTGACTGTAGGCGAAAAGTCCTTTCCTGGGGTCAGTTTAGGAAAAGAGATGCAGGGATATGGAAGTGAACAAGTTCTGCAGGAACAGGTGTCCTTGTCAGGAGCACAGAAAGATGGAGAGGGCATCACCCTAGGGAGAAACATCTTCCCACTGAAGATTTTTCCCTTGCTTGTTGTCCTGCCTTGTGATTTTTTTATTTCTAGGCCTTTTTTTAAATTCTTTGGGTAGTTCTAAACAGGGTCACCCTTTTGGGAATTAAAGCTTGTTTGCCTTGTAGGAAAGCATTTCACGTTTTTGATCACAAGAGGATATAAAAGCCCGTTAGCACAGGGGCTTAAGGCAGCAAGATCCCCTGGGCAAGCAAATAATAAATGAATTTTGCTTTACCTCTCATGGTTGGGAACTCACTGTCGTGTGTCTGTGGAGGGGAGAGACTGGAATGCTGCTCCATAGCCAGTCCGGAGTTTCCTTTGGATTTTGGGAAAGATTCCACCCTTTTCAGGGTGGAACAAACTTCAATGAAACCTTCCCATAAGAAATCACTTTTTCCTTCTGTGAAATTACATTTCCATTAAGGCAGCATTTCATTAAAAAGTTCTCTGCAGGAGTTAGCAACAAGTCCCCTGTGATGCAGAGTCCATGGCAGCCCCAGGAACAACACCTGGCTGGGCTCAGTGTTTGCACCTGCAGAACCGTCAGAACAGCCCCTTTTGGCTCCTTTGCTTCTATTTCTCCCTTCAGAGCGACACCTGAGCATGTGAAGCACCTTTCCTCGCCTCTCGGGGTGTCAGGTGCAGGCCTGTCAGCACGTGAGGCCTTATCTGGGCTGCTTCGCTGCCTCATCTGGGTTATCTGGGCTGCTTCGCTGCCTTATGGGGCAGCTGGGAGGAGCTGCGAGCGTGGCGACGGCAGTGTGGGGTCAGCTCGGTTCTGCAGCCGGCAGGGAGCGAGCGGGGGCTGCCGCTGTGGGGCCAGTGAGGGCCGCTGTGGGGTCAGTGAGGGGCCGCTGTGGGGTCAGCGAGGGGCCGCTGTGGGGCCAGTGAGGGGCCAGTGAGGGCCGCTGTGGGGCCAGTGAGGGGCCGCTGTGGGGTCAGTGAGGGGCCGGTGAGGGGTCAGCGAGGGGCCGCTGTGGGGTCGGTGAGGGGCCGCTGTGGGGTCAGTGAGGGACTGCTATAGGGTGAGTGAGGGGCCGCTGTGGGGTGAGCGAGGGGCCGCTGTGGGGTCGGCGAGGGGCCGCTGTGGGGTCGGCGAGGGGCCGCTGTGGGGTCGGTGAGGGGTCAGTGAGGGGCCGCTGTGGGGTCAGCCAGGGGCAGGGCAGCGCCGGGAGGGGCCTGGAATGGAGGGAGGGCGTGGTGCCAGCGCTGCGCGCAGCCGGTGACAGCCCCGGGCGCCGGTGACAGCCCCGGGCGCCGGTGACAGCCGCAGGAGCCGGTGACAGCCCCGTGCCTTTCCCCCGGTCATCCCGTGCTTCCCAGACGGGGCGGCTCTGCCTCCTCCTGTCCCAGCCATTTACAAAGGCATTCATTTCTCTCATGCCTTCGTCTTCCACCGGTGGTTCCTATTGATTGGGTTTCCACGCGGTGTCTCTGACCCATACAGGAGGTAGAAGGGTGGCTTTGCTTGTCCTGTGTATCCCTGTTGTAGTAGATTTTTTCAGTAACTGCTTTGACTTACTTGCTCTTTCCCCAGCATATCCTCCTCTCCTGAGCCATAGAAGCTCCTTCTCGACCTCTTTCAGCTGTTTGATGTGCATCTAACCCTGCCTGGCTTCCTTTGGCAATTCCCATCCCTGCATCCACAGCCTCCCTCCTCCTGCCGGTACCAGAGCAGGCTCTCAGGGAAGCAGGACTTTGCTGTGGGGCTGTGAGCCGGGGTGATGCCCTTCTGTGCAAGCTCAAACTCTGTCACCAAGGGTTAGACAAACACCTGTGGTGGGATTCATGCCCACAAAAGTATTTGAGATTCTGAAAGGGGTCTTTCCTCTTTCCTTTGGTGTTTTTAGGGACTAAGCACCAGTGAGATAAACCCAGGTAATTACTGGTCCCAGTTTGCCATGAGCAGGACTGGGTGTGGTGCTGCATTATAATAGGGTTTTTCTCCAGTTACTCCATACAATTCTTGAGAGCATTGCTAAGAATTTTTAGGAAAAAGGTGATGGGAATAGTGGGGAAGCACATTCTGTTCACTGTGTGAATGGTCAGCACAGCGTTGTGAGGACACTGTAGTCCCCTGCTTTTTCAGTGACATTACTCTTCAAACTGCCATTCCTTCTGCTGCCAGCGTGCACTTTTCTCAAGGCACCTGAGACAGGAAGATCTCTGGGTGTGCTGCTCAAGCAGAAAAAGTGATTATAGAAAAACAAACCTTGGTAGGGAAGTTCATATCCAAATATTGATTGGATTTGTCTCTGGTGCCTCTGTGATTGCTGAAGGGGGAGGAAAGGTGGGCTTTGCTTGCTCTGTATGCCTCAGTTGTTGTGGGTTGAGTAACCATCAAAATGTGTATTTAAAAGTGGTTCTGCAGCACCCAGTTCATTCTGTAGAACATCTTTGTACAACAGACAGCTGAGAGCAAGCAGAGGCTTTATCCAGCTGCCAGATAAAACCTGGGACTTCCAGTGGCTTGGTTAGAAAGGTGTCAGTGGTTATTGGGTTTGTCATATCCACAGGGCACTTGTGAGATCGTCAAGCTGAAGGTTGGTAGTTGAGATCTGATGGTTTTTTTGCACATGTTGATGGATTTTGCAGGCAGGGACACCTTCCTGGATCCCAGGCTGCTCCAAGGCATGTCCAGCCTGGCTTTGAACATTTCCAGGGATGCAGGGGCAGTCACAGCTTCTCTGGCACAGGTGCCAGGGCCTGCCCACCCTCCCAAGGATAGGAATGTGAACTGGGAGAAGTGTTTGCAGTGCTGTTGGTTTGCTGGACACCCTTCTCTTGCTTCTCTTTGGGCTTGACTGTTCTGAACTTGCCCCTTCCAATTAGTGCAGTTTCTAATGTTGAATCCCAAAAGGCTGAGGGATGTCAGGATCTTTTGCCTAACCACTTATCTGCTTGCTGCTTGTTCATGTAGGATTTTTCCTTTCAAATGTGTGCTAAGCTCTGCCTTGATTGGGACAACAATCAATATTTTCCAACAAAAAGACCTTATCCCCTGCCCATTATGTCTCCTGGATTCTCATTGCAATTTGGCTTTTACATGGCCAGAGCTTCTGTGTGTTTTTGACAGTTTCAGATCTGTTTTCGTTTCTGTTAGCCCCTAATAGACTGCCTTGCCTAATGAATCATCAGCTGCCTGATATTTATCTTGTGTGGAAAGGGCTGCCTGAGAGGCTGCAAGGTGGTTTGTTTGGGGCTTTGCTGGGGTGGTTTTGCTTAGATTTTCCTCCTAAAATATCCAAAGTTCTACTACTACAGCATTAGGTATGCCTGCCTTGCTTTGTGCTCTTGTGAGGATGGTTTTCTGTGTGACTCACATCTTCTGTTCCTTAAATGCCACTTTGTGATTTGATAGTATAGTAGTCAAATAAAACACTCAGGAAGAATCATAAGTCATTTTTATAAATTGCTGCTTGCTGTTTCCATAGAGGTGCTTCTTTTATACTGGAATACCAGAAACACATTGAAATTAAATGGGGGAAAAAAAAAAGAAAAAAGAAAAGCTTCAAGGATCAATCAAGAAAAGCTGATGGTCCAGGGTGTGGTTGCTAAAACTGTGAGTTCACTTGGAGCACCAAGGTGTGTGATGAACTGTGGCTTTATCCTGCTTTTGGATTCTTCCTGCTGAGCTCCTGGCTGGCTGTGGAGTGCAGCCACAGGGCCCTCTCAGCACCGTGCTGCTCCTGGGTTGCAGATTGCTCTCCAAATTGCCCGCTGCTTGAGGAAATGCTGCTGCTGGGAAGTGGAGGCAGCTCTCCCTGGGCTCAAGGGCATTGGAGGGAGGAGTGTGGCTCCTGGTGCTGAAGGAGCACATCATAGAAATAATAAACAACAAGGGAAGAAGCTTAGCCTAGGATTTGTTGATGCCATGCCTTGCTTCCCTATCTGCCAAAAACATGCTCTGCTTGGGAGACCCTGAGCTGGTGGATGTTTTCCCTTGGAGCATGCATTTATAAAGATAGGAGAGCCTGATTTTCCAAATCAGCACTTTACCCAAATGCAGATTGCTCTACAAACAGGACAACTGCTCATGGTCATTTGGAATCCAGTGATTAATTCCAAAATGTCATTTAGCTGGCGGGGTGCTGAGTTCCGTAGGGATCACAGGTGGTGTCAGGATTTGCTTGCAGCCTCTCCTCAGCTCCTGCTTTGTATTTTTCCACAGTGCTTTGTCACTGGTTTTCATGCCAACAGTGAACTGGTTTCAGCTCTAGTGTCTTCTTTTGCCATGTTCTTCCCTTCTTTTCATATCTCAGCATAAATATCCACTCACGTGCAATGTGTGGGGCACAGCTTTGTCTGCCCCATGGTTCTGAGCAAGCAAACTGGATTTTGCATTTGGAGGATATTCCACTGGCCAGAGCCAGCCATGGAGAGCTGGAGGAAGGCAGCAGTGCCTGAATTTGTGAATGCACAGCACAGGATGTAAATCTGCTTGTTCTGCTTCTCTCTAAAGCCTTCTCAGAAGGGGTTTGAAGTGTCCTGAGGAAAGGACTCAGAACGGGCACCTGTGGTGGCCACAGGCTCTGCTCTGCTCCTCAGGAGGGTTTTGATTTTCACCAGGGCAGGGGAGAGGAGGACAAGGGGCTGCTCTTCTGGTTTGCTTTGTTTGTGTTTTCTCTCCCTAAAAAGTCCCATAGGACGAAGGCTCCATAAGTTACAGAAATTGAGCCATTTGGTTGTGCTGCTTCACCAGCATGGGGAATGCAGCCTGGCAGGGATTTGATTTATTACAGCACCAAGGCAGAAATCATGAGGAAAAACCACTCCCTATCATGGTGCTGAGTACTGGAGAGGTGAAGTGGTGTTTGAACAAGCTGCTGATGCTTCATATAAAACTTCACAAGCCTTTGTGTTCTGGGAGAATTCTGCTTATACCAAATACATTTTCCCCGTGAGTCCTCCCTTGGATTGTCCCAGTGCTGGGGCATTTCCCTGCAAAGGGACTCTGCTCAGCTCATTTGTGCTTTCTGCTTCCTCCCAGGGGCTGTGTCCTTGCTGGAATGGCACCACAGTCAGTGATGGCACTGGCAGAGGTGTCCTGTTCCCTTGGGAAGTGTTGCTGTGGGTGCTGTGCCAGGTGCTCTCGGTGTGGAGGAGGCTGCAGGATTTCATTTCCAGCAGCAGCAATGTCCTTTGTGGCCAGAAACAAGCCCTCAGCCCTCATGGGACAGGCTCTAGGCTCAGGTGGCCAAGGCATCCTCCCTGTCCCTTCTCCTGTTCACAGAGCCAGGTACAACCTGAATACCCCTGGCCTAGCAGTTCAAACTTTATCCCAGCCTTTAGTCTCTTAGAATAAGATTAACATCATGTTTCTAATGGTTGCTCCCCTGTGCTGCTAATTTATAAATGTCTCCTTTCCATGCACAATTTCATGGCATTATTTTAACCCCCATTCCCACTGAGGTTGGTGGATTCCCTGCAGAATGTCTCTCTCTTGCTTGGGAAAACGATGTGTTCTGACAAATCACCAGTTAATCTGTGATATATAGGTCATGAGATACTGTGATAAAAGTTTATGTTCCAGGACAATTAGTGCTGAGCTCATCAGGTCCTGACAAAACAAGCCCCAGCATCACCCTTGGGCAGGGATGTTTCAATTATGACCAATAACTGGAAAATCTCACCAAGGAAAAAAAGCCTGGCCCAGCCTGTGGCAGCTGTGAGAGACCTCTGTGTGATAAAGCTCAGGAACAGAGCTGCCACACTCCAGGGGTGACAGATGCCATGGAAATCAGTGTCCAGGGGACACCACAGAGGAGGAGGCTGGGGTTCTGCAGCTGTGGCTGCACTCACCTGCCCACGAGGTCCAGCTGGATTCATCAGGACAGGTTTCTCCAGTGTGTGACACAGCCAAGCTGCCAGCTCATGTTCTGTAAGCAGTGTTGCTTGAACTGAAATGTGCCACTGAAGTGTCTGTTGGAACAGACAAAACTGCTTCAAAGAATATTTATTTCCAAAGTTTCTTACAAGTAAGAGAAGTAGCTCTATCCCCACTGTGGTGCTTGTTCTGGTGAAAACGTTCTCCAGATGTTTTTGCACACCATAAACCAGGAATGGTGGAGCTCTGCACTTGTTATTGATCCCTTATTGGAAAATGAAGGGGATATTGACAGATGGAAAAACAGACAAATGAGTTCTACTTTGACCCCCTCCATTTTTCCATTACAGCTGTCTGTGATGTTTCCTTGCTGCCCCAAGGAGCAGAGTGGTAGTAAGTGCAGGAGTACATGGCTGAGTAGCTCCTGTGTTCTGCCTGGAGCAGATTCATTCCAAGAATGCATTAAGTGATATTTCCCTTTAATAGATCAGTGTAAACACCCAGGGTGAGTGGGAGGCTGGGAGGAGAGGAGGCACGCACTGCAGTGTTTCCCCTTACACATTCAAAATTCATGCACTGCTGGTGGGTAAGTGCAAGTTGTGTTGAGGAGTTGGCTTGGGCCTTCAGACCTGCCATTGGATGTCCTTTTAGTGCTGATGCTGAAGATGTTTTGTCTGTTAGAATATTAAAGAACCTTGTTAAATGTTTAGCCTCCCTACTCTGTATGGAATATACCACATAGGAATCTTTCCTTTTTGTTGGTTTTCCTAGAATCCCACATTGGTTTGGGTTGAAAGGGACCTTGAAGCCCATCCAGTTCCATGGGCAGGGATACCTTCCACCATCCCAGAGCCCCGTCCAACCTGGCCTTGGACGCTTCCAGAGACAGGACAGCCACAATTTCTGTCAGCAGCCTCTGGATACAACACACAAACCCATCAGATTCCACAGACTCTGTGCTGTCTGCAGGAGGAAGCTCTGTCCTGTGATTTCTTATTCAGCTTCTCTGCATGCAGGCTGTACCTGCTGAGGGGGAAGGCGCCTTCAAAGGGATGTAGCTTTGCACAGATATTTTGTGTCTTTCTTCACAAGCGAGAATTTAATTTATAAAAGATGTATGAGATCTCTTTGGTATCAGAATTGGATGTTTTACATTCCACAACAACATGTAATTATTCATAAAGCTTGTCTGCCTTTCTTCTGGATGGTCTGATCTCATACAGGTAAAGAAATCCCACCTGTATCCTCCAGCTGTGTAACAACCACAACAGTGCAAATAAACACAAACACTGCAGTGCTGTTTTGCTCAGAACTGATCAGTGAACAGATCTCTCCAAAGGCATCACAGCTTTTCAGGCTGGTTTTGCTGAACATTTTCCACCCAATCTAAACCAGAAACATGTGTGCCTTTAAATCTGAAATGTGGGGCCAGAACTGAACAGAGGGATAAAACCAAACGTAGCTTTAAGAGGAGCTGCACCGATGTATTTCAATGAAGTGCAGCCCAAAAGTCCTGATGGCTGCACGTTTCTTTCAGCTGTTAAATAATTCCTCCCTTTGCCTTTTCACCCAAGTGCAGTTGCTGCATTACTTGCAAAAATAAAGGAGAAGAAGCCACTTGCCAGCAGCTGGGAGCTGAAGCAGCTTTCTCCCATCGCAGCGCTTGAGGAAGGCAGTCAGCAAAGTGCTTTCCCGAGTGGCTGCTGCCTGCCTGGGTCCTGCTGCAGTCTCTGGGGAGCTGAGGGACTTCGGGGGGTTTGTGTTCGTTTTGTTTCGCTCCTTTCTCTTAGAGCAAGTCCCTGTGTGCCTGTGCCCAGCACTGTGATGGTGCTGCTGCCTCAGAGCCTGGCTGAGAGGTGCTGCCGGGGGGGAATGAGCCTCCTCCTGCTCCTCTCGTGCTTTCCTGCCAGCAGATCCAGGGGAGCTGGCCAGGCTGCACGGGCAGCAGGAGCAGCCCCTCCTCCCCAGGGCTCAGCACGTTTTTCCTCTCATTTATTCCACTAATTTGGGGGTGTCGGCAGCGTGCCTCGTGCAGCTCTGTGCGCGTTTAGGGATGGAGGTGGGGAAGGGGCTGTGTCAGGGCAGCTCAAGACAGATGCAGACACAAATGTGTCTGTCAGGAGCCAGCTCGAACCCTGGCTGTGCCTGTGGTGCTCTGTGCTCGCTCTGCCCTTCCCTGCTGGAAAAGATGTGCAGGGGACAGGAACTTCATAGGAATGCAGGAATCATAGCATGGCCTGGCTTGGAAGGGACCTCAGGGCTCTTCTCCTTCCACCCCCTGCCATGGGCAGGGTCACCTTCCACTGTCAAACCTGGCCCTGCACCCTTCCAGGGATGGGGCAGCCACAGCTTTCTGGGCAGTGTTCCTGGGAAGGAGGCACACGATGACCTCTGCCTCCAGGGAGAGGGGTAGACCAGGATTTTGTACCTTCACTGTGCTGTGTGTCATTGGTGGGGCTGGGGAAAAATCCTCCTTTGGGGCTGGAAGCTGAGTCTGGGTGCCCCGAGCAGACCTTGTCGTTACATCCATGGAATGATGGCAGGTGCATTGTCCCCTCCCCTGCCGTGTCCCAGGAAGGTCCGGCTGTTCCCAGGGGAGAGGCAGTGGCTCATCCCTTGGTGCGAGCCCTGGGGATGCTCATCCCTGCGGGACGGAAGGCGCTGCTGGGGCCGGTGTGGCACCTCCTCCTCCTCTTCCTCCTCCTCTTCCTCCTCTCCGGCACTGCTGCCGCTGCCGCCTGCGGTGTCCGCAGCATTCCCGCCTGCTGGGCACAGGGAGGGGGATGCTGTGGCAGTGGAGCACACGGGGCTGTGCCCTGCTCACGCTGGAGCAGCTCCAGAGCGGCAGGAATTGGATCATCCGGCAGCTCTGTGCCGGGGGAAGCGGGATGTGCACAGCAGCCACTGCGGCTGAACGCAGCCCTGATCCCACAGGAGCCATCGGCACTAGAGCTGCCAGGGAGAGAGCTCCTGGCACGGGAAACGCACGGAAGGGAGGAAATAATAACAGTTCATGCTCCAAGGCACCAGAGAAATGCGAGTTGAGCAGGAGCCTCTCCTTCCTGCCGGCAGCTCAGGGCACCGGCGCTTGCAGGGAATTCTTGTGGAGCACGGAGCTCTCCCGGTGATCTGTGTCCTGCAGGGAGTGCCAGGGATCCACCGGCACATAACCTGTGCCTGGTCCATCCCCAGGCCCCGCTGTTTGTGTGCCTGGATCCGTGTCACATTGTCACACAGGAAATCTCTGCCCCAGCAGCTGCAGCGCCAGGGGAGGGCTCTGGCGAGCACCAGCAGCTTGGTACTGGGGGCTTTGCTTTGTTCAGGGCAGAAAGGGGATTTGGAACTTCCTGAAGCTCAGCCTGGTTTGTGAGTGACATCCTTCCCCCTCATCCTCTCTTTCTTCGGAAATGCAAGGAATGGCTTTGTCAGTGGGACACTTCCCTGTCCAGGGGGAGCTCACTCAGGGTAAAGTCAGCCACCACCTTCCAGTTTTGGGATGAGTTCCTTACTTGGGGCCTTTCTACTCTGCCTGCTCATCTTGGAAGATTTTCCTTCCTCCTGCTGGATGTTTTGCTGTACCTTTGACCAGGCTCTGACTTCACTCATCATCCCCGTTCCCTGCCTTTTTGATTGCATTTCAGTGCAGATTTATAGGGCACCAGCAGAACCTTTGACATTTTCTTTTGGAGCGGATATACCTCTGCTACAGTATCCCACAATAATGGCAAAGCTTTTTTAAAGGCTTTAAATCTTGTCGAGATTGACAGATTCCTCTCCTGACAAGTCTTTTTTTTTACCTTCTTTCAGCAAAAAACAATATCCAGGTGATTAAAGTTGTCCTGTTTGCTCCTGCAGATTTGTGTGTACTGGTGCATATGAGAACTGTGATGGAGAAGGAGTTTTTGCACAAAATGAGACCATCAGGGTCTTTCTTAGTTATTGCTTATGCCAAATCAAAAGGGTTGTGAGTAACATAGTGACTCCTAAAGGATTTTTTCTTGATGGGAATGCTTGTTGGTTGCAGGCAAGAAGGAATATTAAACTATTGTTTCTCCTAAGATATTTCATTAAGAATCCATTTTGTAGATAAAACTGAAGGCAGTTATTAAAAAATTCAAAAATTGTCTTTGAATTTTTAATGTTTAACTCTCTAAATTACTGTCAGTCACCAAATCCCAGAATGGGCTGGGTTTGAGGGCCCTGATGACCAGAAAGTCATAAGAATTTGGGAAAATATGTTCACACTGTGTAAAAAGAAAAAAAAAGATTTATAGTGGCTGGAGTTGAGATGTAGCACAAAGTTCTGGCTGTTCCCTCCTTGTGGGTTTGTGTTTCCACCTATCATTACTACCTTCCCATTTATCCCAGCAGGGAATACATGGAGAGACTATTTTGCCAGTGGCATCCCCAGATTTTTTGAAAACCTTGGGTATTTCTTTGTTCCTGCTTCTCATTTCCCAAAATAACAGTTGCTTGGTTGTTTGTCCTGTGTTCTGTTGGTCCTCACAAACCACCTGGGAATACTGATAACAACAAATCCCTCTCACAACAGTGTTTTGTTTTCAGTGTGTGGAGCAATACCCGAGTAGGAGCAGATGTGGGAACAGCAGAATTATCAGTGGGGGATATTTCCCCCCATTTTGTGCAGTAATGATAAAAACCAACCAGTTTTGGGGGAGCTCAGAGTGCTCCCAGAGCTGCTGGAATTGGCCCCACTGAATTCCCAGCCCCATCCCTGTGAATTCCCAGTGGGCAGCAAAGTCCTAGAAAGTCCTTGGGCTCCCTGGTTGATTACAGCAATGAAGGACCATAAAGTGTCACTCAAATATTACCTCAGCAGGTGACAGCAAAATGTCCTTTCTCTTGGATTTTGCTCTCAGCACGTTGAGCTTTTGGATTGCAAGGGCTCGGGGGAAGGAGTTGCTATTTGCAGCCTGCTCAGCACTTGGAAAATTAGGGCTTTTTCTTCCTGAGAGATGCCTAGCAGTCCAGAAGAGCTTCTTGTAGGTTCAGCAGTCAAGTGATTTCAGGATTTGCTGCAAGAAAAGTAAGCAGAGATCATGGCAGCTCCTTGGGAAAAAAAAAATAAAAATAAAAAAAAAGTACAAAATGTAAAAAAACCAAAAATCAAAATTCTCTGTTTGTAAGCCTCATTTATCAGTGTTTAAAGCAGCTTCTAAACCTCCTGCTTTGGAAGCTTTCGGAAGGAAGGAGCTAATTAAAAACAAAACATAACACAACATACCCAGCTTAGGCCCAAGCTCCATCAGTTGCTTGGCTTAAATTAAGCAGTGTGAAATTCATTTCAGCAATGCCCTCCCAGCACGTCACAATTCCTTCCCATTCACTACCCAGTGTGAACATTTGAAACAAAGTCATTTTCCTATAATTCTGTTGAAGATGGGAGTTGGGTTCTGTCTGATTCTGTGATGTTCTAAACCACTTCTGTTGAAAAAAAGTAAAATAAATATTCAGGGTTATTTTGGTTGTGTAAAGCCTGATGGTGTGGGAAGTGGTGACACCACTCCAGAAGAAAATCAGGACACTGTAATCATCAAAATCCTTAAAAAAAGATGTATATTCTTGAAATTAGCTGTTGGAATTAGGAAGAGCATGCAGTGAAAGCAGACAGGTGGCAAGGATCTTCTCAGCACTGAGGAAAATTCCACTTCATTCCTCACATGGGGAATACCCTGAAGGTTCTTGTGCTGCACACCCCTGCTTGGGGGACTGAAGGGACATGAAGTATTCCATGTGTGCTTGAAAGAGATGGGCTGGTTTTATTTGTTGGGAAGTTGAAAAATCGTTTCAGCTAATGAATGGGTGCTGCTGATCAGTCTTCCAGGAGAATAAACTGAAATTCTTCCTTTGTTCAGCCTGGAGAAGAAAAGGCTTTGGGGACACCTCCCTGTGGCCTTCCAGTATCCTAAAGGGGATTGTAAAGTGAGGGACTGGGGACAAGGATGGAGGGACAGGAGCCAGGGAATGGCTCCCAGTGCCAGAGGGCAGGGATGGATGGGACATTGGGAATTGGGAATTCCTGGCTGGGCTGGAATTGCCAGAGCAGCTGGGGCTGCTCCTGGATCCCTGGCAGTGCCCAGGGCCAGGATGGAGCAGCCTGGGACAGTGGGAGGTGGCCCTGCCATGCAAGGGTGGCACTGGATGGGCTTTAAGGTCCCTCCCAGCTCAAACCAGGCTGGGATTCTGGGATTCTGTGGTGTCTGAGAGCAGGCCCCGCTTGGCACAGGTCATCCTTATGGGGATTTTGAAGGAATTCCAAATGAGTTAGAGATGGGAGCTCTGAGTTTTTAAATGATGTGGTTTGTTTTTCTTCTGCACAGGCAGGAAGGGTGAGTTGGGCTCACATCTTCACTGCATGGCCCAGAAGGTCCCAAGACCCTCAGTCACAGGACTTTTAAAGGATCTATTGACCAATAAAGCACTGCCAACAAGGATATTTATGCTTTTGACCCAATCTTTAAATATTTCATCTTATGGACTCGTGTGTGAGCTTTCTTAGCCATCATGTTATGGCACACAAACCCACAGTGCTGCTTCCTAAACTCCTTGTTCACCTCTGGAACTGCTTTTATTTTCTCTATATCTTAAACTCTAAAACTCTAAACTTTCTTCTACTTAACATATCTCTACTTCAAACTATAAATCCACATTCTTGCTTCTAGCACCTGAGTTTAGAAACCTTTTCCAAGGTCTCAGATCAAATCCTGTGCTTAATTCTAAACTTTGTCTTACAAATCCAAAGTTCTGAGAGTTCCCTGCATTTCAGATTCCAGCACATCCTGGTTCTCCCAAAGGTGACCTGGGGACAGGAGAGCCCCAGGGAGAGCAAACCAAGCTAAGCCACATGAAGCCAAAAGGGAGATAGAGATAAACTGGAACAGAGTGAAATAAGAGGAGCAATGGGAGCTGATCCTCGTGCAGATCCCAGGTTAAACATCCCTGGTGCAGTAACATGGAGCTGGCTGGAGGTGTGATTATTTTTTTGAGCAGGAGCTCTCCCTCCCATCACAGGAGGGTGATTGGAGGGTGGTTTAGGAACCCACCACGTTATTCCTGCACTTCCTGGCTGAAGCCTGCATGTGTGAGGGAATGCTGTGGCAGACCACATATGGCAGCCACAGATGCCTGGTACTTGGGAGGATGATTGAATTTCGTTTGGGGGCAGTATTGTAATTATTTTTTTCTTCCTGGAGACTTATGGAACATTCTTGCCTTCCCAGCGCGTTATGTGGGACAGACACAGAGCATCCTCCTCACAGGAGAGCTGATTTAGGATACCAGGTGCACTTTTATTATCAGGTTTCATCAAACCCAACAGCAGCAGCATCCCCAGAGCCTTTGGAAGATCATTCAATGCTTTCAAGAGCTGAAGCAATTAGAAAAAATAAAGCAGTGTCTCTGTGCCGTGTCAGCTTTAGTTTGGAGCCTTTTATCATGGAAAAATAGTACCTTTTTTCCTCTCCTGGGACTGCTGAATAGCTTTCCTGAAAAAGAGGGACCAGCTGCAGAGGGTGAAGCAAAATTCAGGCTGGAGGTGTTCAGGTGTTGATTCAGTCCCAGGTCTCACAACCTGCATTTGGAATAAAGCACAGATCAGAGCGTTCCCAGGCAGATCTTTGCTGCTTTGTGGCTGAACAAAACCATGGAATTGGAAAGGTTTGTGTGTTCAAATTTGGATCACTTTGTTGGGTGAGAACCGCCTGAGCCTGTGGCCGTCCCTCTGGCTGTGATCCTCACCTGTCCCTTGGCTCTGAGACTGCAGGAAAGGAGCTTTGGGTGTTATTTTGTGGAGGAAGATCTGGATTTTTCACCTGCAAAAAGGGAAAAGTTCAGAGCAGCTCATCTGTTCTCTAACCACTCCCTCAGGCTTTGTGTGTACCTGCAGTGCCTGCTAAGCAGAATCTTGTGCCTTGCATGTTCATTTGAACATTACCAAAAGAGATGGGAGTATTTTGGCAGTAAATAGAGATATATATTACCAGGATTTTTTTTAAGCTCTGTTTCTTAAATGTGGCAACACAATCTGTGCCGAACTGAAGGCAGCTGGAGAAAGGAGATAGACTGCAAGATTTGAAATCCAGGGTAAAAGAAAAAGAGATCAGGAAATGTTGGAAGAATTGCCCTATTTTCTAACAATTAGTATTCCCAAAGAAAAAACCATGTTCTAACTACCTAGTAATTTCCAAATTGCTGAGACACCTAATGAGTTGTCTTAACTAAATTTACCAAACATATAGAAGGAAATAATTGCTGAGCATTTGATTCTGAAATCACAACTCGGTGCCAAGCGGTTGTGCAGCTGCCTTGTGTGTGTTGGGGATTCAGCAAGAAAATCATTTCCTTGGGAACTGAACCTTGTCCTGGTTGGGCTCCCAGTGCCACATCCCCGTGGGGATTTGTGGAAAAGTCCCACTGAACCTCTCTGCTCCTGCACCTCCCTGTTTAACATTGCAGGAGCTGGAATGGATTTTGTAGTTTGAGGGGGATGTTAAGAATTCCAGAACGCTGCAGGTGTGATCTGTGCACCCCTTTGCAGGTGGGAATAATGCTGTGCTCTCCCTGCTGCAGCCCCCATGGAATGCTCCCCCAGCCTGGGCAGGACTCTGCAGCATTTTGCTGGGCACACACAGATTTTCCTGGCCCCGGTTTCCATTGCAGCACAGCGAGGTTTTCACGCCAAAGGAAGAGATCCCCACTGGTTTGTGTTTGCTTTTTAATTAATTACATCACCTGCCCAGTAATTAAATTTAGCTGCCCACCCTGAGTGCTGGGATGAGGTGAGCACCAACTGTGGTGGCCACTGGTATTTAAAATGTGGGGGTTTCTTAAGTCTTCAACTTCTGGTTCCTGTTTTCAGGTGAAAATGAGTCAATACTTATTTTCTGTGACCCCCATCTCCATGACATACTTCTGGTAGTAACCTGTGAGTTAAACCTGCTCCTATGCACCTGGACCAGGGAGATCTTTGTGTTGGGGCTTGGAGTGAGCTGCTTCCCCAGAGAATAACTCTCCTGTGGGTTTTGTGGGGTGTTTTGAGTGGTTTCTGGAACACCCATGGCATATGGCAGCATATGGCCCTGCAGCCATGCCTGTGCCTGTCTGCTCTCCTTGTGCTGTGTCAGGAGCTCTGGCACCTCGTCAGGGAGGGACGTGGCCTCCATTCTCCCAGGAGCTTGCACAGGCCTGAGCACACTTGGGCTTTTGCTGAGCTGAGGCTCCAGTTTGTGATGGATTTGTCTTGGGGGAAAGGGACGATGGGCTGATGGAAGCTTCCTGCCAGGGAAAGGGCTGGGAGAGCTGGGGGTGTTCAGCCTGGGGGAGAGAAGGCTCTGGAGAGACTTCAGAGCTCCTTGCAGGAGCTGAAGGGGCTCCAGGAGAGCTGGAGAGGGACTGGGGACAAGGGATGGAGGGACAGGAGCCAGGGAATGGCTCCCAGTGCCAGAGGGATGGGACATTGGGAATTGGGAACTGTTCTCTGGGAAGATGCTGAGGCTCTGGTTTCCCAGAGCAGCTGTGGCTGCCCCTGGATCCCTGGCAGTGCCCAAGGCCAGGTTGGACACTGGGGCTTGGAGCAACCTGGGCTTGTGGAAGGTGTCCCTGGCCTGGAAGGAGATGAGCTGTAAGGTCCCTTCCAACCCAAACAGTCTGTGATTCCATGTCTGCTCAAGTGTTTAGTTGAGCTTCTGACCAGTTTCAAAGCTTTGGAGTGACCTCTGGTTCAGCTGCTTGGGTAATCTCTGAGTTCAGCATCAGGATCAGGACCTTTGGGATCTGTGGGAATTTGGCTTCCTGGGTCTTGCAGGATGAGACTGCCCTGAGTATCCAAAAACCTGTGGGGAAGCTGGGAGGTGCCAGCTGGGGTTGGTGCTGGGGAGGAGGTGAGAGGGTGGGACAGAGGGTGAAGCATTCTGTGCTGTCCCCAGCTGGGATATCATCCCAGCTCCACTTTCCCAGTCCCTGGGTGCCTGGGGGAGCTCTGAGCTCTGCACTGCCATCCCCCTGTCCCAGCAGAGCTGGCACAGCTCCCTGTGTGCCCAGTGCAGTGCCAGGGGAGGGCAGGAGCTCCCTGTGAGCAGGGATGTTTCCCCAAAAGCTCTCTGGGTTGGGATGGACCCACAGCACCCTAAATCTTTTCAGGGGAGGCTGCCTGTCATCTGGCTGATTGGAGCTGCTAATGGATTGCTGCTTTAATTGCACTAGCAGTGGGACAGAGCATTCCTTAGGGATGGAGGGAGAGCTGTGAAGCTATGGCACTTGGGGGAAAGTTCTTTGCAAGCTCAGTAAGTGTTTATTTTTCAGCTGTAACAGCTAAAGGTTGATGATTCCTTCAGTGAGCACAAAGGCTGGATGTGGCTGGATGCTGTAGTGCCCAGGAAGAGGATTCAGTCTCCTCCTCCTCCTCCCTGAAATGCTGGGATATCCCCATTCACCAGGAATGTTGTGTCACCCTTTCCACCTTGGCACATCCTCCCAGCAGCCTCACGTGCAAGACCAGTCAGTGGGCAGGAGAATAAAAATGGGCAGACCCACTGTTTGTTCTGCTTTACCCTTCTCTTTACCCTGGCATTTTTGGGATTGCTTCAAACCTCCACGTTTTTAGCTAAGCTGAAATTACATTAGTCGATGAGAGAGGGAGAAAATAAATAATAAATTGCACAAAAAATGAATTCACAGGAACCCAAAGCATAAAGGCTGTGAAGTAAGCAACAAGTCTTTCATTGCCTTGAATAATGTAATTATCTAAAAAAGCCTGTTTCTTTCAAATTGCCAAATCTGATGTCACCTGAACTCACTGAGGCCCCACTTGCCAAAGTTCCTCTGTCTCCCAGAGGGTTGTGGGATTGGGGTTAGGTAAGTGTGGGATTGATGATTTGTCCTCAAATGTTACGTGTGAAACTGTGGGCACAGGTGATATCCCCAAATGACCAGGCTGTTGCTCTAAGCAGTGGGAAAATAAAGAAGTTAAAGGGACTTTTTAGAGAATCCCAGAATCACCAAGGTTGGAAAAGCCCTCCCAAACCCTCCCCTTGTCCCCAGCCCAGAGCACTGAGAGCCACATCCAGGTCCTTGCCTGGACACCTGCAGGGATGGCAACTCCACCCTTCCCTGGACAGCCTCTGTCAGTGTCTGACCACCCTTTTGTGCAGGGGGTTTTAGGGTGAGGGAAGAGAGGAGAATGTTGACTTTAGGTTTTAGAAGGTTTGATTTATTATTTTATGATATATATTGTATTAAAATTATACTAAAAGAATAGAAGAAAGGATTTTATCAGAAGTCTAGCTAAGAATAGAAAAAGAATGATAACAAAGGTTTGTGACTGACTGAGACAGTCCAGACAGCTGGGCTGTGATTGGCCATTAATTAGAAACAACCACATGGATCAATCCAAAGATCTTCTTGTTGCATTTTACTGCAGCAGACAATCACTGTTCATATTTTGGTTTTGAGGCTTTTTAACTTCTCAGGAGAAAAAATCTTAAGGAAAGGATTTTTCAGAAAATATGTCTGTGGCACCCTTTCCATTAACAAATTCTCTCTTTAGGAACATCTTGGTATACAAAAAAAGATGGGAAATGGCTTTCCTCTTTCTGTATCTCTCATTCCCTCTTGCAGTTTCAGCAAGTAGGAGCTGTAAGAGCAGAACTGCCTGCACTTGGTGCTGAGCAGACAGCAGTGTTTGTGTTGGATTGTTGGGCAATATTCTGTCAATATTCCACAATATTTCTGGCAATAATCCTGATCTCCAGTCAAACATTTCAAACAGAACCCAAAATTCAGTACGAGTTTGGCTCCTTTTCTGCCCCTCTTGCTGCTATTTGCAGAAGGGTGCCTGGTTTTCAGCGCGCTGCTGCAGCTCAGCACCCTGTGAGTCACAGTCCTGGGGCTGCAGCTTCCAGATAAGGCACTGCCTGCTGGGAGAGCCTTGGGAGAGCGGGGATCGTGGGGCTGGGGTTGTACCAACGCCTGGCACCTGGCACACGGGCACCGCTCGCTCAGCCTGGCACGCAGAGCAGCCGGGGGTGGCCTGGCAGCAGCAGCAGCTCTGCCTCAGCCTCTGCTCTCCTGACAGCAGCAAAGACATCACTGCTCAACACACACCAGCTCAAACCAGTGTGGGCACCGTGCGTCCAGCACAGGGCTCTGCTCTGGTTAAATCCCCTCCCTGAGCTGGGCTGGAGCACAGCAGACCTCAGTGAGTAAATGCCAGCAGTGCCCCAGGGGTGCCCAGCTGGGCAAGAGGCCCCTGGGCTGTGCCAGCCCCAGTGTGACACAGCCCCAGGGCAGTGCCCATCCCTGTGCTGGCACTGCTGGGGCACCTCCAGGGACAGCTCTGGGACAAGAGGCACCCTGAGGGGCTGGAGCGGAGCCAGGGAAGGGAACAGAGCTGGGCAGGGGCTGCAGAATCCCTGAGGGAGCTGGGCAGGGGCTGCAGAATCCCTGAGGGAGCCGGGCAGGGGCTGCAGAATCCCTGAGGGAGCTGGGCAGGGGCTCAGGCTGGAGCCAAGGAGGATCCCCAGGGATCTTTTCCCTCTCTGGAATTCCCTGCCAGGAGGGCACAGCCGGGGGGGTCGGGCTCTGCTCCCAGGGCACAGGGACAGGAGCAGAGGGAACGGCCTCAGGCTGGCCCAGGGCAGCTCAGGGTGGGCACAGCAGGAATTTCCCCATGCAAAGGGGCTCAGGCACTGAGAGGTGTCTGGGTGAGGCCTGGCCCAGCTCTGTGGCTGCCCAGTTCCCTGCTCTGTGCTCCATCCCCGAGGAAGCAGAAGGAAGAGCAGGATGTGCAGCTTCCCAGCTGGGAAGAGCTGAGCTGCTGCCAGCTCCTGATGCCACTGCTCAGCCTGGCCATGCTGCCCTTGTTCCAGCTCAGGACCCTGGACTCTGCATCTTCCCAGCCTTTCCCAGCCCCTCCCAGCTCTCCCTGGGTGCAGGATGTCCTGGAAGGAATTTTCTGCTGTGTTTAAAATCACGGCTGGGTGTGAAGCTCCTGTTGGCAAATCCCACTGGATTTGGCCTGGAGGAATCTGCCTTTCCCCAAATGAGTATGGAACAAGGATAGAGCACAGGCTCATCTGTGGTTCTGAGCCAGCAGAATCCTGATGGATGTGGATCCACAGGGATGGATGTGGATTCACAGGGATGGATGTGGATTCACAGGGATGGACGTGGATCCACAGGGATGGATGTAGATTCACAGGGATGGATGTGGATTCACAGGGATGGACATGGATTCACAGGGATGGACGTGGATTCACAGGGATGGACATGGATTCACAGGGATGGACATGGATGCACAGGGATGGATGTGATTCACAGGGATGGACATGGATTCACAGGGATGGACATGGATCCACAGCAGTGGACAGAGATCCACAGGGATGGATGTGGATCCACAGGGATGGATGTGATCCACAGGGATGCACATGGATCCACAGCAGTGCCCAGGGATCCACAGGGATGGCCATGGATACATAGGGATGGATGTGGATACACAGGGATGGATGTGATCCACAGGGATGGATGTGATTCACAGGGATGGACAGGGATCCACAGGGATGGATGTGATTCACAGGGATGGCCATGGATCCACAGGGATGGCCATGGATCCACAGGGATGGATGTGATCCACAGGGATGCACATGGATCCACAGCAGTGCCCAGGGATCCACAGGGATGGCCATGGATCCATAGGGATGGATGTGGATCCACAGGGATGGATGTGATCCACAGGGATGCACATGGATCCACAGCAGTGCCCAGGGATCCACAGGGATGGCCATGGATCCATAGGGATGGATGTGGATCCACAGGGATGGATGTGATCCACAGGGATGCACATGGATCCACAGCAGTGCCCAGGGATCCACAGGGATGGCCATGGATCCATAGGGATGGATGTGGATCCACAGGGATGGCCATGTGTTCGCAGCAGTATTTAAGATTATGTGACTTTACGTGGACAGTAAGAATATTGAATTGTACAGTGCCTGTGCTGCAGGATATAAAACAATGTAGGAAAGAAAAGAATCAGGATATAATGCTGTAGAGTGGCTCTCGTGGAACACACAGAGCCACAGACTGATCAGCAGTAAATCTTCTCTGTTTTACAAGGTTAAAGCTCTGTTTTTCCACTGGCCCCACACACATAAAGATCAGGTGTGTGGGATGCTGGAGTCAGGCTGGCCTCTACAAAGAGAGGAGCCACTCCACACTTCAGGGCTTGCCAGGTATCCTGAAAAATGTCCAAAAAATGGCAAAAATCCAACTGTGGCAGCACCTTCTTTCCCCCCTTGCAGGCTGATGCTCTCTGCTGCTGCCTGAACATGCTGCTTTCATGTCACATCAGTACTGAGCTGTTGAGCAGCTTTAATAATGTCATCTTTACCACTTTTTCCCCCTGGAAGCCCAGAAGAAACCTCTGTGTGAATGGGAACAAAGCTCTTACACAACAGAGCATATTCATGGGCAGGGATGATTCAAACCAGGCCTTATAATTCCTTAATTATATTTGATGTGACCTAACCCTTGACAATCCTGAGTCTGAGGCTGTCAAACAGGATATGAATATTATAAAGACTTTTGGACAGTGCCCAGAGCTGAGCTGGATTTTACTGTGTCAGTAAGAAAGTGAAGGAGAGAGGTTTTCTCAGCATTTTTGTCTTTGTAAAAAATCACTCCAAAAACACAAAGAAACCAATTGCACTTAAAGTACTTTTTAAATGGGACTGGGAGGGGGTTTCTGCTCCTCACCTGTGCTTTGTCAGTGAGCTGGCTTTCCTTTCAGGGCTCAGCAGATTCGTACACGAGCAGACCCTCAGACTCTGATGTCTCTCTGGAAGAGGACAGGGAAGCAATCCGCCAGGAAAGGGAGCAGCAAGCAGCCATCCAGCTGGAGAGGGCCAAGGTGTGTTCTGCCCACTGAGTCATGGAGGTGCCTCCTGCCTGCTGGTAACATTCACACTTCCTCCTGAAATGTTGAGTCAAAGGATCTGCAGAGAAGGTGTTTGGGGAATTTCGTGTAAATTCTCCTCTAAATGGGGATATTCTCCAAGGAGCTGAGCTCTGCTGGCCTGGGTGAAATTATTAGGGCTGATTTTTTATAGATGAGAAGTTCCCAGTGTTTTTGATGTGTTTTTTTCTGTTTGCAGTCCAAACCAGTAGCATTTGCTGTCAAGACCAACGTGAGTTACTGTGGGGCTCTGGATGAAGATGTCCCTGTCCCCAGCACTGCCATCTCCTTCGATGCCAAGGACTTCCTCCACATTAAAGAGGTAAAGCCCAGGAAAGGGGGATGGGAAAGGGACTCTTTCTACAGGCCAAGGGCTTTGATTTGAACAGCTGAGCCATATCCAGGAGGGCACAGTGAGGATGAGCTGGTTCTTCATCCCTCCTGGAGTTCCTGCACCCTGGGGTGCTTGTCCTGCCCTTTTGCAACATTTGGTGTAACCAACAGGTTGGAATTTCATCACTCAGGAAGGAAATAATGCCCTTTATTATTTGAGTGAGCTTGGAGGAGGGAAGTTAATTAATGCACTAAGGGGAATAGCAGGAACTCCATCCCAGGGCTCAGGGAATAGGAAATGCATCCCACCTTTAAAGGTTCAGATTCTTTTCATCAGAACCAGCTTGTGATGGATCAGAGATGGTGCAGGAGAAAGGGATTCCGTGGAGCACTAAGGATTCCATGGAGCAGCACCAGGTCATGTGAGGTCTTCAAAAAAGCACCAGATAGGCTCCCTTCCAGAGAGGAAGTAACACTTAGGATAATGCAGTATGCAAAGAAAATCCTGAAGAGGACAGATGCAAAAATAAGGGAAAAAATGGAATAAATGAGCCCTGAGTATGGCTTTGGTAAAGAAAATTGCATTTTATTGCATGCTGAGCATATTTTATGCAATTTTTTATCTGAAGTGAGCCCTCCACATTTGCATAACCCCCTGTTGTGCTGTGGATTGGTACAGAGGCTTGCAGCTTGCAAAAGCACTTTTTCATCTCTGCATTTTGGGTTTATTTTGGGGTGTTCAGTGCTCATCTGTGTCTTTCTTTGAACACGTGTTCATCATCACTCCAGAGCACTGATCTCCCTTAGACAGAGCACATTCAGGAGGAAAACACCTGCTGCTGCCCCTCCTCTGGTGCTGGAACAGGGAATTGCTCCACACCCCCTCTCCCTGATGAGAGGGAAAGGCAGTAAATTCCCTTTTCCCAGTTTTTAATCCTGGTTTCCCTGGACGTGGCCACCTTTCTTGTCAGGACACTGATTGAGTTGCACACTCCAAGCTCCTGTCATGCTGCCCTGTACATCTTTGCAGACAAGTGTCCCAAATCCATGTCTTGGCATTCCATGAGTTGTCTCCCAAGGTCTAAAAACCCAGGATCACAGTGCCACTGAGCTGGAAACCATCTGGGTACTGGTGTTTGACAGCTCAGGATCCACAGAATTGCTGCCTGGAGCTGGAGCTCAGCAGGATTTGGGGAATGGCTCCCCATGCTGCAGAAAGGCTTGGCAGGATTTGTTTTTTCAGTGATTCCAGGTTTTGGAATGTTGCTGAGCTGGGTACAAAGTCAGGTCACCCTCTGGCAGGATGGAGCAGAGGCAGTGAGTGAGGAGCTGCTATTTTGAGGCTGTGTCCTGTATGTCTCATCTGTCTCCTCCAAACCATACATTGTGTGCCTGCTTAAAGGATGGAATGGCAACAATTCCTGACAGAGCAGAAGGAATCATGGGCATGGCAACCAGGGGAGGGAGCCTGCTCCTCCCACACACAGACTGACAGAGGGGAGGGGATGACCCAATGCAGATAAATCCTGTGTTCCTCACTGCAGCCTTGGCATTTGTGTGTTCAGGTGCTCTCAGCATAACCCAGACTGCTTTGGGATGGAAGGGACCTGAAATGGGCAGGGACATTTCCACTGTCCCAGGTGCTCCAAGCCCTGTCCAGCCTGGCCTTGGGCACTGCCAGGGATCCAGGGGCAGCCCCAGCTGCTCTGGCAATCCCAGCCCAGCCAGGAATTCCCAATTCCCAATGTCCCATCCATCCCTGCCCTCTGGCACTGGGAGCCATTCCCTGGCTCCTGTCCCTCCATCCCTTGTCCCCAGTCCCTCTCCAGAGGGGCTGATGCTGATCCCATGTCTGGAGGCATCACTCAGAGGTCCATGAAGAAAGATTGCCATGGTCAGGCTGTGCCTTTGGAGCCAAAATGGAGCAGGCAGTGCCCTTGGAACTCAGGTTTTGTAGAGTCAGACTGGTTTGGGTTGGATGGGACCTTAAAACCCATCCAGTGCCACCCCCTGCCCTGGGCAGGGACACCTCCCACTGTCCCAGGCTGCTCCAAGCCCTGGCCTGGGACACTGCCAGGGGTGGGGGCTCCACAGCCTCTCAATCAGTTCACTGATTTCCAGCAGCAGGATGCTGAATCCTGAAGGATTTGTCTGCTTCACAGACTGGAAGTGGTTCTGTAACTTAACATACTTCAAATAAAGCTTTGCTTAGTGCCACTGCGTGAATCAAGGTCAGAACAACAGGAGGAATAAATACTTGGCTGGAATGATCAAATCATGGAACCTCTTGCCTAAATACATCAAAGAGGATAAAGAGGTTTTTCAGCATATGAGGGTTGCATTCCCTTAGTTTTTATTACATGTTCATATTTCTGATTGGGTTCATGTTCAGCCATCTGGGTTGATAAAAACCCATTTATTTTTCAGGGCCGGGTCTCTGTGTTTCAGAGCCATCACCAGGCACTGCTGCACCTTTGACAGCAGGGCCTGGGTGTTTCTGTGTTCCTGCAGGAGCTGAAGTGCTTGCAAATGTGGAGCCGGGAGCAGGGATGATCTCGAAGATGAGATCTCTGTGATGGCTTTTTCCTCGAGGCAGCAAACAAAACCCATTCACTCGTGCTGCTCTTAATGACTCCAGAGTCAGTTGTGAAAAGCAATGTTTCTTTTGAACACCGAGCTGCCTAATGAAGCAGAACAGAGGAGAGGCTTTTCAGATACTTTTCTTCAAAAGCTCTGCTGGCAGCAGATACAACAAATCCTTTTCCACTCCAATATCCACCAGGATCCTGCTTTTCATTTTGCCATCATTAGGGACAGACCAGACTTTCAATAAAGCAGAAGAATATATGTTACTAAAGGTCAATGATAAAATGCTGTGCTTTAAGTATATATTGAAGTTTTCTCCTAAAGGTGAATTTTTCTCTTCATCTGTCATAACCTGTTAATAACATTCCTACAAATACCTGGAGAGGAGGAAGGGAAAGTGGTGATCTTTTGTCTAGACCATTAAATACGACAAGCAATATTTGATGGGAAGCTGGAGGTGTTATTTTTATGTTTGCTGCTGGGAGGTTGTTTGGTGGCTTTAGCTCAAAGAAATGAGTTCTGCTCATTAAATCAACCTCGAAATTAAACCAGCAAGGGCCAGGATGAGGGGAAACGGCCTCGGTGCTGCGCTCTCACACATGAGCCTGGTTCATTATCCAGAGTGGAGCTAAGGGGTGTGGGTAGCTGTTGGGAAGGATGGAACTTGGACAGGAAAGTCTCACAGATATGTGTGCTTGGCAGAAAGATCTCTGAATGTAGGACCTGAGGATGAAATAGAGATGGAAGCAAGTTTTGATATAGAAAAATAATAGATGTGTAAATTGAGAATTGCTGAGCCAGTCTTGCTGGACAGCTAAGAAGGGAAAGGTTATGTCAAGTTGGAAAGAGACTTTATGACTTAGAGCAAAGGATAAGCTGACCACAAACAAAAGGATGTTTTTACCAAGCAGAAAGATAGCACAGGCAAACAAGACATGTCCATGTAGCAAGTAGAAAAAAGGTTTAAGAATTTTCCACTGCAAGAAAACTGAAAAACAACTTTAAGCTTAAACTGTACCATAGTAACTCATGTGATTGGATAGTATTGACCATAATATGTTAATGACAGCAGTCATGATAGGCTGTAGGTAAAAGTAAAGGTATAGATTGGTTCTTATGTATTAAGATGCTCAGTAAAGAAAAGTGTATAATGCAATGTAACCAGAATTCAAGGGTTTTCAGCTTGGCTGCAGCTGGGGCTGACAGGCCCTGTCACCCATGACCCTGGCCTGCTGTAAGAGCTGTAACCTCCAAGAGGAGGCACCGAAGGGAGGGAGTGTGGGAGCTGGAGTGGGCAGGAGCCTCGCTGTGTTGCAGAAATACAACAACGACTGGTGGATAGGGAGGCTGGTGAAGGAGGGCTGCGAGATCGGCTTCATCCCGAGCCCGCTGCGCCTGGAGAACATCCGCATCCAGCAGGAGCAGAAGAGAGGCCGCTTCCACGGGGGGTGAGCACAGCCTGCCCTTTGCAAAGCACCTCCAGTCCTCCCTCAGCCCAGGCAGGATTTCCAAAGGTCACCTGCTGCTGCTGCTTTATTGCAGGGCATTTGCACTGTTGGGTTTGGGATTCCCGCTGGAAGGGCGGATTTACGGAGAGCGGGAGACGTTGGTGATGAGATACAGAAATGGGTTTGACTGCAGGAAAGAGCAGTGAGGGATAATGACAGGAGTTTCTGAGAGCTTTGTGTGCCCGTGGCCTTAAGTCAACTTGGGCTCAAAGTCTCCCAGATTTTTTCCCAGCTTTTCTTAGGTTATGGGTTTTTCCTTCCATTTTTCCTTTTTTCTCCATTTTGGCCTGTGCTGGTGTTCACAGGGGTCCCACGATGAGGAAAGAGATGAGAATCTTGACTCCGTGTTTCAGAAGGCTGATTTGTTATATTATGATCTATATTATATTAAAAGAAAATTATATATTAAAACTATATTAAAAGAATAGAAGAAAGGATTTCATCAGAAAGCTAGCAAGGAAAGGAATGGAATGATAATAAAATCTTGTGACTGACCAGAGAGTCTGAGCCAGCTGGGCTGTGATTGGCCATTAATTACAAACACCCACATGAGCCCAATCCCAGCTGCACCTGTTGCATTCCACAGCAGCAGATAACCATTGGGTACATTTTGCTCCTGAGGCCTCTCAGCTTCTCAGGAGGAAAATTCCTAAGGAAAGGATTTTTCAGAAAATATCATGGCTACACTGGCCCAAACCAGACTATGTAAGATCAGCTTTGCCATCCTTTATTCTTCATCTTCCAGCCTGAGGTTTTTGAGCCTCCACCTGCCAGACCTGGAGATTGCAAATCCCTGGAAAAAAGTCTGGGAGATAAACCTGGGAAATGCTTTCAGAATGGTTGAACAGCATCCAAATTTCTTCTATAATTTTTGACACAACTTCAGGAGCAGCCAGTGGGTCTCAATATACAGAGAAATTACTGAGTTCAGTGAGATGCTCCTGGATTTGTATGATAAAATTCCATATTATAACGATAAAAAAGTTAATATTTAGCTTTTTTAGTTAGAGTCATTTATGTTGGTATGACCTTGTGATTCCTCATGGGACAATTCCTCCCCAAAACCTCCCACATTCTGGGGTGCCTGCTGTTAATGGGGGTCTTTCTGCTGCTGCAGGAAATCCAGTGGCAATTCTTCTTCAAGCCTTGGAGAGATGGTCTCTGGCACATTTCGAGCCACACCTACAGCCACAGGTAAGACAGGATTTATTCAAGGAAACCCTTGCTAATAATTCTGTCAAGAAACCCTACATGAGAAATGCAGGTTGTCCACTTGGCTGAGTAACTGAGATGTGTTTGCATGCACAGGGGAGGAGGACAACTCTCCCCAGCCTGTTGGAGTTGCTGAGGGCTGGGAGCAGTGGCAGCTGCCCCAGTTTAATGCACAGATTGCCCAGTTTAATGTATAGAATGCCCAGTTTAATGCAGAATGCCCAGTTTAATGCACAGTTTAATATATATAGAATGCCCAGTTTAATGCACAGTTTAATATATAGAATGCCCAGTTTAATGCACAGATTGCCCAGTTAAATGTATGGAATGCCCAGTTTAATGCACAGATTGCCCAGTTAAATGCAGACTGTCCAGTTTAATGCACAGATTGCCCAGTTTAGTCAGGCCTGAGCAGAGGGAGGTGCTCAGACAGAAATCAAAGTGCTTTGGCAAAGGGATTTCTGCTTGCCTGGGTGTGTTTTAACCAAGTTCTCATTTGGTCTTCTAGCAAAACAGAAACAAAAAGTGGTAAGTAATGCTTTTGTTTCCGTTTTATTTCCTCCTAATTCACCTTTGCCAGGGTTTCTCTGTGGGTTTGTTTGCCTGATGACCTGAAGGGTTGTTTTTTCCCTCCAGACAGAACATATTCCCCCCTATGATGTAGTGCCATCAATGAGACCTGTGGTGTTGGTGGGCCCATCACTCAAAGGCTATGAGGTATGGACTGAGGTGTTTGCAATTAATTCAACTTTCATTATCTCTGATCACCCTCAGTAATTCTGTGTGCGGCTCAGTGCAACTGGTTTATGATAATTTCAAGTGATTTAGCTTAAATAATTACCAAAATGTTCTGGAAGAGCTAAGGGTTACTTCTGAATTGTACTGTTTTAAGCACAGTGCAAATCCATTCTTTGCAGTGCACTCGTTCCTGATTAAACCAAGTAAAAAAGAGAATTTGTGTCTGCTGCAAGAAGTCAAATTAATGAGCTGGACTCTACACATGAAAAATGTTCATCAAACCAGCCCATCCTTTGAACTTAATTAGCAAAACATTTGAAGGAGCTTCCTTGTTGATCTCCTTTTTTCACTTTATTAATAAATTCAAATATTTTGCAAAGGAACCTTGAACCCTCCTAAAAGATTGCCCAGGTGGGAGTGGGCAGGATAATGTGCCCAGATAACCAGGACAGCCTTGTTTTGGGCTGCTGCAGGTTCAAGTGAGCATTTACCACGTGCTAAAACAAGCAGAGACTTTTAGCAGGGCAATTCAGGGAGCTCAACCATCTGGGAAGTGCTGAACCGGGAACTAAATGAACATAAAATCAAAGACATACTTCATTAAGCTTAATTAATGTTGTCAGTAATTGATAGGATATTATTAAACATATTGGAATGGTTCTTTTGGGGAGGTGGCAGCCCTGGCACAATGCAGTGTTCTGGCATTGTTTTTATGTGAGAGTGACTGAAGGTGCAGCTCAGCAGAGCAGGTACTTCATGTTCTGCTCTCTGCCTTTTAATTTGATGGGGAAGTTTTTTGACAGGAGTAAATTCCCTCTGTGCTGCACCACAGATCAATTTACCTCTTGAGTTTGGAGGGGAGAGAGGCTGTTGGTTCATAAAAACCTCTTCAAATCTGCCACCCTGTCTCTTTTTTTGAATAAAACAACACCAAACACAACACCTTGAACATACAGATCTGTGGAAAGGGTAACACAGAATATTAATTTCAATAACAAAAATACTTGATCTTTCTTGGGGGAATTTATTTTGACTGTTTTTTTCCTGGCTAAATGCTGAAGGAATCAGTTGGAAGGAGGGAAATAAACTGGCAGAGAGGCCTGGGGGCTTTGATGAAGCTGCTGCCTGGCCTGGCAGATAATAATTGTCAGCCTGAGCTGTCCTGCAAGGGACAAGGAGCTGCTCAATAAATCAGAGGGCAGGCATGGCAGCTCTTGGGGCTGAGCAGTGGGAACGTGGCATCTTTTTGCTGTCATCCCTCTGTGAGAGCAGCCCCAGCAGGACAGATCCATCCCTGAGCATCCCTGAGCTCTGGAGGCCACTGTGCCAGTGTTGTGTAGGCAGAGCAGCCCGGGTGCTGTGCCCAGCAAACATCCCCCGTGGCTGTGCCCTGCTGTGCAGCTTTGGGATGCTGAGAGGGCTGAGGAGGAGGGCTCAGAGCAGCTCAGGACAGGAGCACACCCAGGGGCAGCTCTGCACTTGGAAAAGCCAGGAAACCTCAGGGATTCATTGCCCAGTGCTGTGGTGGCAGGATGTGGCACTGGGATGGTGCTGCCCAGCAAGGGTGTGGATTGGTGGCTGTATCCCTGCCTTCTACTCACCTCTTTCCTTCCTTTTGGCTTCTTTCTCTCCCTGTCCATCCCCCTGCTCAATCTTCTCCCCTCTGCCAAGGTGACAGACATGATGCAGAAAGCTCTCTTTGACTTCCTGAAGCACAGGTTTGATGGGAGGTGAGAAACTCTGTCCTTCTCATGCTGCTTTGCCCATGTGTTACTAACATTTCAGTCAATTATTTTATTTTCTTTTCATGCCAGAGGGTTTGCTGCATGATCCAAGCTGATTTTCTGGCTTTGTGTCACCACTGAAGAGTGGGACACAGCTCATGTGTTACTAGGGGTGCACATGTCTGCATTTCTGCCATGGCTGGGCTAGGATTTCTTAGTTTAACACAAGAATTCTGTCTCAGTGTCTTCCCAACATCTCAGAAAAATCAGCTCTAAAATATTCCTTAGATGAGATTTTATTTTGACTGCCTTAAGTAGGCAAAAATACTGAAAAGGGTGGTTGGAAGAAGGAAATGCTGAGAAATCAAATACAGAAAAAGAATTGTCAGGAGGGTTCATCTTCAGCTGGAGCATTTCCTGGTGATCTGTAGAGGATAATTGGGATTTCCTTGCTGGGAGCACTGGCTTGGTCCATGGCATCACCTCAGTCCTTGAGGGTGTCTGCTGCATCTTTGGGATGTTCTGCCCTTCCCAGTTAGTTCAGGATATTCCAGCTGGGAAAAGAGGCTGTTCTGGTAACACATAACACTGAGTCAGCTTTGAAATACCCACACCACCAGGGCAGGGAAAAGGATGTTCTGTGGAAGAGCTGGAGCAGGATTTATGGATTTCAGGAGTGAGGAGGTGGCAGTGCTGAACTGATCCCTAAACAGCTCAGAGAGAACATTCAATGATCAACTTCTGTGCAAAGTCTCTCCTCTCCTGGCCTGTCCTGAGCTGCTCAGCTCAAGTGATTTTCTGGAAGTCCCAATTCCATCAGCAGTATTGGCAGCTGGATCAGGTGGAGTATGAAATTTCAGCAGTGGAGAGCTCAGTGCCACCAGCAGCCTGGCACCATTGATTTTAGCTCTGAGGAACTCAGGAAAAAGCTGCTCCTTGGTCCTTCTGCCAACTTTTATGGCTTTGTGGTCTTTCCCCTCCCTCCCTTTTCTTTCTTCTTTCTTTCTTTCCATCTCTTCTGCAGTTCTGGGAGAGGTCCACATTACCAAGGAAGGAGCTGAGTGTCCAAGGAAGAGCCTTTCCAGAGGCATCAGAGAGACCTGACTCCTTCCCTGCCTCTGAGTTCCCTTGGCTTTGCCAGTGCTTCTTTGTAGCTGCAACCTCCCCTGCTGGCCACTGAGCCCAAGGCCCACAGTCCATTCATTTCTATTTTAAACTCGTTTTTACCTTTGGCCTCCACTGTGTACATTTATTTATGTATTATACAGAAAAATAACTGCACTTCTTTAAAAAGAACCCTGAAGCTGAAAATTCCACTTAGAGCTGCATAAAAAGAACCCTGAAGCTGAAAATTCCACTTAGAGCTGCATAAATCTTGGGTGCTGTGCAAAAACTGCTGGTCATTCCCAGCTTGCTTTCTTTCCACTTTTTCCTGGCTCCTTGCTCATCCCAGGCCTCCTAATTGGATTTTACTCAAAGGAATTGTGTGGTCTTTGCTTTGTAACATTTTGTGTCTTTCTAACTCACTGACAGATGAAGTAAATAAATCATCTGCCTTAAGTTAAAGAGCTGCAGTGAAGTTAAACCTGAGTTCAGGCAGCCCAGAGAGCTGCAGTTCCTTTTCTCCTGCTCATCCCAGCCCCTGGCACAGCTCCCTGTCAGCTGGGCTGGGTTTACTCCTGGTGTAACTCTGGGGAAGAGGAAGTGCTGCCTCATTGCAGCTCCCTTGCTCTGGGTGCCCCAAGCCTCACATAACTCACAGCATTTATGGCACTGTGTAAATTCATGCAGGAGATGAGTGAGCTGGGAGGAGGAAAGTTAATTAATGCACGAAGGAGAATAGCAGGAACTCCATGCCAGGGCTCAGGGAATAGGAAACACATCCCAGTCACCCAGCAGTTCTGTTCATTTGTTCTTTCATGATGCCATAACTCATCTGCAAACATGCCTGAGCGTGTTTGGTTGGGTTTGCCCTTTGGAATGGGCTGTGCCTGTGGAAATCCCACTCCTGTGTTTGTGTGTGCTGTGCTCTCCTGCCAGGATATCCATAACCAGAGTGACAGCTGACATCTCCCTGGCCAAGAGGTCTGTGCTCAATAACCCCAGCAAGAGGGCCATCATCGAGCGCTCCAACACCAGGTCCAGCCTAGGTAAGGCCCTGCCACAGCTGCAGTTAGGCTGGGCTTACACACAGGGGGACAGGACACCAATCCAGCCTTCCAGTCTGAGCTGGGAGGGACCCACAGCATCATGGATGCAGCTCCTGGCCCTGCACAGACACCCCAAAATCCCACCCTGGCATCCCTGGAGTGCTGTCCCAACGCTCCTGGAGCTCTTGGGAGTGTGCCCATTCCCTGGGGATCCTGGGCAGTGCCTGCTCCTTGCCCTGAAATCCACCCTGAGCCTCCCCTGGCTCAGCTCCAGCCACTCCCAAGACCCCAGCAGTGGTGCAGATTTAAATGTGTCTACAGCATTTTACTGCACAATCCTGAGCTGGCCTCTCAGCTCCTCCTCCTTCCCAGCCCTGTGCTTTTAATTCCACATACAAGGAGCCAAAGAGCTTTCACTTGTCCAGCCAAGGAAATGTCATTCCTGACCCTGGGACCAGTTGTGTGTTTAATTCTGAGCAGTTACAGCTGAATTTTGCAGTCTGGCTGTGAGGCTTTGGGTCCTGCTCCTCTCCTGAGTGTCAGGACTGCTGGGGAACAGTGGCCTGAGGAATTTTTATTTGGACTCCATGATCCTGGAGGTCTTTTCCAGCCTTGATGGTTCTGTGGTTGTGTGATTCTTCCTTCCACAAGGGTGGAAATTTCTGTGGATCATGTGTATTCCAGCATCCTGCTCTCTGGGACACCTTCCCAGGACCTAAGAGGAGTTGGGTTTGGTAAAAAAGAAAAAAAGGCCAAATTCCAAATCTCTGCCATTGTGAGTGAGTGCTTGCACTAGAGGTACAGGTAACAGGTTTTATTTATTTGTTATTTCATGGCAATGCCATCAATTCACATGTGGAGTCTGTGACAGTAGGTGGGTGAGGGTTTTTATCCCAGTGGTCTCACCTGCTTTGTTTTCCTTTGCAGCTGAAGTGCAGAGTGAGATTGAAAGAATCTTTGAGCTGGCCAGGTCCTTGCAGCTGGTTGTCCTGGATGCAGACACCATAAACCACCCTGCACAGCTTATCAAGACATCTCTAGCACCAATTATTGTCCATGTGAAGGTGTCCTCTCCAAAGGTAATTCCTCACCTTAAAATCCAGGAGGGAGCTGGAAGGCAGGGTGGGAATGGGCAGTGTGGAATCTGCACCTGAAAAGGAGAAAAAGTGACATAAAGCACTGCTGGTGTGCTACAGTCCATCCAGCAATCCAGATAATTCTCTATAAATATAATTTTCATGCTTCTCTATTGTCACAAATAACTTAGGACTTAAAGGAGGATAAAGCAGAGATGCATTTGAAATTTTTCAAGGGCTCAAACATGATCCAGAGGGAAATGTTCCCAGTTCTCAGAAGGGTTATCAGAAAGGTTTGGGATATTCAAGGGCAGCGTTTTATGGAGAGCTTCTGCCCTTGGTAATCCCTCAGGGGGAGGCCAGGCTGAGCTTTAGGGAGATGAATGATCCTCAAACTCACCTTTTGCCCTTTCCTGCTGGCAGGTTCTGCAGCGACTGATCAAGTCCAGAGGGAAGTCACAAAGCAAACACTTGAACGTCCAGCTGGTGGCAGCTGATAAACTTGCACAATGCCCACCAGTAAGTACAGAGGAGAGGCTGAAGAGCTCCTGCTTTGTGGAATTCTGCTGATCCATCCATTATCACTCCCTGGTGGTGCTCACACGGCCCTGCACTCGTGAGGCACAAAGTGCTGCAGACTTTCATCCTGCCTATCTCCTGCCCCGGGTTTGTTTTGGTCTTTGGCAGGGTGACAGGCCAGGAGTGACGTGGAGGGGACAACAAATCTGGTCATTAGCAAATTACATCATCTGTGGAGCTGCAGCTCCCAGAGGGACAAAGTCTGGCTTTGTAGGGGCCTCCCCTCCCTGCACAGGGAGCATGTGGAAAGGGAAAGGGGAGTGAGCCCTGCCCCTGATGCTGCAGGCCATCCAATCCCCTCAGCAGAGCACAGCCACTGCTCTCCCAGCTCCTGATCAAAGCTCCTGCCCCTCTCCTGGAGTGCTGAATTCCTGCTGATGGAGCAGAGGCCTGCAGGGCTCGTGGGCAGGGCTCTGGGGGAGGCTCTGCGGGGGCTTGGACAGGGCAGCTCAAACTTCAGTTTTTAGTTTTGAAAGGCACACTTGGTGTCTGGGACAGAGGCAGTGGAAATGGGCTTGGATGTGGCTTTGTGGGATCTCTGTGGGATGTTGGGATGGGAGTGCAGAGTGCAGAGGTACCAGGGCAGTGACAGCCTGTTCTTCTGCAGAGCTCAGCTGTGTTACATTTCTCACATGGAATATTTTACTGAGTTGTGATCTCTTAAAATGCTGCTGGCTTATTCCTGTGAGCCACCCAGGTCCCATTAACCCAACCAGAACTGGAACTGTCCTGGAGAACAAACTGATCCCTGTAAAACACATCCCTTCCCAACTCCTGATCCCTGTAAAACACATCCCTTCCCAGCTCCTGATCCCTGTAAAACACATCCCTTCCCAACTGCTGATCCCTGTAAAACACATCCCTTCCCAACTGCTGATCCCTGTAAAACACATCCCTTCCCAACTCTGATCCTGTAAAACACATCCCTTCCCAACTCTGATCCCTGTAAAACACATCCCTTCCCAACTGCTGATCCCTGTAAAACACATCCCTTCCCAACTCCTGATCCCTGTAAAACACATCCCTTCCCAGCTCTGATCCCTGTAAAACACATCCCTTCCCAACTCCTGATCCCTGTAAAACACATCCCTTCCCAACTCCTGATCCCTGTAAAACACATCCCTTCCCAACTCCTGATCCCTGTAAAACACATCCCTTCCCAACTCCTGATCCCTGTAAAACACATCCCTTCCCAACTCCTGATCCCTGTAAAACACATCCCTTCCCAGCTCTGATCCCTGTAAAACATATCCCTTCCCAAGCTGATCCCTGTAAAACACATCCCTTCCCAACTGCTGATCCCTATAAAACACATCCCTTCCCAACTCTGATCCTGTAAAACACATCCCTTCCCAACTCTGATCCCTGTAAAACACATCCCTTCCCAACTGCTGATCCCTATAAAACACATCCCTTCCCAACTGCTGATCCCTGTAAAACACATCCCTTCCCAGCTCTGATCCCTGTAAAACACATCCCTTCCCAACTGCTGATCCTGTAAAACACATCCCTTCCCAAGGTGATCCCTGTAAAACACATCCCTTCCCAACTCTGATCCCTGTAAAACACATCCCTTCCCAGCTCCTGATCCCTGTAAAACACATCCCTTCCCAGCTCTGATCCCTGTAAAACACATCCCTTCCCAAGCTGATCCCTGTAAAACACATCCCTTCCCAACTCCTGATCCCTGTAAAACACATCCCTTCCCAACTCCTGATCCCTGTAAAACACATCCCTTCCCAACTCCTGATCCCTGTAAAACACATCCCTTCCCAGCTCTGATCCCTGTAAAACACATCCCTTCCCAACTCTGATCCCTGTAAAACACATCCCTTCCCAACTGCTGATCCCTGTAAAACACATCCCTTCCCAGCTCCTGATCCCCCTAAAACACATCCCTTCCCAACTCCTGATCCCTGTAAAACACATCCCTTCCCAGCTCTGATCCTGTAAAACACATCCCTTCCCAGCTCTGATCCCTGTAAAACACATCCCTTCCCAAGGTGATCCCTGTAAAACACATCCCTTCCCAAGCTGATCCCTGTAAAACACATCCCTTCCCAACTCCTGATCCCTGTAAAACACATCCCTTCCCAACTCCTGATCCCTGTAAAACACATCCCTTCCCAACTCTGATCCCTGTAAAACACATCCCTTCCCAGCTCTGATCCTGTAAAACACATCCCTTCCCAACTCCTGATCCCTGTAAAACACATCCCTTCCCAACTCTGATCCCTGTAAAACACATCCATTCCCAACTCCTGATCCTGTAAAACACATCCCTTCCCAACTGCTGATCCCTGTAAAACACATCCCTTCCCAACTCCTGATCCCTGTAAAACACATCCCTTCCCAAAGTGATCCCTGTAAAACACATCCCTTCCCAACTCTGATCCCTATAAAACACATCCCTTCCCAACTGCTGATCCCTATAAAACACATCCCTTCCCAACTCTGATCCCTGTAAAACACATCCCTTCCCAACTCCTGATCCCTGTAAAACACATCCCTTCCCAAGCTGATCTGAGGCACTGGAGTGCAGCTGCCCCTGTTTGTGGTGTTTGCCCTGAGCTCACACACAGAAGAGCCCTCTGCACATTGTCCTGTGTGAAAGGTGTTTCCTCTGGCACCTGCACACAGAGCCCTGGGAGTTTCACAGCCTTTTTTTGCCCTTTCTACAGTGATTTCCTCTTACTCAGCTTCACTTTGCTCACATCAGCTGAAATGAGAGCAGGCACCAGAGCAGCTGTGGCTGCCCCATCCCCTGGCAGTGTCCCAGGCCAGGCTGGACAGGGCTTGAAGCACCCTGGGACAGTGGGAGGTGTCCCTGCCCATGGCAGGGGGTGGATGAGATGGTTTTCAGGTCCCTTCCAACTCATGGGATTCCTAAATTCCATGAAATAATCCACATGGGGTGCACTGGGGCACTGGGATTGTCCATCCCCAGATTCACTGAACTCTGCCTCAGCACCAGTCCTGGAGTTGCATTGCAGTGCTGAAGGCCTCACCTGGATCAGAAAAGCCTCTCCAAATGTCAGAGTCTCAGCTTTCAGCCTTGCACCCAGCCCTGCTCCCAGGCTGTTTGCAGCCTGCCCTGCCCAGGAGCTGCTCACAAACCAGCTCAGCACTTTGCACTGGTGATGGGCAGGAAGTGAGTGCTGACTTGGAGCTCTCCCAGGGAGCTGACAGTCTGGCTTGGCTTGAAATTAAAGTTTGGCCCACGGTTTAATTGAGTAAAAGTTCATTGCTGAGAGCAAAGGCACTGCTCCCTCTCTCCTGCTCATCCTTTTGCAGCTCAGATTCCTGCAAGAGGAGAATTTGGAGTGTTGGTTTAAAGGAAAGGTCCTTGCACAGAATGCACTCCTCACTCTGTTCCTCTGCTGAGAGCCAGCCATAAGGAATGAGCTGGTGCTGCATGTCTAGACACTGCAAAAATAGCTGTAAAAATAGCTGGGCATACTTGAGCTCAGGAACTGCTTTCATTATTAATTCCTTGCTAATCTGCCCCTGATGCTGCTCCAGCCAGCCTTGGGCACTGCAGGGCAGGACACAGGAACACTGCAGGGCTCCAGGGATATTGCAGGGCTCCAGGAATATTGCAGGGCTCCAGGAATATTGCAGGGCTCCAGGAGTACTACAGGGCTCCAGGAATATTGCAGGACACCAGGAATACTGCAAGGCTCCAGGAATATTGCAGGGCTCCAGGGATATTGCAGGGCTCCAGGAACATTGCAGGGCTCCAGGAACATTGCAGGGCTCCAGGGATATTGCAGGGCTCCAGGAACATTGCAGGGCTCCAGGAACATTGCAGGGCTCCAGGGATATTGCAGGGCTCCAGGAATACTGCAGGGCTCCAGGAACATTGCAGGGCTCCAGGAATATTGCAGGACACAGGAATATTGCAGGACCCCAGGAATATTGCAGTGTTTAATTTCAATCTTTTTCAAAGCAAAATATACATAAGCAAACCACATTTTTTAAAATTTCTAATTTAAGTGTGTTTTAATTGATAACTTCTTCCAGAAGTGAGTGTTGGACTGGAATGTGTGGTGCATCAACATGTGGATGAATAGCAAAAGAATAAAAGCAGTAAATAAAGAGAGGAGCAAAAGAAGAGCAATAAACACTGAACTGGACCAAGGGATGCAGTGTTAGGAATATTCTGATTAGAAGGAAACCCCTCCTTGCTGGCAGAGGAGGAAACTTTTCTTTGCCATGCTGGGAAGAGAGAATAAATGAAAAAAAAGAAGAAAAACTGCTTTATCATCTTAAATCTTATTCTGAGAGCTGTAAAAACAGGTGGAAGAGAGCAGCCTGTGGTTGGTGCTGGTTGCCCTTTACACCCACAGCACCTGCACTTATTTTCCATTTCCTGTGCTGTTCTCACAGTGTTTGCAAAGTTAAGATTAGAGATGAGATAGGAAGTTGAACTGCTGAAAATAGGGTTGTGTTTCTCTCGAGGGGCTCTGCTGGTTCTGGCAGGTTGGAGGACAGGCAGGGATGGAGGTGGTTTCAGCCAGCACATGGAGGAGGTGTCTGGAGAATTCCCTGAAGCAGGAATGCTGCTGCTGTCAGGACTGCCTGCTGCCTTCTCTGCTGTGGGAATGGCTACAGGGGCATCAGCACTGGAAAGAAAGAAAGAAATTGAAGAGTTTTGTGCCCAGAAATAAAGCAGGGCTCATGCAACACCCAGGGACAGTGTCCAGTGACTCCTGAGGGCTTTGGCTCTTGGTCACCTTCTAAAGCCACTTGTACCATTTTCTTTACTAGACATAGAATCATGGAATGGTTTGGCTTGGAAGGGAAGTTGAGGATCACCTAATTCCTTCCTCTGCTATGGGCAGGGACATCCTCCACTATCCCAGGCTGCTCCAAGCCCTGTCCAGCCTGGCCTTGGACATGGACACTCCCGGGATCCAGAGGCAGCCAGAGCTGCTCAGGGGCTCACCTCCCTCCAGGCAGGAATTCCTCTGCAGTGTCCCCTCCCTCCTTGCTGTGTCCTGTCACACACCCAGGGATCCAGAGGCAGCCAGAGCTGCTCAGGGGCTCACCTCCCTCCAGGCAGGAATTCCCTGCTGTGTTCCAGTGTGCATCCATGCCCCCTGTCCCTCCCTGCTGTCACAGGAAGCCCCCTCCATGCCTCCAGCTCCCTCCCCTCTGACCTGCCCTGCTTCCCCTTCCCTGAACAGCTGTAAGGCTGGCTGTGACGGGCAGCGTGTGCCACCCCAGTGTGTGTGTGCCACCCCAGTGTGTGCGTGCCACCCCAGTGTGTGTGTGCACCACCCCAGTGTGTGTGTGCCACCCCAGTGTGTGCCACCCCAGTGTGTGTGTGCCACCCCCAGTGTGTGTGTGCCACCCCAGTGTGTGCCACCCCAGTGTGTGTGTGCCACCCCAGTGTGTGTGTGCCACCCCAGTGTGTGTGTGCCACCCCAGCGTGTGTGTGCCACCCCAGCGTGTGTGTGCCACCCCAGTGTGTGTGTGCCACCCCAGTGTGTGCCACCCCAGTGTGTGCCACCCCAGTGTGTGTGTGCCACCCCAGTGTGTGCCACCCCAGTGTGTGCCACCCCAATGTGTGTGTGCCACCCCAGCATGTGTGTGCCACCCCAGCGTGTGTGTGCCACCCCAGTGTGTGTGTGCCACCCCAGCATGTGTGTGCCACCCCAGCGTGTGCCACCCCAGTGTGTGTGTGCCACCCCCAGCGTGTGTGTGCCACCCCAGTGTGTGCCATCCCCAGTGTGTGTGTGCCACCCCAGTGTGTGTGTGCCACCCCAGTGTGTGCCACCCCAGTGTGTGTGTGCCACCCCAGTGTGTGCCACCCCAGTGTGTGTGTGCCACCCCAGCGTGTGTGTGCCACCCCAGTGTGTGTGTGCCACCCCAGTGTGTGTGTGCCACCCCAGTGTGTGCCATCCCCAGTGTGTGTGTGCCACCCCAGCGTGTGTGTGCCACCCCAGTGTGTGCCACCCCAGCGTGTGTGTGCCACCCCAGTGTGTGCGTGCCACCCCAGTGTGTGTGTGCCATCCCCAGTGTGTGTGTGCCACCCCAGTGTGTGTGTGCCACCCCAGTGTGTGCCCCCCAGTGTGTGTGTGCCACCCCAGTGTGTGTGTGCCACCCCAGTGTGTGTGTGCCACCCCAGTGTGTGCCACCCCCAGTGTGTGTGTGCCACCCCAGCGTGTGTGTGCCACCCCAGTGTGTGCGTGCCACCCCAGTGTGTGTGTGCCACCCCAGTGTGTGTGTGCCACCCCAGCGTGTGCCACGCCAGTGTGTGTGTGCCACCCCAGTGTGTGTGTGCCACCCCAGTGTGTGCCATGCCAGTGTGTGTGTGCCACCCCCAGCGTGTGTGTGCCACCCCAGCGTGTGCCACGCCAGTGTGTGTGTGCCACCCCAGTGTGTGCCACCCCAGTGTGTGTGTGCCACCCCAGTGTGTGTGTGCCACCCCAGTGTGTGTGTGCCACCCCAGTGTGTGCCACCCTAGTGTGTGTGTGCCACCCCAGCGTGTGTGTGCCACCCCAGTGTGTGTGTGCCACCCCAGCGTGTGCCACCCCGGTGTGTCCCCGGCCGTGACCGCGCTGTGTCCCTGTGCCCAGGACATGTTTGACGTGATCCTGGACGAGAACCAGCTGGAGGACGCGTGCGAGCACCTGGCCGAGTACCTGGAGGCGTACTGGAGAGCCACGCACACGTCCAGCGCCGCGCCCATGACGCCCCTGCTGGGCAGGAGCCTGGCCCCGGCCGCGCTGTCCCCGTACCCCGCCGCCATCTCCGGCCTGCAGGTAGGAACGGGCCCCGGGGCAGGAGGAGCAGCACCTGGGGCTGCCCGGGCTGCCGGGGGCTCTGCCGGCCACTGGGGGTGCAGCCAGGGAGGAGGCAGCTCCTCTGGGAATGAATGCTCTGCCTTTAGTGGGAGCTACACCATTTCCTAGCCAGCAGGCAGCTCTGTCATGATCCCTTTTATTCGACCCTCATAACTTCACCAAACGTTGGCTTATGGGTGGCAAAGCTTGTTCTTTGAGTGTGAATAAAAGGCATTATTTTTTATTTTATTTTTTTTACCCATTGAAAAAAATTGTGACCCTTTTTTTCCACAGGGATAGCTCAGACTCGGCTGAACTTTGACACTTCAATCGTGGCATGTAAATAGTCCTTAATGAGAAGTACGTGCTTTATTAAGTTTGAAACCAGAAATGTTTGGGGCTAATAACTCTGGGGATGCTTGAGGGGCTCAGGATTTGCAGGGAGCTTTAAATCCTGCAAGTTTCAGTGTGTGTGGGGACTCCAGGAGTGTCACTTGCTAATGTACGTCAGAAATAGAACTGAACAAATGACGTTTAATGAATAATTCACCTGACAAATGTAACAAATGTCTGCTCTGCTTGTGGAGTGTCTGGAAGCAGGTAACAGCTTTGGAGGAAATGACTGTTGTTTGGTGTTTTCAGTTAACATCCAGCTGGCTTTGCTGTGAGTGAGCTGCACTTCCCTGAAGGTGCTTAATTCCTGCACTCACCTTTCTAAAGCCCTGCTTGGTTTTATTGGGACCAGCAAGTCACTGTCTCCTGAGTGGCTGAATGCACAAGCACTGTTCTGTTACTAATAATAACATGCACATGTAAACTGTTGTTTCCATTTTCCACTTGCCTTAAAATTTCAGTTTTCCATCTCTTCATGCCAATAAAATACCATCTGCAGAACTTTCACCTCTTCAGTTTCATTTTGAGAACTGGGTGTATCCACAGAATTTTTTTCAGGCATTTATTTCTCTCTGATCAATGGACACCAGCAATAACTGTGAAATGTTGCTCCATTTACTTAGGGAAAACTCACACTGAAGATGAAAATCACCCCTGTGCAGTGGGCTGGCTGAAGGTATGCATCACTTAATCCCCACTTCACCCGAATTCCAAAGGGTTTCGGTGGGATCAATGGTGCTGGTGCTCTGCAGAGGGGTAAATTTCTCCCGGAGTGATCCATGCCCAACCAGAGCTGCAGGTTTTCTGTGCCACCAGGGTTCAGGCCCTGCTGTTTTCCATGGGTATCTCACAGTAAGGACCTCCACCATCTCTGCTGCCCACCAGGAGGTTTTATGCCCATTCAAACCTGTGAAGGATTTGCATCAGCTTTCACTGTGATGATGTGTGTGGTAATTAAAAGGCACTCAGGCTAATTAAACTAGCAAAGGTTCTTGTGGTGCAGGAAGATTTTATATTCCTTCTGCCCTTGGTACCTCAGGGACTGAAAAGCAAAAGCCCAAAGGCTACATAGCAATGAGCCCGATAGAAGTGTGCTGGGACAGGCTGTCCCTGCTTCACCAGCTCCACTTTGGGAGCCTCCCATTTCCACCTGGCCGTGGCCTGGACTTTGGCTCACTGAGAACTGAAAGTTCTGCCTGAGCTCCTGACTCACGGAGGTCATGAGGGCCACATTCTGTGGCACAGATCCAGAGCAGTCACAGAGGGCACAGGTGGCAGTGCTGGCCACACCTGATCCTAGGGAATTGCCTTCCTTAAAGGAAGAGCTCGGTGCTGAGCTGAGGGGAAAGAGTAAATATGATCTTTGCCTAGAAAAATACTGCTCTGAGAAGCTGTGGCTGCCCCTGGATCCCTGGAAGTGTCCCAGGCCAGGCTGGATGGGGCTTGGAGCAGCCTGGGATAGTGGAAGATGTCCCTGCCCATGGCAGGGGAAGGAATTAAGTGATCCTCAACTTCCCTTCCAACCCAAACCATCCTGGGATTCTCTAACTCCTTGGCACCAGTCATTTCCCTCTGACTGGTTAGCTCTAAACACATCTAGCCTAACTTCAGTGCCTGGATTCAAATCCTGTAGCTCAGGTTTTGGGGAGATGTGTTCCTTAGGCTCCAGGGCATTGGGGTTTCAGATCCATTCCTGCAGGCAGTCATCCCAATCACACAGCAGGACCAAAAGTTACCTGGGCTATGAGAGCCAGGTGTACCCAGCCCAGGCGTGTCCCGTGCTGCCACCCGGGGAGCTCAGCAGCAGCCCTGGGATGAGCACACAGCCAGGGAAGCAGGAAGGTTCCTGCAGCCCCAGAGGTGAATTCCCACAGGGATTCAGGCAGAGGGGTGAGCAAAGAGTTACAGCTATGATTGATGAGGGGATTATACATCCAAACTGCATTTGTGTCAGATAAACACAGGGATAATTCATCATGGAATCAAGGAACCACAGAATGGTTTGGGTTGGACGGGACCTTAAAGCCCATCCATGGACAGGGCCACCTCCCACTGTCCCAGGCTGCTCCAAACCCCAATGTCCAACCTGGCCTTGGACACTTCAGGGATCCAGGGGCAGCCACAGCTGCTCTGGGCACCTGTGCCAGGGCTGCCCACCCTCCCAGCCGGGAATTCCCAATTCCCAATGTCCCATCCAGCCCTGCCCTCTGGCACTGGGAGCCATTCCCTGGCTCCTGTCCCTCCATCCCTTGTCCCCAGTCCCTCTCCAGCTCTCCCTCTCTCTGGAGCCCCTTCAGGCCCTGCCAGGGGCTCTGAGCCTTCTCCAGGTGAACACCCCCATCTCCTCCAGCCTGCCTTTAGTCTCTGAAGCCCTTTGCCACAATCCCCAGTAAAACCTGGTGCTCTGAATGGGGATCCCCTGCAGGAGCTCTCCCTGGTATCTGGGCTGAGGTTGCAGAGTCTCCCTGGCAGCAGCAGCAGCAGCCCTGAGCTGTAAGCACACAGCCCTGCTCCATCCCTGCCCCAGCCACAGCAGCCTTGCACATGAGTTATTCAGGAAGCAGTGGCCAGGCTGTAGCAGCAGGAGGAAGGTTTTATATCCCAGGGAGCAGGGGCTGGAGCTTCAGCACAGAGTTTGTCCTGAGAGATGGGTGCTGATGCTCTTGAGAGGTTTAATGTGTGGTGAAAGCAAAGTGCTTGTTTTAGGCTATTTCTTCACTGTGCCATTAACTGGCAAAAAACCATGAACTAATTTTGTTCATGTGACAAATGATGGGCATTGTCATTATGGGAATGTGAGGAGAGCAAAGGCTTCTAATTAATAAGTTATCTCAGGAAGGGATTTCCTGTCCACATATTTAAATACTGTGCTTCAGTTGAAAGAATTTATTATCCAGTTAATTTAGCCTCCCCTTGGCTAACCATCAATGGTTTGGTCATAGGAAGTGTTTTAAATGAGGCCCAGAGCTGCACCTGTAAAAACAGCCCAATCAAACATCTTCAGATGTTTTCCAGAACCACAGAAATGGACGCTTAGACATTCCCTAAGCAGAGTAGCAGCGTGAATGTTCTGTTCCTGATCAGAGAAAAGTGATAAATGCTGACTACATCAGCTCACTTTTCATGCTCGGCGCAATACTCAGCAGGGCTCGGAGCTCCAGGAAGCAGAGGCGGCCCGCTCCCGGCCCTGCAGCAGCCGGGCCCTGCTGGCACGGGAGAGCCCGGAGCTGCTGAGGGCCGGGCCGGGCAGGGCAGGGCCGGCCTGCGGGCACTCTCTAACTCTGCTTCTCTGGCCCCGCAGAGCCAGCGCGGCCGGCACGGCGCGCACTCCGCCGAGAGCTCTCCCCTCGAGCGGCGCAGCCTCATGAGCTCCGACGAGAACTACCACAACAACGAGAGGGCTCGCAAGAGCAGGAACCGCCTGTCTTCCAGTTCCCAGCACAGCCGAGAGCATTACCCCCTGGTGGAAGAGGAGTTCCCCGACCCCTACCAGGACTCGTACAAACCCCACCGCGCCCGCGGCTCCCCCGGCGGCTACAGCCACGACTCACGGCACCGGCTCTGAGTGCTGGGACTGGGGAGGAGCGGCATCCACCCGCTGGTACCTCGCCATAACGTAGCTAGGAATAACAATTCGATCGCGTTCATTTGGCAGGTGTGACCGCGACACCGCTGTTGCACCCTGCTGTCATTGATGTTTAATTAGGGGGCAGCAAAACCCAGCCCGGCCCTTCCGTTTCTGCCCGATCATAGAGGTTGTTTTTGGGATTATTTTTGGGTTTAATACAGCGTTTGCATTTATAGCCATATTTTTTTCTCGTCCTTAGGTGTTAGACACATCAGTTTGTAATTTTGGGTACTTATCGAGGCACTTATAAAATAATTTCCTGTGCTGGAAATTCCAAATGACCAGTTCCAGTTGGAACCAATTTATAAACCAATTCCTGTTGGAATTTGGGTGAATTGACTGGAAAGTCGATGTGAGCATGTTGGGAAAAAAAACAAACACGAAGAAAAATCTGAAAATTACAAACCACTGCAAGTCAGAAAGTCAGCTCCAGTATTTGTTTGCTGGGAGCTCAATTTCCATTTCAGGTTGGAGTAAAGGGATTTATTCTAACAATTTCTTTCCAGAATGGCTTTTTCAGACAAACCAAATGTAAACTCTCGAGAGTGCCAAATATCCCAAATTATTGCAGCAGTTACAAAACACTTTCCAGTTCCAAATTATTTTTAGACCTGGCATGAATGTTGCAGCCAAATGATGCTTGAGTTCAGCCAGTCCTGGCAGTTTTGTTGGGACCAGCAGGGAGGAGCTGCGACAGGAGACGGGAAGTAGGGACAGGGAAAGGAACAAACTCCATCGTTTGTGTGCTTGGGGGTCGGGAATTGTCTTTATCTTTTCCCACTCTTTTACCTGAATACAGCTAGAAGTCCCAAAATGGAACAGGAGTATAGAGACATCAGATTTTTCTCCCATTGTTACCCTGCTTTTTAAATGGAAAACAATCCCCTCTTCTGGCCCCGTGTGTGAAGTCCCTACATCCCAGTACCCCCAGTAGCTGCCCACATGTTCCATCTTCCCAAGCCCACCTGGGAATGTCTGACCATGTCTGACCATTCCAGCAGCGCACAAGAACCCTCCAGAAGCTCCATTCCAGCCATGAAACCCAAGGGGAGGGAATGGGCTTCACCAGCCATCAGTGACAAACCTTTCAAACAACATCTCGGTCAGGATTGCAATAAAAAGGGAACATCAGACAAAAATCTACTCCCAGGGAAGTCGTGGAGCTGATTCCAAGCTTTGGATTCCAAGAGCTATGATAAATCCTTGGAGATATTGCTGCCTTACTTCCTACCAATCATTTCTTTCACCTGCTGAGTCTTGAGTTCCTTCCAATAGATGAATTTCTGTGGTTGGACCTTGTGTTTTACACCATCTGTGAAGCCTTAGATCCCATGGGATTGAAAATTGAGCCCCATTGCCCATTTTGTGCAACCACTGACATCTTCCAGCAGAGCCTCCCGAAATTCCCACCGCACACATTCCCTGGAATTGACACAGTTCTGATGCTGAACGTGCATTTGTTTACGCAGGTTCACGTCACAACTGTGTTTTTCCCAAAATAAGGATCATGAACTTTTTTATTTGCTTGTTTTCCTCCCAAAGCCTGCTGAGCCCAGGCTTTGAAAGCATGTAGCACTACAGGAATTTCTGGAATATTCTGGTTTCTTCTACGTCCTGGACCAGCTGGCAAAGACCACTGGTGTTTCCAGCATCCTGAAGTCTGATGATCCTCTTGAAGCTGCTGGGAAAAGCAATCCATGTCCTTTGTGGGGCACCCAAACCTAAACCATCCCCAGCAGCATTAAGAGGTGGCAGACACCTGATTAATTAAACATTTTAATGACCCCACTGCCTAACAGGCAGCTGCAGCACCACTGGGTGATCCCAGTGGAGCAGTTGCCAAGGGAAATGTGGAAATCTGTGCATCCACTGGACTGCCAGAGTTGTGGATGGATCTGCCAGACCGGATCCTGCCCCATTCCCTCTGGCTGCAGGTGCCAAAGGAGCTCTGAGGCTGAGGGGACGTGGTAGGACCTGGCCCTGGCAGCTCCTGCAGGATTCTGTGCTGCAGCACAGGGCAGCATCCTCCAGGAACTTCTCCAGCCCTTTTTCCATGTCCAGCACACAGAAGGGAGAAAGGAGGCCTTGGGCGGCCCCTTCTTCTCTGAGCTTTCCTTGTTTGTGCATTGAAGTCCTGATTGCAGGGCAGCTGTAGAACCCTGGGCAGCAGCTGCTTCTCTTTATTCTGCACTAGATTAGGGATCAGCTCATTAACTGCTTGAGGAGATTTGCATATTTGTGTATTTGCAGTCAGAGATTTCTTAGAGCCTTTTGGAACCTTGTTTTCAGTCTTCCATGTCACCCCAGGCCAGGGAAGGATCCCCAGCCACCACACTCTGCCCAATCCATCACCTGAACATCTCAAGTGCCACAACTTGGGTTTGACAAAAACAAACTTGAGAGGGAAGCCAGGGATGGGCCTGAGGTCCTTCATTGCCTGGGTTAAGCTGCCTTCACTGCTGGCTGTCCTGAGTTTCTCCCAGAGCCCATTCCATTGACATCAAAGGACCAGGGGCCCTGCAGGTCTCCCTCCTCGCTGGGGTGTTGAATTCTATGAAAAGAGATATTCCTGAAGTACAGATACAGCAGCCAGGCTGGCAGACTCTTCATTTATTGCAGATCCTATGGGCAGTGTTTGTTTGAAGAGGGGATTTCTGTTCAGGACACAGTAAGGAGTGAAAGCTGTGCTGGGGATCAGGATTGGGAATTCCTGGTGGGATTCCAGCACTGCTCAGCAGCTCTCTTGTGGTTTAGTTGAAGTTGAGGAGTTCATGTGTTCCTGACTGAAGCCATCCAGCCTCATTCTCCATTCCTCATGTCATTTCTTGTTGTTAAAATAATACTAAAGACCAGAGCTCTGTTGGGAGCTCTGGCAGGGACAGAGGGTTTACAAATGTTTATAAAACAGGGAGGTTTTTTATCTTTTGTTGTTATCCGAGTTTCTCATTCAGACACTTTGGGATTGACAAGGATTTAACCAATCAAGGTGATAACAACAATCTCTAAAGAGAAAATTCAGCACATTCTTATGTTTGGGAATCAATTATTCTAATTGTTAACCTTCAAATACTTCCTCCCTGGAGTTGTATTTAACATGTACAGATTCTTTTCCTGATGCCAAACACTTCTCCCATGGGATGTGCAACTCACAGCTGCTGATATTTGTAACTTCAGTTTGATGCCAAATCTTCTGAATTCAGTTTGGTCTCAACACCAGAGGATTCCCTGGAGCTTCCAGACTCTCCTGTCTTTACTGACTTCACCATTCTAAAACAATATTGTTATTCCTGTTGTTCACAGCACACTGAGTTGGGTAAGTCAGGGGTTCTGACACTCCTTTTTTCTTTAATAATCCATTAAATGTGTCCTCTGCTGTGTTTTATTTCACAGGTTCAGTACTTCTGAAACTTGCCCTTAATCCCACATTCCTGATTTTTTTTTTAAGGCAAAATAATTGGAGACTACACATGACAAAATCAGATGTATATTTTATAAAAGGCCGTTTATACAAACCTGGGTTTGCTCCTAAAAATGTGCATTTGAACATCAGGTTCTGTTACCCCTGTTGGTGCCAGTCCAGGTTTGGATCCATGGGATTCTGCTGCCATGTATTTTGTTGGAGTTGCCTCTCATTCCTTCAAATATTAGTCCTACAAAGGCTGCAGGATCCTGTAATACAGCCAAGATTAACTCTGGGGAAATGGAGTTTAAATGATCCTAAAAGAGAGTGTGGTGTCATTTTAAGAGGCATTTGAATAACCTTGGTGAGGTTGTTACTAAGCCCAGTTTATTTTATATAGAAAAATAAAGGCGTATCCTTAAAAAAGGGAAATTTTAATAAAGTTGTAAAATATCTGTAAGGAATTAACTCAGAGAAAGAGGTGAAAATGCTACTTAGGAGTGAAAGTTCAGATTCCTTTCAGTGTGTGTGGAATCCACTCAAGAAGTCAGGAGAAATATTGTGATTAGATCCATCCAGAGAGTTTGGGGAGGAGGTGGAATCATTTCAGATGTTAATGAGTGTCACTCCTTCACTCCTTTGGAAGGAGCAGCCTTGGCTTGGTCCCAGGAGGGTTTATGGGAACCCAAATCCCTTGGCAGTGACACCAGGTCCTGTCTGGTCCAAGAGCAAGGCCTGCACCTCCTGATCCTCCCCTGCCTCACCAATATTGCCTGAAAACCGAGCTGTAATTACCTGGGACATGCCCGTGGTGGATCTGCTCTGCAGCAGGGAACCCACAGAGCTCAGAGTTCTCCTTCTGCCAGCGGTGTGACAACAGAGCAAGGGAAAAGAAGCACATTTGTAATAGCACAAATTTACAATAATTCCACTCCTGCAGCTGGCATCGTGGTTTTGGAACCAAGGGGGAGATTTCTGATCCAGCATCAGTGGATTTATTGCATTTTTGATCTGTTTACTCGCTGCCTGATACTTCAGCAGTTGATTTTGGCATTTTGCACATGGGATTGATTTTTCAGTAACTTGTATCCCTTCCATATGAATTCATTAACGACAACAAAAAGAACCTTTTCAAATCACAAAGCCCACTGCATTCATTTCTGCTGATTTCTCCTGGAAGCTGAAATCACATGAATAACTTTAATTTTGGCCAATGTGTAGATCTGGGATGTGCCTGGTGAACCCAGCAGCAGCCCAAGGTCGGGAATGAAACGCTCCCAGGAAATGTTTGTGTGGATACAGAGCTCGGAGGGGGGAGGGAAGAGTCACAGCACCCCAAATTCCCAAGAATTCCCTGCCAACCTGAAGGGAGGTGAGGTTGAGGAGTGTGTGGGATTGGGACACACCTGACTGATTCCCTCCTGGGGCAGACAGGGAGAGTCAGGCCAGCAAATGCAGATTGTGTGCAAGCAGAGCGGGGAGGACGCTGGGATCTGCCATTCCAACCGCGCGCTCCAGACCTTGGGCTGCTCACATCCTGCAAAATCTCTGTTTCTCAGCCAGACTGGTTCCCAGGGAGAGCCTGGCAGCGCTGCCTCGCTGGGAGCCAGTTCAGAGCCACACTGGTGAAGACATTACTGCCTTTACTGGGACAGAGCCACCCCAAATTTGTGTTTTCTGCTGATTTTCCCTTTGTTTTGCCCTCTAGACCCCGTGTGTGTAGCACCTGACCAGGCATGTGGGTACCATATACTATGCAATGTGTACAGTGGTGCATGCTCTGCTCTCCCTCTGCTTTTAGTGGCTTTCAAAGAAAACTACAAAAATTGGGGAAAAAAAAAAAAAAGAATAAAAAAAAAAGTGGTGTTATTTTTGTGACCAGGATCATGCAGACTGCATGCCCATAGTATCCTCATTTCTATGGATTCGTTTTCTGGAATTTAGATGTACAAAGATGAACTGCATTACAATAACTTTTCTACAATAAATGAACAAAACTACCAAGCGTTTAAAAGTCTGTCCAGTGTCTTTGTGTCCTGCAGTAAGATTGGGAAGATGCTCAGGAGAAACCCAGAGTCCTGTGGCATTTTTGCTGTTTGCCAATAGATTTTGGCAGCAGCCTCACGTGTTGCGTTTTTAGGAAAATTTAATGAGGTTCTGAAGAAGGAGATGCATCTGCTCTGCGAAATAAATGATGTTTATTTTTGTAACGAGCTTAAATAGCTGTGACCCAGAAGTACAAAAATACAGATAATTCCTGCTGATCCAGCAGGGAACGAGGTACTGGCAGCCAACTGCTCCTTTGAAGGATTCTTGGGAATGGTCAGGGGTTTGGAGCTGATCCTTGGTGGGATCTCCGTGGAAACAAGGGGCAGGATGATGGGGGGGATTAAGGATTGGATAATTATAAGATAATTAATAGTTTATCACAGAATGGTGAAGGTTGGAAAAGATCTTCAAGGCCATCGAGTCCAGCTGGGACTGATCCCTCCCACCTGAGTGCCACCTCCAGCCATTTATGGTGTCTTGGAAAACTGAAAGCATTGGAAGATGCTGCCTCTGGAAGATTCCACTGGAATCTTGGAAGAAGCATTGGAAGATTCCAGCCTCCTCTTCCCTAAGAGGAGAAACAGGAACCAGCAACCTCACGGAGATGCTGTGAGCACCCAAAGCTTGCCTTGGAGGGACAGGAGCACGTTGGCCAGGTGAGCTGCACCCTCAGGCAGATCTACAGCTCTTAAAATTCTGTTTAATAGACTTTCTTGGCTCTGTGTTCAAAATCAGATCTTGAGGCTTGAGTTTTCATCTAAGCTGTTGATGAAAAGCACGAGGGTTTTCAAATAAATATAACTGAGCAAAAAAATGCCTTTTGTGTGTTTTCGTATGATCCTTGGGATTAAAATTTCTTAAGCTGTTTAAGCTGTCTGTGTCCTGGGGAAGGGGCTGGAGTCCCAGAACAGCTCAGGGTGGATTTTGGGGAAAATTCCATCAGGAAAAAGTGCTCAGGTGGAGTCCCCATCCCTGCAGGGATTTCAAAGTGGATGTGGCACTTGGGGACACGGGGCAGTGCTGGGAATGGTTGGACTCAGATATCTTGGAGGCCTTTTCCAACCCCAGCCATCCCATATTCTCTCTGGGTTTTTTCCTGCACAGAAGCATTTCCATGGTGAAATCCTTCTGTCGGCATTCCAAGCACTTCCCCAGCACAGACTCCCTGACCCTGTCTGTGCTACAGCTGGAACAAAATGTACACGACCCGAACAATCCCTCCCAGATTTCCAGGGGGGAATTGCAGTACACGACCCGAGAAAATCCCTCCCAGATTTCCAGGAGGGAATTGCGAGGCTGTACCAGCCCTGCCCACTGGAATGCTTTCCTAGAAAGCTTCCAGCAGCACTGGGAAGCCCAGCTCAGCCCATAAAAACCAGCAGTACGATCCAGGTTCAGCCAGGCTGCTCTAGGAAAAAACCCAAACAAGTGACACGGGGGGGGAATCCTCTGAGCTTTTTATTTAAATAATCAGAATAAACGGTTTAATTGAACTTTGGTAGCCCTGCCACAGCTGTGCAGCCACCGAACCCTGTCCCGAGCCCCGGAGAGCTGAGAACAGAGAAGAACGCCGAGTGCTTCTGAAATTCCAAGCTGAGGACCTGCAGAAAGGGGATAATTGCCAGCTAATGAATAATTAACGCCATCGCAGGCTGGATGCTGAACTTGCGGAATGTTTTACAGCGGAGGAGCTCACCCGCGCTGCCAGGACCCAGAGCGGTGTAGATGGCACCGGGATGGACTGGCACAGTGGGCTACCAGGATATTTCTCTTCTTAAACTCTTCAGGGCCATGAATTCCCCTCCAGAGCCACAGGAAACACCGAAGTCTCTGGACACAGAGGACTGGAGATCACTCTGGCCTTGCTGCTTTGGTTCCGGACCAGCAGGGAAAATTAAACGCAAGAAGTTGCTTGGGAATAAAAACTGCTTGGAGGAAAGATGAAAAACCTCTGGAATAAGGAAGGAGATTTCATGTCCCATGCCAGGCTGGACACTGGGGCTTGGAGCAGCCTGGCACAGTTAAAGGTGTCCCTGACATGGCAGGGGAAGGAGTTAGGTGTCAGGTGTTGGTCTTCTTAGTTTTTACAGAGATGGAGTAACTGAGAGGTTTTAAAAGATTTTATTCTATTATTAGTTTCAATGAATACTGAGACACAAGAGATGTAAAACTTACTCTATTCAGTACCCACATCACAAATTATTACAGTCAGGGCCAGGACAAGTGAGAGCACAAATACCCCATATCTTGTCTCAGGCAGCAAAACAGCTGTGCCACAACCTAATATTGTCTGAGATTTCCAAATCCACGAGGATTTAAACTCAGTGGAGGGTTTGGACAGAGAGAAATTTATCTCAGGGAAGAGAAGGCTCTTAGCAGATCTTAAGAGTCCATTCCAGTGCCAAAAGTGCCCTCATGCAAACTCACCCGCAGCTCCTGGGGAGAAACTTCACCCACGTTATTCCCAAGTTTTCCTCAGAACACCAAAGTTTTAGTAGGGCAAAGTGAACGTGGTTTCTCCATAAACTGCAGCCAGGCTGGGAGAGCTGGGAATGTTCCCCTGGAGAAGGGAAGGCTCCAGGCAGAGCTCAGAGCCCCTTGCAGGGCCTGAAGGGGCTCCAGAGGAGGGACTGGGGACAAGGCAGGGAGGAACAGCACACGGAGGGAGGAACGGCTTAAACCTGAAGGGAGGGGGTGATTTCGATGCGGTACCGGAGAGAAATCCCTGGCAGTGAGAGCGGCGAGGCCCTGGCCCGGTTGCCGGGATCAGCTGTGAAGCGGGACGTGCCCGTGGCAGGGCAGGGCCGGGATAGGCTGCGGGCCCCGCAGAGGCACGGCGGGCACTGGGTGTGCGGGAGCCCGGCCTCTGGCACCGCGGGCACTGGGTGTGCGGTAGCCCGGCGCTGTCGCCCCGCAGAGGCTCCGAGGGCAGTGGGTGTGCGGAGCCCGGCGCTCTCGGCCCCGCGGGCAGTGGGTGTGCGGGAGCCCGGCGCTGTCGCCCGCAGAAGCTCCGAGGGCAGTGGGTGTGCGGAGCCCGGCGCTCTCGGCCCCGCGGGCAGTGGGTGTGCGGGAGCCCGGCGCTGTCGCCCGCAGAGGCTCCGAGGGCAGTGGGTGTGCGGAGCCCGGCGCTCTGGCACTGAGGGCAGCGGGTCTGACGGAGCGCGGCGCGGTCGCCCCGCTCAGCCGGGCGCGCTGAGGCGGTGCCGTGTAATGGCGGCCACGGTGCCGCCCCCGCGCGTCAGCGCAGCGCGCCCGGCCCGGCCCGGCCCGGCCCGTCCGTGAGGCGGCCGCGGGCGCTGCTCCGCTCCCGGTGCCGCCTCTGCCGCCGCTGCCGCTCCCCAGCCCCGTCCCGAGCCCCGTCCCGACCCCGCGGCGATGTCCGAGCGGCAGCGGCCCCGGCGCGGCCCCAGCCGGCACTCGGGGCGCTGCGCCGGGCCCTGAGCGCCCGCGGCCCCGCAGAGCCGCGGCCGGCGAGGCCCGGAGCGCCCGGCCGAGGATGGGGATCCTCTTCACCAGGATATGGAGGCTCTTCAACCACCAGGGTGAGGCCCGGGGGGATCCGGGAGGGACCCACAGCCGCTCCGGGGCGGCCGCACGGGCTCCTGGAAGTCGGGGGCTTTAACCTTTTTTTTTTTTTCCACCTTCTTTCAATTACTGGAGTGCTCATTTCCTGACAGCCGCCTGTTAAATTATTAACGTGTGCTCCTAAGAGGAGCCCGGCCGTGGCGCGGCGTGGCGGGTGGGTTCGTCCTGCTGTCGGCATAGTGTGGGTTTAAGTGGCAATGCTCGATAAGTGGCTCGTTCACGAAGTAAATGTTATTTATAGCTTCAGTTGTGGCTGCCCCTGGATGCCTGGAAGTGTCCCAGGCCAGGTTGGACAGGGCTTGGAGCAGCCTGGGACGGTGGAAGGTGTCCGTGCCCATGGCAGGGGGGTTGCACTGGATAATCCTTGGTTTTTCTTCCGACCCAAACCATTCCGGGCTTCTGGGGTTTTTAACACCTGTCTCCTTACAGCAAGGTGTTCATGAGAGTTGTAACTTTAACTACAAAACACCTCCCGATGCTCTTTCCATGTTTCTGAAGTCCTTGGAATTTGATTTAGAGTGAAGCTCATACTCTCACACCTGCTGGTTGAATGTCCCAGTTATGTCCCCGTTAACGTGTAGTGCAAATACAGCAAAATATTTTTGTCTTGTAGCGTCCAGCCCCACCTCAGACCTTCTGTTCCAACTGATTTCCTAACATCCACTATGCTGGCAGCATCCCACCTGAAACAAAAGTTCCTAGTTATGTGGGGTCAGGTAAGCAGACACTTTTACAATATTGTGCAGTTGTGCAAAGTTACTAAAGCTGGAATTTGTATTGGAGGGCATGAAAGACAACTCTGCAAAACCACACAATATTGGTAAAATCAAACCCCAGAAAGCCCCACTTACCTGACCCCTGTCCCCTCCCTCTCCTGTGGGATAAATCAGTTTGCTGGCAGGGATTGATCTCAGTGTCTGAGCCTTGGGTCTGTTTTTAATGCTTTTTGTTGCCCTTGAGGAACACGGGGAAGGAGGGGAGAAACCCCCTTCTCACCAAGCTTTTACTTGACTGGTCCTGCTTGGTTGTGCAAGTGAAAAGTTGTGTAACAGAGCTGAGAGCTGGCTGTTCTCTCCCAAACTGGAAATCATCAGTTTGGATGTGCTTGACACCACCAGTTGTAGAGTTCCAGCCACTTCTGTGATGCACAGGAGAGGAACTGCTGAAGGGAGGCAAGAATTGATCAGGGCATTGAGCTCCAAAATGTCACAGGTGGGTTGTGGAGCACCTGGTGACTTGTCCAAGGCCAGACTGGGTGAATGTGTCCAGTGCAATTTGGAGGGCACATCTGTTGCCCAGGAGGAAAGGGGGGCACAGGAATGACACCAGCCTGGCTGGGTTTTTCCTGCTCTTTGCAGAGACATCAAGAGATTGCCTGGGTGAAGAGAAAGTGGAGTTGAGAGCTGCAAAGTGGAAAGTGGAGTTG